>NW_028185461.1:1510788-1641324 GCF_003343005.1 Rhea americana
GGCACCAAGCGGCTGCCGCAGGCCATCATCATCGGCGTGAAGAAGGGGGGGACGCGGGCGCTGCTGGAGTTCCTGCGGGTGCACCCCGACGTCCGCGCCGTGGGCGCCGAGCCCCACTTCTTCGACCGCAACTACGAGCGGGGCCTCGCCTGGTACAGGTACGGGACAGGTACGCGAGGCCCCGGGACCGCGGCGGGGACGGGGACGGGGACGCGGCCGTGCCCGAGCCGGCACTGCCCCCCGCTGGCCGCCGAGCCCACTCCGCCGCCCACCCGCGACCCTCACCCCACCCACATCTCCCAGCGCCCCGGCCCCGCTCCCCACATCCCCCAGACTCGCTTCCCTCCAGTTCACATCCCTCCACGAATCTCGGTCTCAACTCCCCTGTCTCTCTCCCCCGACACATCCCATCGCCGCTCCCCCCCACCCCACCCCCGGGCAGGGCGCAGGTGCTGATGGAGCCGTCGGGGGGACTCGGGGACCGGCTGGGCTGCGGCTCGCCGGGGCGCTGCCTCCTGCGGGGGTCGGGGACAGCCGAACTCCCCCGAGAAAACGGGGCGGGGGAGTGGGGGGAGGTCGCTGCCTTGCGGGCCCCGGGCTCTGCCGGGGGACCCCCGCCTCCCCGCTCCTGCTGCCTCCGCTTCCAAAGGGTCTCGGYTGGCTCGGTGCAGCGCCGACCGCCTCGTCACCTCTTGCAAATGCCAGTCCGGAGACGGAGCTATTAAAAGCGTCTTTCCTATATTCARTGGAGGGAAAACGTATTTTACATGCAAATGTTTCAGCAGCCCAGTAATGACCACCAAAAAACATCAGTTCCAGGAGCACAGCCCATGCCCTCCTCATCCTTAAGGGGGGGGGAGGGGAAAGAAAAGAAAGAAAAGTGGATTTGATGCTTCTTTCAATTAATYRTTATTTCCTTACACCAAGTAAAAGRGCTACCCTTAAAAACAAGAAAGGAAATGTTAAAGCCAAGAGGTAGAATTCTCATTTGTTTTGTTCAGATGTTTTTCTTACATGTTTCAAGGCTAATAAAAGAGTGTTTTCTGGCAGATTCCTATGGAAAGGGCTGGTTAGTGTGAACTACAAATTGCTCTTTTGCAAAGTGCATCTGTGTCCACAGTTTTCATGAATGAAAGAGCAAAGAGAGAATGATTTGGAGCATCCCGGGAGCTTGTTTTACATTTTTGTGAAGCCCAGCTATTAACTAAGAGGAGGAGGATTTTAGCTCAGCCTGCAGTGACAGTGTTGAAATGTGGAGTAGGATAGTACTGACAGTCCGAGTGTTTATGTAAAGTCTTAACACGTGGAAGCAATGAGCTTCCTTGTGTATCACCTGGTGTTAGAAATATGCTGGGTTTTTGCAGGCTGCTGAGTGTGGGTTCTCTGAGAAGAAAAATTTCCTTTCGTGTGGGCTGAAGCTGTCTACAGAATGATATTTTTAGTGTGTGCTTATCCAATTTCCACATGCTGACCCTGTATCAGAAAGGAAACATTACAAACAAACCCCAAAACCTCAAGAACTTGAGTCTTGAATGGGGCTTTGGGAGGGTAGGTACTGAAGTTTACGGTGGATATTCAGAAAAGCTGGTTTTTGGAGGGTGCCTTTGAATCCCCAGGGAGCAGATGTCATCGGGATAGTCCCACTGCTGGAAACTCTGCCAGAGTAGGGCACGCAGCCCTCGACAGAGGAGGAGCCACAGGCATTTAGAGCATAGCAGAGCCCTTAGAGTGGGGGATTTAATTTTCCAGAGGTTTGGTCTTGATCTTGCAGCTCTTACCCATTTGAGGTGCTGCCCTGCAGGCTGTTTGTGCAATCATTATGTGTTACCATTTGGTACATGAGCACTCCTATTAATTGGTGCCGTTTGTTTGTTCTGGTATTTGATGTACTGAATTTCACCTTTTTTTAAAAAAAAAATTTTTTATTAGCCTTGTGGAGGCTGAAGTACAGTGAATTCTTTGTATGGGGTTATTCCTCTGAGACCTAATCTTGCAGGCCTTGCTTGTGTGAGTAATCTTTGCTAACACGCACAGTCCCGTAGTGATGTTAGAGCTGCGGTGTCAGCCCTGTGGTAACCAGTTACCAGCCTGTTGTAAATCRTCTTTTAAAAAATATCTGTGTCTTTCCGTGGGTTGGTTGTGATCTTTGATTAGGGTTCAGCACTGGGGAAATCACCAGATGTTTGCCAGCGGTCCTGATTTCTTATCTTTGGAATCAGAGTGTAAGGTTTCACGGCTATTGCACTATTTTTTCTTCTTCTTTTTTTCTTTTTTTTTTCTTTTCCTCAGCAGTCAGACTAAACAGCATCATTACAAGGTATAAACACTTCGGGTTGCTTTCAGCGCCTGCAGGAAATCAGCATGGTTAGCGAGTGCCCTGTCTAGGGCAACAAAAAGCTCATGGCTGATTGCAGTGACACAGATTTGCAAATGGAGAAGAGCAAGCGGGGGGCTCCTCTGTGGGTCGGTGCTGCTGCAAATAAACAGCGCAGCTGGGGAAGAGCCCCTGGGGGGGTTGTGGGTGCCTGGGCTTGTGCAGCAGGGTCCCCAGGGAGCACAGAGTCAGGCTGCCACAAGGATGCCACCCACATCACCAGTGTCCATGGGGGGCTTGAGTGAGATGGGACCACRGTTCCTCCTGGAAACAAAAGAACGGTTTCGGCAGCTAGCCTGAACCTTTAGGAATCAGAGGATAAATGGTGGCTGTGGCAGCAGTGATGCTCTCGAAGCAGCTGGTTGGATGGTGGTACCTGTTGGGCTAAGGCCCAGACTGGGCACAGGAAAGTCATGTCACCTACTGGGGTGCCCAGTGATGCACGAACCCACTGGAAAATGCTGTCCATCAAATCAAGTGGAATAATCGCTCTCCTCTTAGCCTCCATTGTGTCTGCCTAAAAGGGTTATTAAAACAAAAATCCAAGTGATTTAATTTGGGAAGTGCAACACCTCTGTACGTGCTCGTGTGGGGGTTGAATATCAAGGGAAGTGGTGTGCCTGAAGCAGCTTTCTCCATCCCAGTTTCTGCAAGCCCCCTATTTGTAGGGGGACAGAAGGAGGGAGGGGGCAAACCCACAATGGTCTCATTGACTTTCCAGTGCAGAAATCCCTGCTCAAGCTGTGAACAAGGTTATTGAGCTAGCAGAGTTCAATAGCAGGTGAGCATGCGTTTTAATAGAGTTGAACTGCCACCCTCCACCCAGCATACGGCTGTATGCAGCCTGGGGGAAAGCCAGGAGTTGGGGGCTGATCCAGTCAAGTGAAAAACGCCTGGGGYAATAAATAAATAATAAAAAAAATCTGTATTTGCGGGTGATATTGCGAGTCTTGCTGGTTCCCTCTGATCCTTTGTTAGTCTCATGCTGATTGAGCTGCCTGTTGGAATGTCATTTATACTGTCAGTCACCCCAGCAACATTTATTTCATATGTTTTAATCTCCCTGCCTCTGTAGCACTGATGCCAATTCCACTAGAGTGAAGCCAAGCTAATGTCATTAGATAACACCCTATACAGGGGAAGATGAAAGATGATTCAAAGTTACTCCATCAGGTTGGGAGTTTAAGTACCACTCCTCCCTCATGCTTCCATATCTGGGGAGTTCTTCCTTCTAATTAATGTCCTCTTGGGATTTTTCTCTAAGGTGCACATTTTTATTATTTTTTTCTAATCTAAGCAACTAGTGATAGTTCTGAGTCAAAGGGAACAGAAAATGTTTCAGTTGCTGAGGAGGGCTGGGATGGAGGAGGAGGAGGTGGGGGGACAAGCCCTAAGCAGCTCAGCACAGCTGTAGCCCACCTTCTCGTGCAGTTTCCCAGMCCCTGTGCCTAAAATTGTAGTCGAATCTGAGCCCTGGGCATGGAGGAGTTTGGCCGCTCTTGTTGAGCCAGATGGCCTGGAGGTCCATGAGGTCTCATGGCCACCGTAGTTCAGCAGCACTGTCTGAGGGTGTTTGTTACTGTGGAAGCGAGCAGAGGAGCAGTGGCATGGGGGACAGGAGTGTGTAGATGATGCTAGGGGATGCTTTGGATGAACGAGGACAATTTGTGAAAGGTGGAGCAGGACTGGATGACCACAGCCGTCAGGAGGAAAGGACAAGGTGCAAAGCCCTCTGCAAGGGGGAAATGCTGTAGCAGGAGCCAGCAGTGCCCCTCTTGTATGGCTGTGTCCACAAGAGGGTACCTTAACATTTCCTCAGGGTAAAGTGATGGTTTTCCCCACCTTTCCTCACCCCATCCTTGCAGTCTCTGCAGCTTAACTGATTAAGTCAGTGAGCGTTCAAAATGTGCCCAGCCCTGAACATGACTCGAGTCACTGAAGAGCTGCATTTGAGCAKAGAGTTTAACTGGTCTGGGCTTTTCCACTTGTTGCTCTGTGCACACCTGCTTTTAGGAAGCTCTGCTTAGCAAAACCTACTCCTGCTTCTGGGAATTCCTTGTCTCCAAAGCACATCTGCATTACTTAGAGCATCAAGTACAGCCTGCAGCAGTTTCTGCAACTTGTGACTTGGGACAGCCAGAAATTGAAGTGGATGATGGTCCTTGTTTATTTATTAGCTGTGTAATCGGATAGCTACCCATACCGAGCTCACTGTGCCRGGTGCTGTATATATATATAAAAAAAAAGGAACAAAAGATGGTCTTGGCCCCAAAGCACAGATAATTCACTACAAACAACAGGTGGAGATAGGCTGAGGCAGGCGCAAAGAAAGATTTGTGAGTCTGTCAGCAGGGCGGTGTCTGAGGACTGGCTTTTCTGTGGCTCTTTGGTCTGGTGTGGGTCTCCCAGCCAAGGAGCTGTTGATGAGGTGGGTTTGTGGGTGGGTGAAGGGAGTTGTCCTCTCTAGTGAAGGGCAAGAGGGAGAAGCTGCTCATTGGAAAAGCTGATGAAATCAGGCCTGAGGCTACTCCGTAAGTTATAAAAAGACAGGAACTGGTTTCGATGCTAACCTGCTTTGCTGCTGTCTTCATGTGTAACGTTGGGCAAGTCCCTGAAYTCTGATACTCAGAGGCATCAGGGTAAAAAAAAAAACTGAATTTGTTGGAAGGTAGGCACCTTACTGCTTGCGGAGTACGGACTGAAGTCTTGGAGCAGCTCCATTTCCTATCTCTAAAACAGGAGGATGGCCCTGCCCTGCACCGCAGGCGTTGAACAACAGGGTTAGGGGAGTCTCTCCAGTGCAGAAGTAACGTGGTCTTTGGCCTGAGCCATCTTTGCAGCAGAGCAAAGAGCGCGTGAGACAACGGGGGCACCGACAGGCAGCCACGGAGGGGCTGTTCTTGCTGTGAGTCACTTCGTCCCCGCTGGGCTTGCGGCTAGGTAGTGCTGGGAGCCTTGGGACCGCTTCGGCTTGCTGTCCCCTTGCTGTGCGAGGCGGAGTGCCATCTAGCGTACACACCTGCAGAACCATCCATACACCCCAGCAAGCTGGGCCATCTGCGCAAAGAGCTCGGGTCACGGTCTTCTCTCTGCAATTTTTCCTTAAATAACCCCCCAAAGGGTTGTTATTTTTGGCGATGCTTTCAAGTATTTTGTATATATGTGTATCACCTTAGTTTTCTGCTGGGTAGAGAAGTTTGTATCCGAGGTTCGTGTCCATCCCTGCTGAAGGTGTGAACCTTTGGTTTGTAGTATAAGGGGGGCTATTGAGGGAGAGAAGTTCAGACAACCCCGTTCCCACTGTAAAGTATCAAAATAAGCAATTGAAGTTTTATTGGACTCTTGGTAGTTCCTGTGATCTTGGAGGGGGGGGAGGGCAGGGACCAGTGCCACTGCTCTGCCTGACTCTGCCTAGACCCTGGGGTGCTTGGGTGCCTTTGGAAAGCTGCGTCTCCTCTGGCCCTGCCTGTAGGTGCTGAGCAATCTTGAAAATATGGGCTTGACTGTCCAAGATTTTGTCAGTCAAATTCATAGAGCCAGGTCTCGTGGAAAGCAGTACGAAGCTCCAGCTGGCTGGGGCGAGAGCCCATTTATGGCAGAAATTGTGCTGCTCTTTGGAGAAGTAGATTTACTCCACTTAAATTATTAGTCCTCCTTTGAGGCCTGATCTTAGAAAATTCCTACCTAGATGAGTAGCCTTTTGTCCTGCAATCAGTTCTGCTGCTGTTGTGGGGTCCCTGGTGGGAAGTTATGTTGAGTCTGGGATCTTGGGATGAAGTTCTGGCTGCACTAGTACTGATGCCTCACCTCTGCCAAGCTAGGATTTCATCCTGAACTTTTGAAGTCCATAATAAAAGTAGTTAGGTCTTAGTAGGGGAAGGGAGCTGGTTCCTTTCCAAAGAGTTCAGAGCAAYGACCAAGTGATCAGAAAACCTGAGGATAACATCCCCTCCCCATGCACTCTCTCTCCCTTACATATGCATTAAAACTTCTTAGCTGCTAATTATGCTTTTCTCTCTGGAGAATATCGAGGTAACTCAAACTGCTTTTGCAGTGAAACAGAAGAAGCTGGTGAGGGGGAGAAAGGCCCTAATTGTTGTGGCCATAAATCTTTGCAAATTCTCATTACATACAGGTATTATGGAAGGGAAATGGATTAGGTTGCACTTAAAGTTACACTACTGGCATTGGACACTATGGCTTTTACCCTGTTAGATATAGCCTCACCAACCAGAACAGGGCTTCATACAAGATTAGTAGGACTAGGGTCCCGAAGGCTGTGACAGTGGCCGGTGTCTCTGYCTGAGGCAGTCCAGTCTCCTATGTAACCCACTTCCTGGGACATCCATTTTTCRTGGCTTAGAGTTAAATGCGTTAATGTCGAAGCTGCATTGGCAGCTCCAGGAGGTTGGCTCCAGGAGGACTCTTCATATGAGCATGTTGAAGGGATAAGGCCTGCAGTTGGAATATAAATAGAGTTGCTTGAGGAAGTGAATTATTCTTAGTGTTTCTTTCATCAAGTTATGTGATTCTGTAGGAAGATGTTTTTCAGCAAAAGAAATCGCTAGTTCCCTTCGTGCATGGCAAGATCATCCTTCTTGCTTCCTAGAAGTGAGGAGATTTGTAATATGCTCTTTCTATTGCAATGCCATCTGCGACAAAGATATAAAGATCCCTGCTTGAACTCCCACAAACTCCACACTGCTGCTGAGTACAGGTTCTGGTAGGAGATTGAAACCCAGCAGACTGTGAAGAGAAACTTCTCCTCACCGTCCCAGGACTGCTTTGGAAACCAGAGATTGTGTCAGCCTGGTGCCCACTGTCTGGTGGGGCTAGAGCTTACAGATGTCTCCCAGCTCCTGCTCCTGCCTTGCCTTGGCTGCATCTCCACCAAGCTTCTGGCAGATCCTGTCCGGCCCCGGCCATGGCTGGTACTGGAGTGACATCCCCTGCTCCGACCTCGCTGGGCTGGGTGGTTCCACTTTTCCAAGCCCAATCGATGACTGTCAACAGGGAGCTGATCACCCAGATCAGATCTGACAGACAAATTCCCCTTCCCATGTATTTCTCTGAGAGACGGTCAAATTCAAGCACAGCTTTGCTATGTGAGGCTAGCAATTTTTATTCCTCTGTAACAAGGCATTTTTCCGCTGAAAATTTTAAAAAGTCAGAATGATTTGTTCTGATGTTTCTCGTTGGAAAAGGATTCTCTTCTGGAGTCCATGCTTTCTGGTGAAGCCTTTTGTGGGAAAATATCAAAAGCAATTATTTTGACTTCTTTGTTTATCTGATAGTCTCTGTGTGTGCGTATGTACACACATGCATTTTTGGTCTCTAAATCATTGCATTTTTCCTTAGCATTTCCTTTCCACTTCTATGATATTGTATGGTAACATTTAGTATCATATATCCGAATGCTTCAGCATTATTTAAACACTTTTGCACTAACTGGGCTGAAATAGTTAGGAAGTCCTCTTTTTAAGAGAAATCCCAAAACACTGGCTTGTTCCAGCCCAGGATAAAACGAGCGAGGAAATGTCCGAGTTTCCCATCTCCTGGAAATGCGCTGACCCTTCTGACATGGAGAAATAGAATAAGGGAAACTTGCCTGGTTCCTCTGTAACTGTCCACAACAAAAGGAGTCTTGTACACTTTCTTTTAATGACCCAAAAGGCTCGTTTGCAGAAGTAACAAACTTCTCAGCCACGCCATGAGCCTGCAACCACAGGCAGAGTTAGTTTGGGGCTGAGCGCTGGGGACAGGGCGTCRTTGCAGGTCCACTGGTTCTGGCATGCTCTGAGCCCCGTGTGATGTATCAGCCAGAGGTGCCATTTTCTCTGGTTTTGGGTCTTGACTTTGGTGCTGGATTTTTTCCTGAATTTTTTACCTCAAATCTCTTCAATCTTGGAAGCTCAAGCATCGATTGACTCTCACACCAGCTTGCATCTTGCCAAGTTCTGCTTTAAGCCTCCATAAGCTCAGAGATTTGGGAGGATGCCTGGGCAAAGGGCTGGTGGCTGAATGACCTGTCCTTCTCCTAAGTATTAGCAGAGTGACCTGGGCCAAGGAGAGTGCAGCCCCTGTCCACTACTCCCTATGGTATTACCAAATATGGTCTCTGAAAGTCTTCTTCAGTGCTTGAAATAGTGAAGAGGCTTGCTGGGCCCACATGGCCACCAAGCAGGGCAGTGCCTTGAGTGTCCTCCTGCTGCTTTGACGGGGGATCTGCTTCAAAGTGAGCTGTGGTGCTGTGTGCGCTCTCAAAAGAGCAAAATCTGTGTGTCTGGGAGCCACAATTTTTCTACTAAATCCCATTAATTCTGCAATGGGGAGRCTCCCCAGCTGCTCCTGGTTCTAATCATGCTTGCTGCACACCTCTACCTCCTCCTTTGCAGGGTTGGGTAGTTTTGGGGGACTGTCTACCCCTTATTRGGGCTGAAGGGGCTCCAGACACTGCTTTTTGCCTTGGGTTTCTAAGGCCACTTGTGCACCTGGAGATGATCACCAGATTGAGGTTCCCCTGTCCACCTAAAGGGGCCGGTCACATCTTTTCCCTTCTCCTGCTAGACCTGTCCCCAATGGGATGGGGAACACCCAGGCCTGTCCCCGAGGTGGTGGGTAGCATCAGGTTACCTGGGCATAATGAGTAGCACATAGTGAGTGGGCCTATTGTTGGCAGAGCCTGCAGCAGGGCTGTCCATCTTGAGTTTGGCAGCTTCCAAACCACGGTCCATATAGCAGGGCTTGTTTGAAATGCCTTGTCATAGGGTGAGCTCCTCCAAGCAAACCACCTCTTTTAGGAGAAGTTTGATACGAAGGGCACACAAGGAGTCACGAGAAACTTTGGCATTGACAGGATCTGGTCTGAAAGGTCAGGGATCTGCTGCCACCATCCTGGACCAAGAGCTGAGTAGAGGAGTGAGCTCCTCCTGCCCTCTGAGCTGAGTAGAGGAGTGAGCCTCCTGATCCCCAACCAGCAGCTGTGAATCTCTCAGCTCTGCAAAATCAAACCGGGAAGCCCCCAGAGGTCAACCTGCCTTGGGAAGTTCCCTGTTGGAAACGGCCCTGAGCATATTGCTCTCCTCTGTTGCCAGTGTTTGCAGTAAGGTGGGAGCTGTATGTGCTCCAGCCAGCTGTGAATTCAGCCGGGATTTCCAGGGCTTGTGGCTATTTACATTCAGGAGCTGGCTCCATGGGTRCAACTGATGTACAACAGTAATAGCGTCTTTGTGGGGCAGAGCAGTCACTTGCTTCTGCTTGGCTTGGCAGCCAGTTTAGTAGTCGGGTTGAACTCTGCTATAAGTACTTGATGAGGCAGGTTCACTGGTTAAGGAAGCACCACAGACATCATCAGCCTTGGTGGAGTGGAGGAATCTCCACTCCACTAGTGGAGAAGCCAAAGCAGAAAGCTTGCTTGCTCAGAGGTGTGCAGTGGTTCTTCCAGATCTAGGCTTAGCACATGGGGCCTCTTGACGTTTAGCTTCATGTTGCTGTTGATCTTTATCTATGGTAGGACGAGAGACTGTCTGATATGAGTATCAGCAATGAGGATTAAGCAGGTGTTGAACTCGCTCTWGTGTCAACCCCTTTTCCACCCCAGTTCTGCTCATGCATGGCCAGCCCTGTGCTACATCTGAAACTGGTCCTCAAAGTGAAGGTCATGGAAAGTTCTCCTGACTTCTTTTACAAGAGTTGGGGGTGTTAATCTCCTTATCTGGGCTAAATTCCAGCTCAGGTAATTCTATTCTTGGTTCCTAAAAATTAACTCCACAGTTTCAATTGACTTCAGTTGTCTTTGTTCACCATTCATAGATGTCCTGGGCAGCACATTCCTGGCAGAGACCCACTACTGGGCTCCAGCTCAGGAGCAGTTATGAGTTTCAGTGGCAGGGAAGTGATCTTTCCTATGATCTGCAAAATGACTTGGGATTTTTCAGTGCAAAAGCTGTGTGTCATGGCAAGGGATAAAGCTAATGTTATAGAATATTCTTGGCTTCTTATACTGCGGAGGTATGTGTGAATTTTAACATTTGCCTCTAAGTATTTGCCTGGTACTTATCAGTCTTTTACCTGTATGACTGTGGTTGTTAGCTCTTCCTTCATGTTTRGAGGAGGAAAAAAACAAAACCTAAATCTCACTGCATGCAGTGAGCAGAGCACAGGTATTAAGACACAGCTGGGGAAAAGGAGCACACTTTTGGGTTAATGGCTTGTTGACAAATGGAATGAAAATCAYAGTTTCGATCACAGAATCAGGATCACAGAATGGTTGAGGTTGGAAGGGACCTCTGGAGATCATCTAGTCTAACCTCCYAGTCAAAATCTGTGAATTAGTGCTCACCCTAGCTCCYGTTCTTTATACATGTCAACTGGAAAACAAAATCATTGTTTTAGAAGGAAAGGTTAGGTGGTTTCATTTAAAAGGATGTTGAGAAAAGTGGCTTGAACTTGGCACTTTTGGAAAAACTTTCAGGCCAGACTCAGCTAAACTTGGCTTGTGGAGTCAGGGATTTGTGAGGGAGTCAGGAATTCCCTCTCACATGAGCTAGACCCTGCCCAAACTGTTTTCAACAGCTGACTGTGTAATGTCTTCTCTTGGAGGCGAACTACCTGTACTGGCACCAGGCTACACCCAGGCGACTGGGGCAGGTTTACAGGCGGGAGCAAACAGCCTTGGTGGAGGGAAATTTGGGGGCTTGCTGGAGTGCCTGGTTCAGCCTCCTGCTGTACAGGACCTGGCTTGTGCATGTTGTTCCCACCAACATGCAGCCCCAAACCACTCCTCCACACAGGTTTGGTGCCCTGGGAAGGGAGTGGCTCTGCACTGGGGAAGAAAAGCTCAAGAATTTCTGGTTTGCAGCTTGGAAAATCTCTCACGAGCCCCATGGTTGAGCTGGCATTAGGAAGTAGAGCGTTCTTGTGGCAGCCAGCCCAAAACCTTCCCTCGCTTCCTCTGAACCTTTTGGAAAGTGTCTCTCAGCCTCCCAGTGCTGAAGGAAAGTGAAGCTGACTGCTGGGATGGGCACTTTCCAGGCATTTTGTG
Organism: Rhea americana; assembly: GCF_003343005.1. Lineage (NCBI taxonomy): Eukaryota > Metazoa > Chordata > Aves > Rheiformes > Rheidae > Rhea > Rhea americana. The sequence goes on from NW_028185461.1 coordinate 1,522,206, forward strand.
GCTTGGCTTTACTCACAGTCATTTCTCCAGTTTTGCTTTCCGTACCTTCTGCCCATGGCCAGCAGAACCTCCAGGGCTTCCCAGCCCTATCTGGCTTTCTTCAGCTGGATGCAGCCCCTGATCAGCCCCAACCTGCTTCTTCTGCAGGGCAGAGCCAAGAGGAGGAGGAGGCTGCAGACATGCTGATCACGTACATGTGGTTGCATTGGCAAACTGGAGCGACTCAACTCTTGCTCTTGTCCAGCAGCCTGATTCCTTTGTCGGTGAGCTGAGAGAGACTGCAACTTTTGGAGGCACTTTTTGCAATCTGGAAGACAGTGCAAAGCACAGCTTCTAGGGGAATTAACACTAGCCAAGGCATGGGGAGCACCAGAAGGTCAAGCACAACCCACAGGGCTTGACTGACTGCAGTTGCTCTCCTGCAAGGTAGGACTGTGAGTTGTATTGCCAGGTACCCCAACAACAAATGGCTTTTGTTCCTCTCCCCCAGAAAAGGTTCTGAGTGAGGGCCTGTCCTAAAGGGCTGTGGCTAGAGCCAGCCAGGAGAAAAGGGTATTCATCTCAAAGAAGATTTTGAAGGTTGGACTTTTGCAAGGCACATAGTATAACTGTGATCACTACATTTTTAACATGTAAGAGAAGAGTTTCTTTAGCCTACGGTTTGCTGCATGACCTCATACTTTGCATGGAAGCCCTAGAACAGAAGTTCTGCATAAAACACTTGCTGCATGAAGCAATCAAGCCCTGTGGCCACTTTAACAGGTGCTGCCTGCCTCTTGTGGCCATAGAGCCCTCACACTCATTTACAAAACATGCATTAGTGTGCACATACCTGTTTACATGATACTCTCCTCTGTGTCCACAGCTGAAGGTCTAGTGGTAGCTTTTCCTCTGTCTGCAGTTGGCCAACCAAGGCTTGGGCCAGAGCTGTGGATCTACCACATCATGGGCTTCCTGGGCCACCAAAGACCAGTTTCTCAGGGGGTTGCTAGGAAAGTCACTAGGGATGTTGTAGTCAGTGTGTACTGATGGAAAAATCCCTTTTCCTTTTTTTGATACCGAAGTCCTGTGTCTGGTAAAGCAATTAATGAGATCATTAAAGGCATGTTGCCATAGTTCAGAGCTTAACTCTACATTGCTACGGATCATAGAGTTGGTAAGGTTGGAAGGGACCTCTGGAGATCATCTAGTCCAATCCCCAAACAAGTGGACCGTACAGGGATCGAACCCGTGACCTTGGTGTTATTAGCACCATGCTCTAACCAACTGAGCAAAACCTAACCCCAAATATAAGTAATTTACTTTTCTCCTTTTACCCAGTTTATTGGCACTGCTTTCATGGGTGCTGTAGCACAGGAGAAGTCCTCAGACCTCTGCATATCCCCGTGCTCGTTGCTGGGTCCCTCTGCTTGAGGCTGTTTGAGCCTGGGGAGACAAGCACAGCACTGCAGCTCTCACAATGAGTGGACCTGAGAGCGAAGGGAGGTGAGAGTGCGTCTCCCCACAGTGCCAGCTTGGAGGTTTTATTTTCTTTCTTTCTTTTTTTTTTCTTTTTTTTTTCTTTTTTTTTTCCTTTTTTTTCTCCCAGGATTCTCAGTTTGCCAAAGCATTTGGGGTGGTGGAAGCTTACCGGAGCTGGCACACTCCTTTCTACCTGATGCTGGGCTGGAGAATATTGTTCTCCCAGCTGCAGCAAGGTCAGCTGTGTCCATAATGGCGCTTATTTGGATCTTTATCTCCAGAGGTTGTTGACTGTGCATCTTTTCCTCCTTCTCCTGCATTAATGTGCTGTGTTACTGAGCATTAGCGAGCTGTGTGATTGCTCCAGGAAGGGAGCTCTTGGGCTCCAATAGACATTGGCTCTGTGGCTGGTGGCCAGGAGCTGCTAAGAGGGAGATTTCATGGTGACCATGCAGAGGAGGGGCTGGCACGCCATGCAGCAGGCTGCCTAGTGGTAACCTTGCACAGGTTTTGCTTTCCTGCTGTGCTGCAGAGAGCAAGGATCCCCCTGATGCCCAGGTGCTCTGTTCACAAGGTGCTGGTAGGATATGGGAGCGAGCACTGGGGCAAAGCCATGCTGCCATTGGGATGCAGCAGGGCCTTTGGCCTGTGTGATGGGGAGGCAACAGCTGTCCCATGTGGGTCTCTGGCTCCACAGGGCTTCCTGGCACCTTGGGATTAGCTCAGCCAGGGCTCTTTTTCTAGGACCCAGARCACCGAGGAGGGGATGGGACTAGTGTGTAGCAGGGAGAAGCGACCTAGATAGCCCCCAGTTGTATTGCTGGTCATTGAGGTTGCCTTTGCCATGACCCAGTCGAGCTATTCTTACAGTCTAGCTAGAACTGTTATTTGTGGAAAAAATACGATCTGTGTTGTCTACTTAGAAATGAATTTTCTATGAGAGAATGAATTTTCCAGTTGGTACTTGAATAATTGGTGGTTGTTAGGAGAGAAGGGAGAGTTATGCTTTGCAATCACCATCTAGGTCATCTCAAAATTAATGAACATCAAATCCCTGTAAACTCTCTGCTGCTGTTTTGGGACAGTGTCCTGCAGTTCACAGTAAAAAGTCTAGATAAATCCTGCTGGAATTGCACTTTATGTAACAAAGAGCCTGGACGTGTGTGTTACTATGTTAGTTCAGTTGTTGCCAGACTTAAAAGTCTGGATTGGGGTGGGGCTGTATTGGTTTCCATCCACTTCATGCAAGTGCAGCATGTTGGCATTAGAGGTTTGCTCTTGGGAGTAAATCCAGTCAGCTACACTGGAGCGTGCTTTCTGCTTTGGGAAAACAGCCACTTTCTCACTCTAGTCATGGAATAACAACAAGGTTGTAAGAGGCTGTGATCTGGCCAGGATTAGGAAGACAGGTGAAGTAACACAGGTGATAAATGACTAGCTGGGAATTAGCCAAGCAGTTCATGTTATCCGACCAGCCCCACCAAGCTGAACAAATAAATGACCTGTAGCTCTCCTCCGAGCTCAAATAGGTGAAGGATAGTAACAGATGCAAAAAGAAATATATATCCCTTATCATCCATGGCAAGTGAGAGCTAGGTAAACACGGCACAACCTTCTGAAACAGCCGTTCAGGTTTATGTAGTTTTAAACCTCAGTTTCTCCTCCTGCTCCTCTTCTTGGAGTTTTTTCCTGTGCCTGGGCTGCCTGAGCAGCGCGCGCCAGCCCAGCTTGTCCACTTCATGTCAATGGAGCCACCCATGTTTAGATGGCTGCTGAAGAGATTTGGGCTAGGTGGGCTAACTTTGTGCTGGAGGAGACCAAGAACGTCCCCAGACTTCATTCTGCAAGCTCATCTATGGATGCAAATGATGCTACCAGCAAAAGATCCTCTTTCCCTGATATTTCCCAAATCCTGGATGTTGATTAACTCCATGCAAGTACACCAAACTCTCCCAACTCTATAGCTTTGTTAGTACCATATTATCCTGCGATACAGACTGATAGTGGCAAGGCCCCATTTGCGATCAGGTTCAAATCACCTGGAAATAGTAAATAAACATCTGGAAAAAGGCTAGTCCATGGCTGGGGTGCCCCTAGCTCCACCCRTAACTATTTATGAGGAGCAACTGGAAAGTGATACGCCCCCCAGGAAAGGCGCTGTGACATCCAAGCCTGCAAAGCATCAAGGAAACCTGCATCACCAGGACCTGGCTCCCTGCAGCAGAGGCTTGCATCGCAAAGGAGGGAAACTTATCCTTGGGAGAAGGCACACATGGAGGAGGCTGGAGAGCTGGGCATGTACCTGGGCAGAAAGAAAACTTTCTCCTAAAACTGTTTTTGCTAATGAAGTAGGATTAGCAGCTTCCTAGGAACAAGCTGTGAATTTCTTGGCAGGGAGCCGAAGGTTTGAAAGCATGAGTGTTAAACATCCCTAACCAAACAGCAAACAGTGTTTGGCTGTTTCTGCTCCTTGTTTGAGCCAGGATGGCCAGTTCTTACCTCGTTATTACCAAGTGTKCCTATATCCATATGTCATGGTCTCTCCTAGGGCAGGAGATGTGGTTTTGCTGTTTGTTGGGTKCTGGTGTGGTGCTGCTGTGGCATGAACAGCGTGCAGCATGTGAGTGTCTCCCATGCGGCTGCAGGGCAGCTGATAGGCTTAGAGAAGCTTGCTCAGGCTCTGAGACTGTGATCGAAGGCCTGCACCTTCCCCTGCCTCCATTTTCCCATCTGCAAAGTGGAGTTACACTGTCAGCCCCTGCAAAATACTAGTCATTGTGAAAGTACTCCTGTAGAGGTTGGAGCTTTGATTTCTAGGAATTGGTGAGCATCGGTATCCCTGCCTTCAAGATCTCCGTCTCCAGATGGTRTTTGCTCGAACTGTGGGGAGCTGCAGAGGAAGTGCTGAGAGTCTGATGAAGTTGTGCTGGGTTTAAATAGTCACTTGAGCTGCCAAGCCAGGAATGTCCTGATGTTATCGCATATATGTGTTAACCTGCTGTTCAGCCCGGCGTGAGAGCAGGGCTCTGCAGGAGTGAGACTTGGCCCTCGTGCCGCACTGGAGCAGGCGGGAGCTCCGTTAGCGCACAGCAGCGATTGCCGCTTTGTGCTCGTGTGGTGCCTGGCTCTATGTCCCTGGCTTTCAGGAACAGTAAATCCACTGGAAGGCTTTCAGGAAGAAAGAATTTAGTAGGACACGCAGCAGCTAGCCGAGGAGCCTCCAAAGGGGCCAACTAGAGGAGAGCACTCCATGGTCTGACCCAGATACAGTGCTAAGTATTTAATGAGTTTTATGAGCTTRAATGCCATGGGTTGGGGCCAGCCTTAGATACTGCAGCTGCTTCACTTGGCACCTTGTATAGACTCAACGCTACTCTGCCCTGCCAGCTCCAAGGCTGGRGCCTCTGAGACCAGCACAGTGGACAGCAGCCACAGAAGCTTGTGGGGCTCTGAGCAAGCCCGAGCACCCTCTGAAAATCCTAGCTTTTATAATTACAGATTTCTAGAAGGCCATGCATGCAAGTTTTATGGGATTCATCTGTTGGTTGTTTCCTAATTATAAATGATTAGGTTTTTTCTGTTTGGTCAAGCAACAGCTATTTTTCAGATTGCAGCTGATGCCTGGACAGGTCCCTGGTTCTGGTGCATCATTCTGCTCTTTGAGGGTCTTTGACTTCAGTGGTGCTGGTAAAACCTAATGGCCCTTGCCCTTCCCTTCAGCCTGCTCCCAAAATGGGGGTGTGAAAAAGAAACTGGTGCTTCCCAAAAGCAAGTGTTCCTCAGTCAGACAAGTGAAGTCCAAGGAGCAGGGCAGGAGTTCGGATGCCCAAGCCAGGCAGCGAGATTGCTAACAGAAGTTTTCTCACTGCAGTGAAGAGGAAAAGCCATCTAATTTAGGAATTGAGACCTAGTAGCCTTCCCAAGCCAGACAGAAAACCAACGATTTCCTAGTTTCCCTCTGGATTCTTCGGTATATGAGAACAATGTTTTACAACACTGTGAGGATTTTATTTCTGGGGACTATACAACTGTCTCCCCAGCATGCGCAACCACAGCCATGCCTTGGCTCCCATCCGTGCTGCTCTCCCAGGTTCGACCTTGGGGCAACTCCTCCAGCCCAAATCTTATCTGGAACCTGCTGGGGCTCTGCACTGTCTCGTTATAGCCCTGGGAACACGAATGGGAAAGGCATGAGTGGCAGGAAGCTCAGAGGCATGTTTACCTTGGAGTAAATCTGACTTAAAATTAAGAGTGAATCTGGAATTAGTAAGGTCCCTGAAAGCAGGACTTGGCTCGGTTGGCCAAACTCTGAGGTAGTATGAAGGCTGGTATATAGCCACACCTAAGCAAAGAAAATCCATTCTGTGCCATGATAGTCAGGGCTTTGGGTGAGGCTTGGGCCTCTAGAAGTTGTTTCCAGCTCAGTGGAACCCCCAGGACAGATGCAGGCTCTGGGCTACAAGAAACCAGAGGGGAAGGCAGAGGACTTGCAAAGACAAAGCTATCCGAGTACCCCAAGGTCTCCAGTTAGTGTTGTTTCCTCCTATTTTGAATGTCTTTAGCACAGGGCAGTTCTCTAGGGCCATTAAATCCARGGATGCAAGGGAGATCTGAAGGGCAGGAGAGGCCACGGCTTGAGTTTCTTTCTCTCCTTGGGCCAGGTTCGTGTCGGTGGTCATGCTGGTGACCGGATGCACTGTATCTAACCAAAGGCACTTGGCCACCCTGTGACCAGAKCTGCTGGAGCCCTGCTGAGCTCTTCAGCAGGGATGAAGACACTGGTGCTTTTCTTCCCCTCCATACCCCAGGAGCTTCTGCCAAATTTCGTTTGATCAGGCCCAGACGGGCATTGTGTGGGTCCARTCTGCTTGGGCCCCACCGGAGCCAGCCCTTCTTGACATCTCCCCTTTCCCCTAGATGCTACTAGTGTAAATCCAGATTTATCACCTCTCTTCTAACTCTCGCTAGACAGAGCAAGCAGTGAGTTTTGCCCCAGCAGCTGAGCCCATGTGCTGTCTGCAGTTACTCTGTTTCTCTGCATATCCATCTACTCCTATCATCTCCACGCCGCAGCATCTAAGCTTTCCCTGGAACAAATCTGTGCACTTTTGAGTCCTGTGCCTGCTGTGAGGAGTGGCATGAACTTCTGAAAGAGAAGGCAGTGTTTTTCCTGACATCTGATACATAGCCCTTTCTGCACTGCTCATYTCCCCTCCTTGTAATTGTGACTCTTAGGAGTGGAATCAGATACAGATTTGTGTTTTTCCCCCTGTTGTGTCTTACKGTCATGAATGGGCTGCAGTCTCGCCTGTCCATCGTCTACTAGCATTACCTTGCTGCCCTGGAGCTGCAGGATGCTCTCCGCAATGTGGGGAATGCACTTAGGAATTGTTTGAGCCCATCAGCTTCCTCAGATAAATGCTTCCCCAAAAGCTGTCAGCCAAAAGGATTGAGAGGAAGCTTGTCCCTATCTGATCTCCTAAGCCAGGGGTTAGATGAATGATGTACTCTATTGAAGGGCTTGGAAGAAAAGGGCGCAGTGCAATGCAAGCTAGCTATTCCCTGGTTTATTCTCCTGGGAGAGAGGTGCTTCCTGTAGCCTCTACACACAAGTGGAACATCTCAGACAGAGATGTTCCTGCTTCTGCCTTGACCAGCCATTTCCAGCCTGCTCCAAACCTGAATAAAGTCCTGAGATCCCTGAAAGTTATTTCCACCGTCTGCTCAAGATGGAGGGATGGGAAAGGCCCAGACACTTGCATCTCCTTATGTGTCCAGAGGCATCTCTGCCATGGCCAGTGAGGGAACTGGGGTCCTAGACCAGCTCCTGGAGCACAGCCCAAGCGAAGAGCCACGTCCCTTTCTGGAGGACGACAGCCAACAGCCATGGGGCTACAGGAGTGAGGATTACAGATGGGAAAGGATGCAGCTTTAAGGAGTGGTTAACGGACTCACCACAGGCAGGGACAGGGGTCAGAGAGGCCCAGTTATTTCCCAGAAATATTCCTGCTGGAGTGGCGATAAGCAGGCAAGGCTGATGGGGATTCGTGCGAAGGGCCCACTGTGGGAGCCGGGGAGACTTCCTTGCACCACGGCCCGTTCCCAACTCCCAGCAGAAGGCCTTTCAGGTGCCTGGGCTCCTGCAGGGCCGGGACAGTCAGTCACGCTGGTGTTGCCGACTCGGGCAGGCTCCCACCCTCCACACCGTTTTCCAGGAATGCTGTGCTTAACCTCTCCCACTAGGCAAGTCGTAACTATCATACGTTTAGGGGGGAAATTGGATTTGCCTTGTAATCTAATCAATGTTAAATAACAATAATTCTAACTCTGAGGCTCTATGTTTAAAGTGCAGCCAGTCTCCGGGGACCATCAGAGTTATTTAATCTAATGAAATCACCATTACTGTCTAATAAGGGTGCACCACAGGGATATCTTTGCAGCGAAAGAAAGCAATGGTTAAATAATTGGCAGCCAGGGCTGAATATTCAGCTGGGCTAAACGGGCATAGCACCAGCGAGGGTTTTACCCTCTAGGAACCAGGAGGTCTTCCGCAGCATCCCTCTGACGTCTTTTTAGTCAATAGTAACTGTCATCTGTCAGCGCGTATTAGTGGCAAGCACGTGCCCTCAGCAGGGCTGGTCCATCCCGAGGGAGCCCAGCAGGCTGGGGGCACACGGGCTGCAGTCTTGCACATGGGTTTCCCTCCATTTCAGAAGGGTTGTTAGGAGGCAACTGTTAATATTCGCAAAACCTCTGACCAGCAGTGCATGGTCCGTGTTGCTTCTCTTGGGCAGTCACCTTCCTGGAATTGCTCTCGGGGTGCTTGTGAGTAAAGTCATGCTCATCTCCTCTCCAGCTGCCTCTCCTTTCGCTCTCTGGGCTGCCCAGCATCATCTGCTTTGGTCTCGTCTCCAGATCCCTGTATCCTTTTTCGCAAAGGAAATAATTATTCCAGGCAGGAGTTACGTTTTATTCCATCTTAATATTTCATTCTGTGTCATGATTTGCTACACTGATTCCAACAGGTTGCTCTCTGCACTGATTTCCCTGCAGTGATTTGGGCTGTTTTGTCTGCTGTGTTTTAGATGTTTTTCCCCAAAACCTGCTGTACTTTTTTCTTTCTTTCTTTCTTTCTTTCTTTTTTCCTTAAGCAGGTTTTCCTTATCTCCTTTTCAGAGACAGATAGGACCTGTTCTAGTTTGGATTTCCTATGCTGGCTTTGCAGCAATTTCTGAGCCACCAGTCAATTCACTCATTACAGAGCAAGCTGATCCATATTGAGCTGGCTACTTTCCTACACTCCAAACTTTTTGTATTTAAATATATTGGAGTTGTATCAGCAGCAGGCAGGGACTGTGCTGCTGTCAAATGTCAGCATGGCTGGAGCTCGTGTAACCGGGAGAGTGCTCCTTCCCTGTAGTGTATGCTCTAATTTACCATTATTATTTCTTTAATAAGACTGATACTTACTGTACATTGCTCATTTGCTGCTAAAATTGGAACCATTAGAGCAGTAAGTGGCAATTACCTTTTGAGCAGTGTGGCGTGTGAACTTGGAGCGTTGCCCCCCAGAAGGAGAGGGCTGAAACCTATCTTTTAAGAGCAAATGTATGCAAGCTGTAAGGTAAATCTGGAGCACATTTTAGGGACAGCTGTGATGTATTTCAGAGTCTATCCAGCATCTTCCAGGCAGAAATATGCAGCATACGGTGTGTGTACTGGGAGCTGTACTGGGCTTGAACCAGGTGGCTGATGCAGGGCAGAGAGATGTGTAGCCAGACCCGACGCGAACAGGCTGCAGCACTGCCCATGTGGCTGAGCTATCTCGAGGCATATTCCCTGTCCAGGAAGCAGTTGGATACCTGCTGTCCCAGTGGACTGGCTGCTTCCCAGAAAAATAGTTTCCAGGCTGACAAGAAAAGGGACATATCTGATAATCTAATGATATTAAGTGCTTTTAAAAGCATGTCTGTGCTGCACAAGTTAGTGTGACAGAGGTCTCTGTGGGAGCTGATGCAGCAGATTCTGATGATTCCTCTTAGGCAGAGGCACCAGCTCAGGACTCTGAACAAAAAAACTGCTTTGGGGGGATCTCCACTGGAACCTCTCTCCTAGCCATGTGACCTGTTTGCCATGCTGCACTCCTCAGGCCTCCCTGAACCGTAGCTGGTTATTGAGCAGCGAGGCTGGTGCTGCCGAGGTCATCTCCTCCAGCTTTCCCACTGTAAAATTTGCCATAATGTTAAATCTCTTGTGATAGAGACCAGGAAAAGCAAAGCCAAGGGAGCTGACTCTGCTCATCCATGCCCTCCCCTGCCTTGGCTGCCCAGGGCAAGCATGAGCAGTGGAGGTTCATCACTCAGCGCGCACCTCCCAAGGAGAAGGCAATCCTGATCTTTTTTTGAACCCAGCACCCTGAATAAGTTCTAAGGAGGCTTAGTGAAGCGGACCCCAGGATGACAAGTCAGCCTCTAATCCAAGAGCCCGCATGCAAGTGGGGAGGTAAATTCCCACTGAAGGCACTGAGGATGCTTCTTGCCCTTGATCCTGCTGCAGGGAGGAGAGGAGAGTTTCTGAGCCCAGCCAGAGGCCAGACCAAGTTGGCCTGTGCCTTTTACATTGAGCTGTTTCTAGCTTATTTCTACTGTAAACACAAAGCTCTAATCATTTTAAGGCTTTCAGATATAGATGTGTGAATGGCTGTGGGCACAAGGAATATCTCCTGCAAACAGGCACAGAACAGCCAGGGCAGCATGGCTCTGTCCATGAAGTTTCCTACAGATGCTTTGTTATACATGATTCAGATTTGTGATTTCAAGGCCTCAGGAGGGTGGGTAGGAGTGTAGTTTCTGTCTGCTTTGTGAGGCTGTGATGGTGCCTTCTGAGCAGCCGTAGCTGGTCCACAGAGCGACCATGAGGACCACCAGTCTTGGCAGGAAACTGCAGGGCACTTCAGCTGGTTGGAGGTAGTCTTTGTACTTGAGGATTCAGTCCAGCTAGCTGAGGCCAAGGATGGATTTAAGGAGGGAGAAGGACAAGACTCGACAGTGGGCAGACCCAAGAGTCCTCTGCCCCAGGACATAGGATTGCCCACCAGGAGATCTGCGCAGGCACTGGACGTGGGAAGCCACATGCCAGGAGCCACCTTTGCTCAATGCAGCTTGGATGAGCCCTCAGCCGTAAGCACCCTTGGCAGCAGGCAGATGCAGCATGCAGCGTAGGAGCACAGGACGGGGTAAAGGCAGGGCCGGTACAATAAGAAGCTGCTCTCCACRCCGCCATTCCCAAAGGGTGACTCTGCAGTGCCAATTCTGATGTCTGTGTTCATTATGCACATCCATTTCATAGGGCCTACATTACTCACATGCTATCTAGTGTCATTAAGATATCAAGTTCATTTAGGTACATCCACATTGGCAGTTTAATTATGTCTGGGTACTACTCTGTATTTTATTCATGGACTATCTCGGGGCGGTTGTCAGACGCAAGCCTAGGAGATAAAGGTTTGGTGGCTGTCGAATGCTAATGTCCTGCTGGTTCCCTTTTGACAAATACACATGCCAGTTATTACCAAACTGATTATTTCATTCATTAACACCACATACATCAGCTCCCTTCACCTGGTGTTATTGTATACATTCATCTTTTCACAAACAATTGCCTGACAAGGTTGGGAAAGGCAAGTACTGGGGAATTAATGCTCTAATGGGAATTTCCTGGCTTGGGTTAGTAACAAGGTGCTCTATGTGTGTGTGAAATGCCCTGTTAGTGTGATCACTTCATTAATCAAATTAGGGACAATAACATGTCACATGTGTGCCATGTTTCTAAACAATACCAAACTAGTTTCCATTGTGCTGGGGGCTTAGTGGATGGGGCTCTGTTTCCAGTTTGTGGTGACTGGGGATATGAAATGAAAGCCGGGGGACCTCAGTGGGAAGGCTTAGAAAGCATTCTCTTTAGAGATCTTGTGGCTGGACTGTGTCCTGCACTTCTCATCTGCCTTTCTCTTATTATTTTTGTCACGAAGAATATTTGCATGAGAACAGGTTCTTTGTTTATTGTTTGCACCTTTTTTCTGGCTTCCTCTTATTGCTTTCCCAGATCTGTAATCCTTCATGGCAGCATTAGCAAGGGTGGTGGAAATGATTAAGACAACATGAACATCCAACCATCTGGGGAACAAAAACCCACAGGTCTTCTTTCTTTTTTTCTTTTCTCCCCCCCCCGCCCCATAAAACCCAAGTCATGGAGAAAACAATTACAGGGAAACACAAACAGTAAAAAATAACCAAACCCAGGAACTAAGTGTTTCCTGCAGCTTTCTTAGAGGTTGTGCCGAAACACAAAAGGGAGGACTAGTGATGTTGCTTACCCAGCTGAAGATAACAGCTCTCACAGTCCAGATCTGCAGCACGTGTTGTCCCATAGCACAACACTGGTCCCCCGTTACATGCCAGTTAGGGCATCTGCTCCATGCTGCTACAGCTGGGAAGGGGCTTGGGCTGAAGGAGAGCACAGCAGTCCTGGTCCCAGCACCTCAGTGCATCTTGGGTGGATCCTGCCCTTCACCAGCTGCTTCCACCACATCTCTGAGCACTGTGGAAGGAGTCAGAACCTGAGCCGATCTCAGTTGAGTTTTCCTTGAACACACAGTTTGTTGTTCCATTTTGTTCTTGGTCCCGAATTTATTTATTTGAATTCGTTGTACCCTCAAACATTTCCACCAGAAAGCTCATTCTCTTGGATACTTAGAAGGAGCAGCTGCAGGAGGCCACCAACATAGCCAAAATCAATTCAGATTTTCACTCAAGCAGACCTGCTTGGCAAGCAATGCTTCAGGGGTCACACTTCTGTAATACTTCAGCACAGGATTTGCAAACTAAATAAAGGATCAGAGTGAGATTTAAGTGCCTAACTCCCTTAGGCCCCTTTGAAAAAGCCTGTTTGGAATAACTAAGGAGCTTTTGCTGTGCTTTTGCCAAGAGCATTAATCCTCTGTGCTATCTTTAGGAGTCTCTTTGATCACACTTCAAAATCTTCACCTCTAGGGACTTTGAGTGGGATTTCTGAAGTATCTAAAGAGCAGAACTCTTGCTGCTTTTCAGGAATACTTGGGCTCCCAAGGCAGATGCTCATTTGAAAATCCCACCCATGCCCCTCCATACTGGAATAAAGAAGTCCCACCCTGCTGAGCATCCTGTGATCCCACTGTCACCCTCTGCAAGGTGGGACTTCATGCACCAATTACTGAATGGTGCCTACCTGTTGTGAGGCCTTGGTGACTGGTGTAGCACAGCTTTGAGATCTCCACCATTGTCAAATGTGTCATCTTGAGCAGTAGCTTTTAGCCCATTTTTCCTACGTTTTCCCTCGGGAGCACCACGAAAGAAAGTAGCTGCTTCAGGAGCTGCTACCTACCTGTGGCTTATGAAAGTAGACTCTGCTTGTGCACCTCAGGCTGTGTTTTCTCCTCTTTTTGGATGCTGAGAAGTGAAGGGAGGAAGAGGATTATCCTACTCAGCAGCATCCACCTTGATAAGTTCTTAGCAGGGCAGCCCTCTAAAATGAGAGGTGATGGGCTACACTGCAAGAGCCCATCTGAATTCTCCACCTCTTTGCAGTACAGTGCTGGGTGAGGAAGATGAAAGTTTATTGGCCTGGATCCAAATGACTCTCAAGTTGACTCATAAAACCAAGGTCATTACTTGGTTTTATTTTCATCCATTCATATTTCAGAGCTCATTCCCCTCCCCCCCCTTTTTTTTTAATAATGAGCTGGATTCACACTTAAGAAATCTTGGTGTCACGCTATCACTCATGCAACAGCCTCTGAGTCTCTTCTGCCTCCCCCAAACAATAGTGTGAAGGTGAATGGGATACAAGCTGGCCTTGAAGTGGACGCTGGCACTCCTCTTCCTCAGGCTACTGTATAATTTACTCTTGAAATTTAGAACCACTATCAACTAAAATTTCCTGAAATATGTAAGATAACTCTATCAGGTACAGGGTTAGATAGTAATGCATTCCCTGGAAGGAGAGTTCAATAACTGAGCAAAGAAAAGAGCTCTTAATGTGTGAACTTTTGAGCTGTGGCTAAAATCCTTTAATAGGCTATGGGACTGGAGGAGGCCAGGGCACAACTGCTCTGCAGTTTCTTCTGCAATAGCTGCTGTCTTGGGCAGAATATGCAAATTAGGCTATGAAGACTCTTTTTAAGCTTTCTATTTTCTGGAGACTTTTGCCCTCTTTGCACTTGACTGCTTGCTCCAGGAGTAAAAGTATGGAGCCCTTTAGTGGCCATTAAAGTTTCATTTAGCAAAAGGACAAAGAATTGGCACTGAAAGTATGAAGAATGACTGCAAAGGTAAACTTATGTGACTCTATATATTTTAGATCATAGCCTGTGGTCAGTCTTTCTTTTTATAATACAGATAAAGGATTTTTTGGCCTTGCAGCAATAGAAAATATATAGTGATATATAAAGAAGTCACTTCTCAGCATAATTTAAGAAACAACTGCTGTTCTCTGAAGGGGGTTCCCTTGAGGTGTCTGGCTCTATCATAAAGCTATCCATTGATGAGTACACACACACACACACACACACACACACACACACAMACRCACRCACACACACGAAGCATCTCCAGCAGTAAGGGGCACATCACAGAATTTTCTGAAAATTGCAGATCAGGATGGAGTTGTTTAGGGCTCCGGAACAGTGTCTTGGAGAATGGATCCTTTTGTCTCGATGAGATCATGGCTCGTCAAAAGTTATATTGCTCTGTCAGTGAGCAAAGCAGACAAGAAAGTTGGCATTTTCCGCTGCAAAGTCTCCCTGCAGAAAAGGGAGAAAGCCCTTTTCCCCAGCCAGTGAGACACACTGGTACTCGTGCCTGCTAACCAGGAGGGACCAGGAACAGCCAAAACTCCCAAGAGCTGGCATATGGCCCACGAGGGTCTTAGCCCGGTCCATCCTCTGTACAGCTCAGATGTCATCTTCRTACCTCAGGCTTCAGCTCATAGCTGTTCCTTCACACACTAGATGCTCATTTTTGGTCTCTGAGGCCTGGAGGGATTTTTTTCTCCTCCAGAGGAGGAGGAGGATGGAGGAACAGCTTTCTCCCTAAATCACCTTCATTCAATGGGTTTCTGTCTCCTAATTTGAAGAAAGTGTTTCTTGCCCCCTCAGGTTGCCTGCACCTTTTCAAACACAGCTTCTTTCTCTGTTTCTGTTTCCTGACCTACTTTCTTCTCATCCCCTCCTGCCTGTTTCTCACCTCCCCAGGAAGCAATAAGCTCTCACTCTTCTCCCTTGAASAGCAAAATCCTCCTTTCAGGCTTGCAGACTCAGGTGTTCACGATAGCATGATAGCATGAGGCTCTTAATTCATATTTTCACGCATTAAGTATAAAGTGCTGTGCAGTTTCTGGGATCTTTCCTTCATATGAAGAATATGTGTGCTTTTGCAAGTGTGCATGTTTGAGCCATATGCCCRTATGTATTTGTGCCGAAGAAAAATGAGCCAGACAAGGAAAACAAGCAAATCACATTATACGTTGCAGGCAATAATGTAGCTCCCAGGAGACAGGGCTAATACAGTAAAAGACAAAGGCATGGTAGACTTTGTTGGCCTGAGTGTTGATAGTGGCTTTTCTGGAATTATTCTTTACTTCCACCAGTGCTAGTGGCAACTCAGGCCTCAAGGCTCATAGGAGATCAGGATGTAATCTGAGGGTTGTGGTAGAAATGGGCATCATTTCGTTCTGGAGCAGTTATAATACTTACTGCTATTAGTAAAGAGAGATTCCTGATCTGACCAGGAGTCCAGCAGCATAAGGGATGCAAATTATTTTAAATCTGGCTGAGATTTTTGTGGTTTGGAAGAGCCTGCTGCTGTCTGAGAGACTTTGTCCAGAGAACTATATTAATTTGTGTTCTTGTTTGGGGGTCAGTGCTTCTGTAYAGTGCTTCAGTACGCAGGTCATAAGTGTTATTTTCATTGGCGGGGAAAGCAGAAGAGATTCCCTGACTTTCATGTGCAGAAAGAGACATCAAGATTAAACAATTTGTGTTAGAGGTGTTTCCACACACCAAGTATGTGGGGTTTGGAATGCTTGCAGATGCATGACATGGCTCTTAGTCCTGTGGGCTCGGGGTGGACCAGCTTGCTGGGGAGTTTTGCAGAAGGGCTGGGAAGAGGACTGCAAGCCAGGCGCACTCGGAGGCTGCCCAGCTGCGTGAGCTGGACTGCACACGCTGCAGGAGCATGGCTCCTCCCCAGCCGGCATCAGCCGGGAGCTTTGGAAACCAAATCCCTGCTTGTTTTCTGAAAAAATCTCAACCTAGATGTCCTGGGGGCTCCCCAAAACTCCCTCCAAAGAGGCAGCTGATGCCTTGAGATCTACTTCAGACCTTTCCTTTCCTTTCCTTTCCTTTCCTTTCCTGTCCTGTCCTGTCCTGTCCTGTCCTGTCCTGTCCTGTCCTGTCCCCTTGCCTTACCTCTTGGCTCCTTCCTTTTTTTCCTTTCCTTCATTTCTCTCCTTTCCTTCTTTCTTCCCTTCCTTGCTTCTTTTCTTTCCTTCTTTTCTTTCCTTTCAGTCCTTCCTTCCCTTCCTTCATTTGTTGATTTGTTCCTTCCTTCCTTTCTTTTTCTTTCGCTCTTTTTTCTCTTCTTTCTCTTTCTTTCACTTTCTTTGTCTCTCTGTCCCTCTTTCTCTCTTACTCTTTCCTTATTTCTTTCTCTATTTTTCTTTCTTTTTATTCTTTCTTCCTTTTTTTCTTTTATTCTTTCACATTCTCTCTTCTTTTTCTCTGCCTCTTTATTTCTCTTTTTCATTCTTTCTCTCTTCTTTCTCTTTCTTTCCTTCTCTCCCTCTTATTCTTCCTTTCTGTGTCTCTTCCAGTCTTTCTTTCTGTCTTTCTTAGACCTCAGCAAATTCCAGGAAGGCATCAGTTGTCTTTAACACCCAAAGGGAAAATCGAAGGGAAGGGTTCAATTACTCGCATGAAAAATGAGTCTCCTAACCGAGGTCTATCCATTTGCTAGTTGTGCTTGTTTTAAAACTGAATTATAGAGACTGCACATTTTTCTGGAGACAAATGCATTAATTTTTCCCAAAACAGACAAGAGGGAAGCAGAGGGAAAATAAGATAATAAGAGTTCCCACAGTGATTTATATGCCTTTGTGAAGGTAATGGGGGCAGACGGCAGCATGCACTGGCAGCCCATGGGGGAAGGGGCAGGGGGATGGTGACAGGGATGATTGCACGGAAAACTGCCAGAAGTCCAAGTAAGATTGTTGGCTTTAGATGATATGAGATCACTTTATGTCTCGGGCTGGTTTGAAAAATCTCTCTCTGTATATACATATATACAYGCATAAAATACGTGCCATATGATGCACTTAAAATCAGCCCYGGCTATACTGTTTATACAGGAAAAGATCGTGTTTCTAGCCAGCCTCTCCCCAGGCTGCCTTCTTTTGACGAAGGATAAACTGGGACCTTCAGCAGACAAAGCAATGGCTACAATTTTTAACAGATTGGCTCTTGCATGTATTTACAGAGGGCAGGCGAGGCCCGTCCCCGGGGCTGGGCGCTCCCGCACATCTGCACAGCTGCTGCGTGCTCAGCACTGAGGCAGCCGCAGCAGCAGCCCTTGCTCGGTTCTCCAGTGGCTCAACTGGCCTGGCATCAGAGGTTGGGATCGCTGAAACCTTTCGTTCCCTAAAGGCGCATTTTGGAGAGTTTTGCTGAGGTATTTCACTGGGGTAAAACCTGGAGTTGATTTTTTTTCTTTTTTTTTCTGGTCTGTCCACTTTGTTTYGATTTATCTGTTAAAAATTATATTTTTATTACAGGGAATATTGCACTGGGATTCTTTGTTGCCCATGAGAACTATTTTACAAAATTGCACTATTTACATACTATACTGATCACAATGTTTTCATTGTTTTCATGTCTTACTGTAGGGTAAAAAAATAATGCTGATTTTTTTATCGTGAATATATGAATCATATTTTTTAAAACTACAATCTGTCTTGAAATCAGATGAAATGAGTAACAACTTCTTGAAAATTCATGGTGACAATCAACAAACTCCCATGAAATCTTACTGTTTTGCAAAGTAAAGATTTTCAGTGAGACTGGAAAAACTCTGAAAGATTTTGAAGCCGTTTTAGTTAGCCTTTTCTACTGGGCGGAAGCCCATGAAGCATGTTTGGGAAGCCAAGGGTTACTAGGGCAGTGGTACCTAGGCTGATGTTTCTCTCTTATTACTTACAGGAATGATTCACTGAATTCCTGTTCACCATTGGTTTCTGAACAGAAAACTGTTGTGTTCAGCCTATTATGAGAACAGAGGGAGACTGAAAGTGATGCTGTAAAGGCAAGTCTCAGGCTCTTCCAGGGCAGATGGTTAATTGTGTGGTTCGATTTATTTGCCTAATGCAAATCACATCCCATTTGCCYGAAACTACAGGGGAACCAGATTCCTGTTTGTTTTGCTAAGAGCAGGGCTGAGATTTCCCTGCGTGCTGTAGCACCYGCACGATGTTTCCCCTGCAGCAAGGAGGATTTGCAGCTCCAAGCGAAGCACCACGGYGTTTTGGGCCAGTGGAGAAAAGCAACATCTGCCACCCCAAGCCGACAATGTCTCTGTGCTTGTGGAAATAGGATGCAAAAATTTTTAGCACCCGCTCTGCCTCAAGAAGGACGTGATATCTAACACGGGGTGGTGCGAGCAGGGAGCCAGCAGAGCCTCCCTTTGTCCGGCCGTGCGCCGCATGGGGCCAGAGCCCTGCGGTCCTGGCAGCCGCTTGCTCAGGGTCGCCCAGCCCAAGGGAAGACCCTTAAAAAAAATGGGGAGGGTTGTTTCATTAAGGCAGTGTTAGGGTTACGCCAGGGTGGTGAGCTGCTGTGCGGGTGTAGGGCGACRAGACTGGGAGCCCTGGTCCCACGAGCCAGAGTGTGCTGGGCACCGCTGGCCTAGCACGGAGGGAAGGCAGGATGAGTGAACAGCATGGGTAAAACAAGAGCCATTGCCTGAGACATTGCCCTGGCACTCAGGGGAGCTCTTTGACCTGCTCGAAGATGCATCCGATCAGMTAGGATAGAAAACAATTCACGAGCTGTATAGTGTTTGTGGAATTTTTAAATGTAGAGAAAAGCCACTGCATCTCCCTGGCAGTTTTGACCCATTTCAGTTGTGTCTTCATGGGTCCAGGGGACCCATATTGGGGGTTAATTTCCTCTGTGTCCAATTTTGGGGCTGATCTCCRCTGGGTCAGTGCCTCCAACTTCTCCAGGCCCCAGTGCTGCTGGGGCTGAGCCCAGGCTGTAGCACCTAGCCTCAGCCCTCGGGTATCTGCTTGTGCTTCCCGGCTTCCTGAGTGGGCCTAATTGAAGCCTAAAGAGGTTTTTCCACAGATTCATGGGTTTTCAAAGGAGAAATTTGCATATTAATAAGAAGCTGTTCAGACTGATTGGCTTAATGTGTTTGGGGTAAGTATAATTAAATGTCAAGGGAAATATATCATGAAGTAATGAAGCTGAAGCTAATTTATCAAAAAATGAGGCCTAGAGAGTGTGAGAGACATTTTAAATAATAAACTGTTCTTTAACCTTCCTCTTAAAGGTGATTTGCTTAGTCAGGGCTAAAATGTATGATCTTTAATGATCCTTCAAGTTGGTTTTGGTTTGGGGGGGGGGATTTTTTGCATTCTCTCGCCTGTACAAAGCCTTCTGCTGCAGTTTCCAACCAGGATGATCCCATCAATAAGTTTAATGCGGGCAGAGAGAGGGGAAGGTGCAGGCACTGGTCTCCGTAAACTGGTTTGGGCTTAGCCAGTAGCACTTGGAGGATGTCTAGGAGGATTTGCTTACGCGACACTTCATGGGTGGCCTTAGGGTGAAGAATGGCCTTAGATTTAATTGTAGCAGATTCGGTTCTGCCACGGGGTCGCTTATACCCCTTTTTTAATGATCTCTCTGAATTTTCTCTTTGCATGTAAGTGTTTCAGAGCACACGCTGTGTCTTAACCTGTCCAGGTATTAGGTTGGCATGAAGATCAGCGCACATGGGCACCGTTCTAATATGGAAAAAAAGATATAGTCACTGTTCAGAATCATAGTGCAGATCCCCAAACTGGCTAATCTGGCATCGTAGCTGAGGAGAGCTCAGGTCCAGCTTTCTGGCCACATTGGTCCATACAGATGCTTCTCCATCACTCTGTATGATGGGAAGTGTTTGTAAAATCCCTTCTCACAGCATCAGCAGGCAGCAACCAAACAGGCAGGCAAAGCGCCTGTTGCTTTAAGCAAGTGATGAATCCATCCTACTCATTTTCGAACCTGTCCTGGGTAGAGAAATCCTATGCCTGACTATCCTCTGCCAGCTGCCCTGTGCTGCACTCTCCCCCAGCATGTCATGCAATAAGCATCATGATTTCCTGATTTGCACTTTGTACCAACGTAAAGGAAAAAGACAGGCTACAATGCAGCGAAAGACTTGTGCCTGTTGTCTCAAGTGGAAAATCCTCCTTCAACATAATAAAGCGCAGTGGGAATCAGCAGGTTGCAGAATAATAGAGGCATCTGTAGAAGAGAGCCAAACAAGTGTCAATTTTCATTAAGAGGCATCACAGTTAAAATAAAAACTAGCACCAAAAAGCCAACAGAATCAGCCACGAAGAGCATGAATTTATCTAAGCAAATCCATCAGGGAAATGAGAAATCACTTTGCATTTGGGAGTTATGTTACAAATAYTATGAAATCACAGTGGACCTGATTTGCGTTCTTGTAAGAATTAGCTRTTGCTCTACCAATTTAGCAAATGGCTCATGCCCCAGCCTGGCCTGCTCACTGGGTGATGTCGGACATGGGCAGAAATGCTCCCTCTTCTATCACCTTTTATAGGTGCATTGTAGTGCATGCTCAGCCAGGAGGTGATGTGCCAACACTGTGGCCTAGCTGATGGTAGATAGAAACTGTCTAAGCTCCAAATGATCATTGAGGCTGCCAAAGGTGGGATTTGTCTCCCTCTTGCTGACTGAGTTAAGTTCACTCCAGAGAAGATCTCTGGTGCAGGGACCCACTACTGGAGAGGACCCTGCAATGGAAATCATTGCTGATCAAAAAGTGTGCTCAGCTGCTGCCAGAGGAGATGAGCGCTGAAGTCAGGTCTGATGAGGAGGAGCATGGTTTGTCCTCCCTAGAGCAAGGCGTACCCCCAGAACTGTTAAACTTACAAAGCCTATTGGGAACATACCTTCAGAAGTGCTCGTAAAGCTGAGTTAAATGGCAGGTGTGAGGCTGGGGCCTTGAGAGACCATCCCAGGCCTCCTCTGCTGCAGCAGTGGTGCTGATCAAGCCGAGGAACGTGATGGTGATCCCCAACCCCAGCAGCAAAAATCTCTTTTAGAAGTTCCTTGGTGTTGTCTCCATTTCCTTATGAAGGATGGAGCTGTGACGCAGGGGCTGGTGGTCTGTGGCCATCTAGGGCCTAGGGTCATCTACTTCTGGTCTGTGGATGGCTCACAGATGGGATTTAACAGGTCGTCATCAGGCAGGACTTGGCAGTCCTTTCAGAAGAATGCAGAAACATACCGTGATGACTTTTGGGGCAGGGGAGTTGTTGTTGGAAAAACAACTGCAAAACACTCCTTTTCCAACCCCTAGCTCCTCAGCCCGGAGGAAGTAGCTGTGCCATCCTGTGAGTGCCTAAGTTCAAATGAGTTTTTTGTTCTAGAAAAGAAAATCAATGGCTCACGCAGCTAATGGCATGAGGGAGATTCTCCTTGTCAATAGCACTTAGGTATTGAGGCATCTGGGACATGTCCAGATGTGCTTCCCAGCATTGCTGCTTTGCAGGATCCTCTCAGCATGGTCCCTTTCCCAGGGCAGTTGCTGACTTCACCTCTTGGCTGCTGGCAATACCTTTGTTAGGAAACAGGAGGCAGCTGGGAGTCTGCCTGATTGCAGGGCTCTCTGGTTACCTGCTGTCCTCAGAGGAGCAGTCCTGACCATCAATAATTAATCATAGCAATTAGGCAGAGGGCTCATGCTCTGTAATTAGCTCTCCTCCATGCAATCTCCTTTCCTGTCCATCATGTGCCCTGGAGGGTTTTATTTGTGTCTCCCATTGATGGGAGGCAGCAAGAGCAAGAAAGCACTAAGCACTTCCCAGGCCTCCTGCATCCCTGGCTGCTTGGGCACTGGCCCAGCACTCAGCCTGGAGCAGCTGGTGCCATGGAGTGGGAAATGGGGAGGGAAGCACCAAGGGGACATCTCTTAAGGCTCAGGGAAGGCAAAGGACCTCCTGTCATGGCATCGAGCTTTTCCAATGGACCTGTGGATGTTTTTGAAGGAACTATCCAGGTTTTTTTAAGGCAGCAAAGYGCTTCCCACCTGTATCTCTTGGGAAGCAGTGAAAATTCCCCATTGTTGTGCTAAATTAAGGAAGCACCATCCAGGCCAAATCTGCTTCCACTTAAAACTCCTGCTGAGGACCATACTGAAAACACAGTTCTGTTGAGCAAAGGCTACAGTGCAGCCCCACTTCTCATGCACATGCTTCCCTGCCCCTTCCTGCAGCACCTACAGCTCTAKGCAGCGAGCCATAGCATAAAGTGACCTAGCTCCATGGACAGGGAGGCCACTCCAAAGTAATGCACAGGCTTCCTTGGTCACTTGATGCCAGGCTTTCAGGTGGCAGAAGGAAAAAATAAATAAATAACATCCTTATCTTGAGGACACTGCACGCTTCCTCTCTGGGTTGCCTCTGCCAGGTGCAGCAAACCTCGGTGCAGCCAGATATTGTTCCTGCTCTTCCTGAGTGAGGTCATGCACCCGTGGTCCGGAACGAGAGTATTCACCTGTGGAGTTATCAGCAGCAGCCTGGGCAAACAAGCCACTTTCTCTGCGGCGCTTCTTTGATGGGTTTCCCAGCTCCTTGGAAAGAAAAATGCTTCCTGGCACTGACCTCGGGGCCTGGGGTGAAGCATGTTTCTGCCTCCCTAAGATGCTGTGGTGAGGGTCAGCATTCAAGGCCCTGGTTTGGCTGTGAGGAAGAGCTTCCTGGAGTTATTTTCTTAAATGCTGAAGTGGTTAAAACTCCTGGGATTGCARAGAAGCAGAGCCTGCGGCCTTGGTACATGGGGTGGGGGTGAGCATTGGCAGCACACTGCAGGGATCTGATAAAACGTTATCCAATGTAAGAGAATCTGGGAAGTTTTTGAGAGACAGAAGCAGGATAGTAGTGCTGGGGATTTTGTCCCTTTAGTTTTTTTTTTTTTCCTTGACTTTTCTCACCCTCCCCCATCCCGTGCCTCAGTTTCTGTGCTTGCAACACCTTGCAACCTCCTATGATGGGAGGTGCATGTCAGAGTGAGGTGGGGGGGTCTGTTAGCATCAAGCGCTGCCAGACTTACCTGGGGCTCTGGGGACCGCAATACCTCAATTTCTTCTCTGTTTGAGCCAATTTGCAGATAGCGCTTTGGGAAGGGGACGATTTTCCCTGGTGAGCCCTGCATGCTGCAGCACACCGATATGTGGGTGCCAGCAGCCCGAGGGGGGCTCAGGACCATTCTAAGCCTCAAGGCACTGGCCACAAACCCTTGAAATTTGGAGGAGGACTTGTCTGCATAACCAGTGCTGGTCTGGGCCAGTAAATCCTGGCTGCCGGTGAAGAGCTCCCTGAGCTTGGCTAGCGTGGCCTTGGAGCCCCKTGCCCATGCTGGGTACCCGCAGCGTGGTGGGCTGCCGCATGTGACACACACTACCTCCAGGCTGGACATCCTGGAATGGCCACTGCCAGCTCAGGAAGACACTCCAGCAGCTGCAGTCACAGRCATCTTCTTAGGGGGGACCCCTGCTCATATGTCCACAGCTCGGGAGCCCGGGGCTGCCAGCATGCCCCCCCAGGGCTGCCTCATTGGGAGCCTCCCTTTGCCCCCAGGAAGGGCAGGATCCAGAATCAGAGTGTCAAAGAAGTTCTCCTGAACTTCAGTGGTTGTTCACAAAAGGAACACTGTAAATGAGAGCGAGCAATATGATTTTTAATATAATTAGCCTCCCTCTTGGGACTGATTTCACCTTGAGGTCTGCCAAGCCCTGTTCCTCCGCGGTGCAGCAATCCTGCGCTCCGCTTAGTCCTGACTCCCTTCTGTTATTTAAAAAGAGGCTCAAGTGAATATCGGGTTACTGATCCGGGCGGTAAAAGGAGGAGAAGGAGTGAATGGAAAGGGAGCTCTGCTGATAAGATGTTGCTTGACAGATACAGCGTGGAAACAGATGCTACTGGCTGCAGATGTAATGAGATACATAAATACCGAGGCTTGCTCAAATAAAGGCAGGCAGCCTCTGCACGCTGACCTCGGGAGCTCCTGGTGCTGGGGGCCACACACACTGGCACCAAGCCACAGATCAGCTTAATTTGGGGGCAGGTCGGAGAAAGAGGCCGTCCCCRGAGAGCACGCTTTATTCTGGAAGAAGGCAAATTAAGCCAGCATGTAATACTGCTTCCTGCTTCGGAAAGGGCAATTCCAGCAGTTGAATAGTGTCTTATATTTCTTCCCTGGCAGTGATTCCCGAGGCCTCCGTTGTAACCTGCCCGAATGGCTGCAGCCACGATGGCAGCCGGGTGAAGTGTGGCCACAGCTCAGTGCCAGGTGCTCCGCTGTGCCTGCTACAGGCCTGACAGGTCTCTTTTTTTCATACTTTCTAAGTGTTTAAAAGTGAAAGTGCCACATTCAAAGGAACTGGAGACATTTGCACTTTGAAAAACATCAGCCTTTGCATCTCTCTGTGGTTCTCTTGGACTCCCCAAAGGGGTTTGGTAGCACTGCTGGCAGAGGGATGCAGGAGGATGACACTGCCCACTGCAAGGAGCTTGGCATTGGTGCTGGACCATCCACCCTCTGCAGCAAGTTCGAAGCCTGGCACTGCCTGGGCTCTGCTACAGCAGTCAGGCTGGATTTACTGATTATCCCCCAGCCGAGCTGCGTATGCCAAGCAGGGACCCAGAAACACTCGCCTCCACATCAAATGCAGCTCCAACTTGGGGCAGAAAGAGAAGAAACCAGTACAATAAGCCACTGTTTTTATGCATGCTTTGTATTTAAATCCCTCTTGAATATTAGTGATACTTAAAAAAATAAAAAATARAAAGAATAAAAAAGCATCCTGGAGCTGGGCACAGTGAGCATGCCAACATGAAAGGGAGCTCTACAGATCATCCCTGGAGAAAAATAACACATTTACTATTCATCAGAATGAAACAATCCTATTGGCAGATAAGGATGTCTTTCCATCCTCAGCCAGGGGAACAGAAACGTGAGTTATACTAGGCGAGGTGAATACACATCTTGCACATTTTGCAATGATGACTGTGCGCTCAGTAGATACATAAGAGCAAAGGCAGAAGAAGAYCCAAGACTTCTGACTTCTCCCCCATTGCATTCTTTTCCTGAGTGAGTAGTTGGCCTCTGTGAGATGCCAGTTGTGTTGTGTACACCTTCAGATTTCCCTGAATATTGCTGCTACCCAGAGAAAATGACTCAAAAGCAGGATTGTTAGGGATGGGAGAAACCCCTTGTTGACATAGACATCATCACCCAGGTTCTTCAGTGTCCCCTCCTAGGGCCATTTTCATCATACACACACACACACACACACACACACACACACACACACAAAAAAAAAAAAAAAAAAAAAAAAAAAAGCCCATGTCCCATATTGAACAACTCCCCAGTGGATCCTTTACAAAACTGCCTGATATCCCAGATTATGCAGAAGCCAGGGGAGAAGATTGGTGACTTAGGGCTGAGAAGTATTGATATATAGGGCTGAGAAGTATTGATACATCAGCTTATTCCTGGTAGGCTTTCAAAACTTCAGATCCTTTCAGCCCTCTCTTCCACAGCTGCTTCTCAGGCTGATAGTGCAGGGGTAAAAACTGGTAATAAAAAACATGTCAAATTTCCAGGTGCAACRTTAAAGAAAACTCATTTCCATCTCCTTCCAGTTCTTTCTAAGCTGTTCTTTGCACAATGCTACCTACCTTCCAGGAGTCTTGAGAGGATTAATTAACCTTTGGAGGGTACTTTCAATAGGTAGGACACACTGTAAGAAATAAGCCTCAGAKGGACGAAAGCAGGTAGCTCAGTCCTACGAAAATGATTCCTTTCACTTACTTCGGTCTAATCACAAACCTTGGGAGATGCGCAGAGCTTTKTATCCACTTTCTGCTGGGAGAGTCRGTTAAAAAGCAGGCTGATGCCAGTATCCTGATTTCCAGTTTGTAGTGCCAAAATGCTGGTTCYTCCTCTCCGCTTGCTGGGATGTCATCTGGGGTATTTGCGCACTGTGTCACCACAAGGTATAAAAACATCTGAGACGTGCAATGAAGTGGTCCACTATTGCAATGGAGCCTGCGGCTGAAACTGGCTGTTCATTAGCCCTAATGAGCCATGCTGCTGCCAGCAGGTACCAGCCGGGGCACCGGGGCTGCCATCTCCTTCCAGGCATGCCTTCAGCSATGGCTTCCAACCACTATTAAAATCAACAGGATTGATATTAACGTCAGTTGGACCTGATTTTGCATCCAGTAATGTAATGCTTGGGGTTTTTTTTTTTTTTTTCTTCTTCTGGATCTCTGTGATCATTTTTGACAATCCTTTCAGCTTTCTCATTCCCACACTTCTCTCTTTTTTTTTTCTTTTATTTTTTAATGCTAGAAATCCTTTTATTGATTTCATCTGACATCTAAGGGAAGGCAAAGCATAGGTTCAGGTAACTCAGACATGCCCTCATAGTTCATCCAGGAGCCTTTAGAGCCTTGCTAGCTCTTTCAGGCCAGCACAGTCACTTATAGGAGACATGTCAGCCTAATAGGACACACAAGTTCAGACCTCAAAGGCAGCAGGTTTTTACTTACATATATGTAGAAACCATGGGTTACAATAAGTGGCCACTTGTGCTGGAGCATATTTCTTTTCAATCATCTCTGSTGCTGTAATGGCACTTCTGGGAGCGTGGGCCTGAGGGAATCACTTGTGCTAGCAGGCTGGGATTTTAAGGAATRTTTGCTGCTTAAACAATTGAGAAGAAAAAGAGAAATGGATAGGATCAAAGAAGACAACTTGCTAATGGATGCAATAGCTAGCAACACACCCTACTGAGGCATGAGGCCACATGAAGCCCCAGGGCTTGCTGTGCCTCAGTTTCCMTATCCTACTTTTTCTCCTGCTGGGGAAGGCTCTGGTTTCTGCTAGCTGCCCCCCAGAACTTCCAGCTGTGGGATGAACTAAGTGAGGGAAGGTCTTCTGCCCAGACTTGGGGATCAATCAGACATGTAGGGGCAACACATGACACAATGGTGGGTGCATGCGTGACTGCACATGTGCTGATCGCACCACCTYGGAGTCAGGAATTCTGTTCAAAGGCCTCCACATCTGCCTGGGAGATGCCAGGGGCCCCAGAGTATCATGTGRGAGATCCTTGAGCATGATGGCTCCATTTACACGCCTCCGGTACACTGCRGAAACCATCTCATTTGCCTGAGCTGGCAGCATTTCTGTGCTTGGAGAGGTGAAATAAGCCCCCACAAGCCAGTTCATTCTCTGTTCCACTAGCACAGTGATCCAATAGTATCTTTATCAGTCACATAATATTCGAGATAAAAAAAGGCAGCACGGAAGTGTGAGCAGCAGAAAACCCCACAAAAATGCAAATCAAGGGCAGGAGAGTGCCAGTGCCCATCGCGATTGTTGCTGGGTTCATCAGTGGTTGATGGAGGGGGGGTACCTAAAGCCAGCACCTTCCTGGCACTCAGAGACAAGAGAAAAGTGTTTTTTTCTTTTCTTTTCTTTTCTTTTCTTTTCTTTTCTTTTCTTTTCTTTTCTTTTCTTTTCTTTTCTTTTCTTTTCTTTTCTTTTTCTTTTTCTTTTTCTTTTTCTTTTTTAATTATCTTTTCCTGCTCACATATACCAGATAATTTGGTGTTAACATACAGGTTTCTAACTATGCTGGAGCTTAGCTATGCAAAACCTTGTTGCCACCGGTGAGGCAATACTTGTAATGGCAGCATCAATGCAGCATGGGCATGCAGTGACCAGTGCTCGGCCCTGCAGCTCCCTGCTGGGGCAAGCAGGATGTGGGATGGAGTGTTTGCTGGTGAGAGAGTCTCCAAGCCTCCTCATGCTCCTGATGGTACATTTGTGGGAGCAGATTAAGCTGTTGCTTGCAGGAAGGGCTCTTCTGCGGAGTTCAAGACAGTGCGGAACTGGTGGACTTTTTTGGAAAGATCTACCTTTCTTTAACACAGCTTTTCTTCAGTGACCTCCTTGATGGCATTTGCTTAAAAGTGTAACTTGCCAGCTCGAGAAACTTCCCTTCCCTCCCCACTGCCTGAGTGACCACACACGCTGTGGTTGGGCCCACTAAAACTGAGACAAGCTGTGCCCAGTAAATTGGGATTAGGATGGAATTCTGGGTTTTTTAAGTTGGCCACAGCCTCTAGCAGGGAGGATGTGGCCCTGGAGGCAGCACCATAAGCMGGAAACTGGGTTGGAGGTGCATCGAAGTGGCGTGTCAAGATGACGCTGGTAGGGCAGTGAGGGCTGCAGTGGGATGGCTGCAAGGCCCCAATGCATCCAGGTGCCTATATCCTCAGGGGGGCATTTCAGCTGCTCTTGGATGTGTGTTTTGGGCCAGGCAGCAGCTGAGCAGCTTCCCTGCATGGCTCTTCCTTTCTGAGGTTCTRCATTGATCCAGGATTGCTTCCTATTTCCCCGAATGCTACTTTCCAACCTGGCCACTTCAAATCCAAAGGGGAGGGCATCAGCAAAAAGCCAAAAAATTCAGGTCTGCAGCACTATGCCAGGGAGACTCTTTAGCTGCTCTAACATCTGCCTGCGAGCTTTCCTGGTCCTAGTTTCTTTGCATATATCCCAGTGCCTGGAGCAGCAGTTTAGGCTAGCTGCTAAGCTGGAAAAGGCTGGAGGTGAATGGAGAGCTCCCTCAGTCAAGCAGCAAGGGGCCCCCATTCCAAGGCTGTGAACATGTCTTGGGGCAAGGAGGTGAGCAATGCCCTTACGTTGCTACTGTGTCTCTCAATCCCAGTGAGACTTGCAGCCTGTGTAACTCAGAGATCCTGATATATAAATCACCAGAGCCTTCATGGCTTTGTATCATCGAGAATCCCCAGCTCTGTGTGAACAGGTTGTGTGAAAGTCGAGTTTCATGTTTCTGCTTCATTCCCATTGTGCATCTGGCTGATAGCTCATGGCCTGTGTGTCTTTTTTGGGGCTGTGGACAACTCAGTGGGAACAAGGCCAGAGAGGAGCATAAACAGCAGCTTTGGCCTATGGGGCTGCCAAAAAGTTCTGAGGCATGTGCTCCCAAGCATGCAAGCCCATCCTTCCCCTGCCCAGGTCATCTACAGAGGAACRGGGGGCTTTGCTGCAGGGGGCAACCAGATGGAGCCAGCACCGCACCAGTCCCAGTGCAGCCAAGCAGGATGCTGCAAAGCAGCTGAGATCCCCAAGAGAGGGGTGCAGGGACTCTTGGGTGTTTTGTGCAGCTGTGACCATGGCTGCTTTCCCCGAGGGGCTCTCAGCCTCTTCTGGGTTGCCATCCCTCCCAGAGCCTCATGATTTGGCTGCAGCATGGAGCTATGCATGCTCAGATAGAGCAGGGTGCGAGTCCCTGGCAATGGGTGCCTTACACTAGGCAGCTTGCATTGAGCAGGGCACTGGCAGGGTGCTGCTGGTGCCAGCAGCAATATGAGGAGGAGTAGGTGACAAACAGCATCACTACTGTCTGTGTCATTGGACTGGCATGGCTTGTGCTAGCTGATCACTTCAATAAATTCAGCCTRTATGGTCAGATGATAAAAAAAGTCATGCTTGGAGTGCCAGGGAGAGAGACTGAACTTTATTTTCCGGCATAGGAGGTAAGAGGAAGCTCATTGTGCTTAACTTCAGCCATCTTCAAGTCAGGATTTAGTCTAAACTGGTTGTCTAGGCTTTTTCAGCAGACAGTTGAGGGAGATGGGTACCTGCAGATGGCAATTCATTACATCTGAAAGCCAGGAGGACTAACAGCCCTCTCAAGGGATCTGTACAATCAGACACTTACCTTCCAGGGGTTAAAATTAGATGAGATGAGTCCTGCCTTCAGATATATGGTGGAGGCAGGTTTTACTAGAGGGCAGAGACCAGCATGGAGCTGATAGCTGTAATCACAGCAGCTTTATTTATCACTCTGGGCAGAAAACATATGAGGCATGGTGGCCTGGGGAAGAGCTGCCTTTATCTTCTGACTTCAGCTTCCCTCCGGGAGAGATCTACATTAGATTTATAGGGGAAAGACTTGCTGCAAGTCCATCCATGGCTGCTTCTTACACCTTGCACGCTACAGGGGAGGTCTTGAGGCAGGGACAGGTTGTTCCACTGGCTTGATTTGAAAAAGCAATTCAACCTTGAGTTTTCTGTGCCCAGTGACCAGCTGTGACCAGCTACGGCCTCTGCGAGAAAGGCACAGAGGCCCTGGGGCTGCCCCTTCTGTGTGAAGCAGGCTGTCACCCCACAAGATCTTACTTCTTGCACAACTAATGCTTCTGTCTGTTTTATTGCTAAGCTTGCAGTTGTGGGACAAAAAACAAGAAGCAGCAGCATGAATCACCTGAGGCAAATCAGCTGTTTTAACCTGGCAGTGCCAATGAGGGACCTGCCAAGGGCTTGTGGCCAACACCAGCAGCACATGTCATTGCAAGAATTCTTGCAAGCTGAACATTCAGAAATGTTTGACTCTTGGGTGCTCAGGCTTGTAAGAACTGAGCTCAACACATTATCTTGATTTGTTGACATAAAGTGATGCTCTCTCCAGAATTATGCGCTTGCTAAGAATGGGGACAGGTGGAGAGGTGCAGAATGAGTGCAAATGGAGTCTGTGGGAACGCAGATGTCCTAGTCAGGGGTTGAACCAACATCTTGCTTGGCCTTAGGAACTTCTGCAAGATTTTAGCAGGTATCATTGTATAGTCAATAACGAAATATAAAAGCAATAATAAGCATGACACCAAATAGCAATTGTTATACTGGGAGTGTCTAAGGATAGCCCCACCTTCCCGGCATTGCCTGTCCAGGAARCCACGATAGGGCTAGGCTGTTCCTGAGATGCTTGTATGTGACTCCAGGTACTTCAGGGTTGATTTCAAGCACTCACACATCAAGGTGTCCCAGAAAATCACTCGGCAGCACCCTGTGCATTGCTGGGATCTGAAAAAAGCTGAGGTTTAGCACAAAATTATCATACCCAGTGAGGCACTGAGGGCAGCAGATGGTGTAACTAGGCCTCTCCCTCCTTACCTGATGCCTGTGTGTTTGCTTGCAGCAGCTCAGAAGAAAGATGCTGCATAAATCCAAATTATTGCAGTACCAATGTGAATGCCTTCTCCACTCTTTGGTGCTCCTGGCTGAGGCTGTTGGCCCCAGAGGTCTCAGGAAGCCCCTATAAATGAGAGAGTGAACTCATGCCTGTGCTACACCACTGCTGCCCAAAGGAATTTGTGCAACGAGAGAAAGAATGTTTCAGGGGGCGGGGTGGGGGGCAGCATCAGGGGTGGGGGAGACCTTCACGGGYGCCCAGAGCAACCCATGGGCAGTGTGCATAGCCAGTGGAGTGCATGCTTGCCTTTGGGAGCAGCCTGCTGCACTATCTCACAGCAGCCTCATCTGCCCGTGGCAGTCCCAGGGCCACATCAAGGATGGGCCATCTCAAGTGCCACAAGTGGGAAGAAAAAGTGYGGATTTGAAAAAGGCCAAACATGAATATACATGCATAGCCCAAATGCTCCCTTTGAGGAAAGTCTTCCTCTCCTATTAAGTAATTAAATAAAGCCCCGAGCTCTACTAAAATTAAAATAACAGCATCCATTTATTCTGGCAGGGCCCACTAGTGACTGCTCTTGCCAAAAACATGTTTGTGGTTCTTATCTTTTCAAGTGGCTCTTTTGCAATAAAACCCAGATGCCATTAGTCCAGGGAGGCCTCCAGGCAGCTGTTTATGTCCATGAAAGATGCCCTTTGTAATTAATTAATCTCCCAAAAGCAGTGGTAGCACATTCCCAGTGTCTCCAGTGGCGCATTTTTTTCCTGCCGACACTGGCAGGAGAGGTGCATATTGCTTCCTCGCTGCTGAAGAAAGCCTTTGTGCTGCGGACTCTGACCACGAAAGGGGTTAATCTTCTCATTGAGAAGACATAGTGGAGATTTCAGCATCTATCAAAACCTAAAYAGGAGGCAGTGCTGTGCCAGGCTGCTGTTTCAAGGGCTCCTTTTCTTGCCCAACAGCAATAAGCACAGTGTCAGGAGACTCTGCTATGCTGGTCCTGCAGGGCTCAGCTGGGCATCCATGCCTGACCATGGCTTGGTCCTCTTTTTTTAGAGAAGATGCCTTGCTTTGGAGCCATCAGCCTAAGGCTGCAGAAAGAGGCAACAGGCATCTGGTACCTGCCCCATGTACACCTGCTCTGGGTTCTTGTTGGGATGCTGGTGTCTCATCAATGGACAAGTGAATRTGTGTTACTGTACAGCCCTCTGGGACAATGTACCACTACTGGGCTCATTRAAGGGTTGCTGTATTAACAAATGGTGGCAATTAGCCCTGCTATTCTGGCATGAATGCAGCACACTCCCTTACGCCAGGCTCTGCTCTCGCAGTGAAGGACTCTGTATTTCCATGAATCACTGCCTGTCTCTCCTACTTCCACCTCCATGGCTTTAGAACCTCTCCTCACTCCCTTCCCAGCATGCAGTTTCTAGATCTGCAGCAAAGTTTCCTTGCTATCATGCTGCCCTAGTCCTCTCACTTGAGGTAGTGGTGCAGCTCAGTGCCAAGTTGYAAGATTGATAAGATGTCACTACTTCTGGCCGCGTATGTCCCAGAAAGGGTCAGCCATGCTACCTGGCAGCACACTGGATGTGAGGACATGCACATCCCTGAGAACTCTGAGACAGGTTGCCCAGAGAGGCTGTGGAGTCTCCATCCTTGGAGGTATTCAAAAGCCAGCTTGAAGRGTCCTGGGCAACCTCCTCTAGGTCACCCTGCTGGAGCAGGGTAGTTGGACTAGATGATCGCCAGAAGTCCCTTCCAACTGTTCTGTGTTTCTAAGAACACTCTTGCAGGCTGGGCAGGTCTCATCCTTGGCATACATGAACAGGGCTCRGACTGGGGCTGGTCTGTCTGGTCTGCAGTTGGAAAGAGGTGAGTACATTTTAGGAAAAGAGAAAGCAGCTCTAGACCTCTGTAGACTTTTGAGGAGAAGCAGGCAGAAAGCCTGGTCTCAGGCCATTAGGCTGGCTCCAGAAAGGACTGCCAGCAGGTTAAGGCTGCTTTCAGAGTTAGTGTGGACCAGAGAGCCTGGACTGCTCTGGCTAAAGGCAGCTGTTTGCAGCGCAGCTGTCTCCATCCGTGCTCCAAGTACAGCCATGAGAAATGGGGCCATGTGCACTCTGGATGTGCCTGATGCAAAAATCTTAACCTGACTCATGCTTGGGCCTGTGGTTTCTCACYGCTGACGAAGAGAGCGCAGCTGGAGGTGAATGACCCGCTGTCCAGAAAATGTCCCGAGTTGCAGGCCCTGCCCRGGACTAGACAACTTGAGGGTACAGGGGAGGTAACTCACAACTATGGARGGACAGTAATTGCACTTCACTACTTTCTGGGTAGACCCATATTTCCAAAACTGAGTGATGATACAATCACACCTCCTCATGGTACAGCAGACATATTCTGAATGGAGGGATAGACCCAGTTGTCTCTCAGTCACTAATTTCATAYCCTGTTAAAATATAACTTAAAATCTAGACACTTGCCCTTTTGCCTTCAAGTAGCTACAGTTCCTCTGCCCTCAGCAGCTCTTGTCTCTATCTCTTCCTTCTCCCTCACTTTCTGCATCATAACTACATCACAAGGAGCTGCTAAAACCTGGCTGCTGTAGTTGGAGTGTGTGTGGGGGAGGAGGGGGTCTCCCTTGCAGTAGCTGTGGTTTCTGTGCTTCACAATCCCTTGTTATTCCCTRTACATTGTATGAATTCCCAAATGCAGAAGGCAGCTACAGTGGAAGTGCAGGAACACGCCGCATGACTGCTGTTGTCAGTGCAGGGGGCTGCATGTCCTCATCCTTTCAGGGGTTCAGGTGCTCCCACATGATGCTGTCATGCCAGGGTGTCCGAACCAGCAGGGACCAATGCGGTACCTGAGAGATGTGAGCTTAAGATATGTGGGGAAAAAATCATTCATGAGACCACTCTGGGCATAAAAAATGTACAAACTGCTGTAGCAGGCCAGACCGAAGAGCCATCTAGTCTAGACTCTTCTTCCAGACAGTGGCCAATATCAGGTGTCTAGAGAAGAATGTAAGAAACAGATGATTTGTAGGAGGTCCTTCTCTTATCTCTCCCAGCTTGTATGGCTTACAGACTCTCCAGATCTGAAGAATATCTGAGACTACCACGTTTCCTTGCCACTGATTGATTCCATCCACCGTGAATTTGTCTAGGCTGTTCCTGAAYTGTTTACACTTTTGGCCTTTGCAGCATCAGGTGAAAGCAAATTCTACCACCAAATTATGTATCTGCCTGGCAAAGGCCTTGTTTGCACTGCTTTTCAACCTGCTTCCATCCTTCTTCTCTTGTTAAAAGCAATTCCCTTTACATCTCTATGTCGGTCAGGATGTTACAGAGCTCTCTTACACCCCTCACATTGTCATCTCTCCAGCCTGGAAGTTCCTAGTTTGTTGAGTTTTCCCTGTACAGATAGCCTCAGCAGAGGCCAGGGAAGATGTGGCTTCTGTAGGACCATGTTTTCACTTAAACTATGCGTAGCATTGTTTCAAACAAAGAATTGCTTCAGGAAGGGTCAGTCCTCACTACCTCATTTGTAACAACAACTCAGCCTGGGGTTGGGTTGTTATTGGTGTTTTTAGCCGTTGTTGGATTTTCATTGTTGCTTTTTTGATGAATGAGTTTAATTTTGCTAGCATATTGCACAGGTTTGCAAACCAGATGTTGCCGCTGTGAGACAGTAACAATAATGCAGGCAGGGAGCAGTTCATCATGGCACACTGGTGCTAATGCTGCGGTGAGGTCAAAGATGAGGGGTCATGGAGTGGTCTGATGAGGGTTCCCACTTCTCAGGAGCTGMGTGTTCAGTTGCCATGAGAACTGCTAGGCGTGTGGAGGCAAAGCTTGCTAGCAATGCAATCACCTCCCATTTATTTTCCATTTCCTCTGGAAAAGACCGGATCTTATGAAGGCGACCAAGTTGTAGCTAAAAAAAAACTCTGCCAGGAGCCCAGAAGCAGAGATGGATTTGTGTAACCAAATGATGTTATCTTGAGTGACTGGTATTTCGCAGATGCTAGCTCCTGCTCAGGGGTGATATACTGGAGGACAGGGGTGCAGGGATGCAGACAGCATCTCCCTGGGGAAGCCTTTAAAGCCACCTCTTTGCCTGCAGTGCAGGAGCATGAGGGCTGTACAGGCAAATCAGGTCACGTATCCCCTTCCCCAGGAGCAGGCATTGCACGAGAGCATTGCTTTCCTTCTTCCTTTATAAGCTGTGAAACCATGGGTTGGGTGATGACTCTTTTTTTTTTTTTTTCTTTTTTTGGCCTTATACAAGGCCTGATTCAGAGCTGCCCCTTTCTTGGGGGGTGGGAAGCCAGCAGGAGGTGTTTTGGTTGGAGTTGTTTCCCAAAGTGTCTCATGGGTTGGCATCACTTCAAGAGCCACGAGGTCCCTGCTGGGGGACAGCTCTGCTTCACTGGCACATTGTGCCAGGACTGGGTTTGGGGGCACTGCCTGGAATTTGCCCTGCAGTAGCAGGAACAGCAAAAGGACAAATGGCTAGTTTGATGGCTCCTGTATCTTTCTGCCTTACCCTGCTGAACGCAAAAGAGCTGAGGTTAGCTAAGCAGAGCAGCCAAATCCATTGGTCTTTTAGAAAATCACAACGTATGGGCCCAAGAGCACTTGAATCCTCAAGTCATCTGTGGAGCAGCATGAATTCCCACATCCGCATCAGCTCTCATCTGGGAGACCTTCCCAGAGCTGCCAGGAGTGTAGGATTTCTGTGGATGGAAGAAGGAAATCACTGAGGTCAGGGGGCTGATATTGCACATTTTTGTGTGACATCAGCTTGCTGCCACCTTGAAAATACCAAAAGATAGTGTCTTAYATCCTGGCCCTTAAAAATCCCTCGTGCCCTACAGGAAGGGAGTGTTGTTACTC
The DNA here is from genome assembly GCF_003343005.1 of Rhea americana. Classification (NCBI taxonomy): domain Eukaryota; kingdom Metazoa; phylum Chordata; class Aves; order Rheiformes; family Rheidae; genus Rhea; species Rhea americana. Next base: position 1,557,967 of record NW_028185461.1, read on the forward strand.
AAGAAATTCACTGTTATTCCAGGGAATTTAAGCCAGTGTGCAGGAAATCCCAGTGTGGGCAGGGAGGAATTTAAAGGACTAGGCCACTGGGATGGTCCATATTTGCTCTGTTCTTATGCCACTGCCAGGCCCCCCTCAAAAAGCCCCTCAGAGGCCTTGAATATGTTTAGAGTCTACTAAGTTGAGAGTCTAATTCTTCATAAACAGGCAYAGTAAGTGAATATGCTGGAAAGTGGGAGCGTGTGCAGATACTTTGCAGGATCGGGGCATTATGAGCCTCCAGGCAAAGAGAAGAGAAAGCTGGTAATGTGCTCACTCTCTCTTTCTCTCTCTCAGGGACCTCATGCCCAGGACCCTCGAGGGGCAGATCACCATGGAGAAGACTCCCAGCTACTTTGTCACCAAGGAGGCTCCAGCCCGCATCTCCTCCATGTCTAAGGGCACAAAGCTCATCGTGGTCGTGCGGGACCCTGTGACCAGAGCTATATCGGACTACACCCARACACTCTCCAAGAAGCCTGATATCCCCACCTTTGAGAGCCTGACCTTCAAAAACAGGACTACAGGCCTGATTGACACCTCATGGAGCGCTATCCAGATTGGCATCTATGCCAAGCACCTGGAGAACTGGCTCCTGCACTTCCCTATCAGGCAGATCCTCTTTGTCAGCGGGGAGAGGCTGATCAGCGACCCTGCGGGGGAGCTGGGCAGGGTCCAGGACTTTCTGGGCCTCAAGAGGATCATCACGGACAAACACTTCTACTTCAACAAAACCAAGGGTTTCCCATGCCTGAAGAAGGCRGAAGGCAGCAGCAAACCCCACTGCCTGGGGAAGACGAAAGGCAGGACCCACCCCAATATAGACCAAGAGGTGGTGCAAAGACTACGGGACTTCTACCGACCTTTCAACATGAAGTTCTACCAGATGACGGGGCAGGACTTTGGCTGGGACTGAGGCTCAAAAAATAATTTAAGAAAAGGAAAATATAATATAATATATATTTTTTTTACATAGTAGAGATGGAGGAATACAGAAAAAAATAGTTGTGCTGAAAGTGTTATTTGTTTTGATTTTTTTTTTCTTTTGACACTGCTTTGTTTTCTTTCTTCTCTCAGTGATGAAATGATGTGTCCTAGCAGAGGACAAAGGAGGCTGTGAACTGCAACTTGGCCCTAATGACATCACTTGCAGCTTGGTTGTTTCCTTCAATGGTCCAAGGTTTAACACTGTCTCTGTGAAAAAGGGCAGATGCAAAAAAATTTTAGATGTTGCCAAGTTCCATTTTCAGAAGTGACATGGGAGCTCAGAATCTTACTGGAAGGTCAGCCAGATTTTGGATTGCAAATGCCATTTTACACCAGACCTTGGTCACTTTTGGCAGTTGAACCAAAGGAGTCCTAATACCTAGTTTGGATTTTAAAATCTTACTATAGTGTCTTTTTTCTTTTTATTGAATGAAACCATCAGTGACTTTTTTTTTTTATTTGCTCAGTTTTTCTTTGTCTTCTGGTACCCCCAAATCAAATTTTTCTCATCAACCAAACTTAGCTATTTTTCATCTTACAGAAGCCAAAAGCAAYATTCCTTTGTGCTGTTTTTAAACAAAACACTTTTGGTAGTCAAAAGTGAAAGAAAATAAATTATTCTGTTGACTTTATGATTAAAATTTCCAGGTAGTCAAAAGCCTTCATTCAAGGGATTTGGCTCTAAACCAGTGTCCCCATTCCCAGGAACCCTCCCCCCTTCTCTACACCTAACAGTGAAGCACTTTGCCCAGCGGGCCCCATCCGAAGGCATTTGGGTGATGGGCAGGGGAGAGTCTGTGCTAAGATACCACTCCTGATGCGCCTATCCTTGTAGAGATGAGCAATCCACCATCCTGCTTCTTGTGCGCAAGGAACAAGCTTGCAGGGAGGTGTCTGGCAGATGATAACTTAAGCCAGAAGGAGAATGTTTTGGATTGGGTCAGTCTTAACAGGAAAATGGTGGAGCAAGCTTTGCTTGGAAAAAATAAACAAAAAGCATGTTCAGAAAGCGCAGAGAACATGCACAAGCAGAAACAATCAAAGTTTTCTCGGCCTTTCCTAGCGAGAACTGAGGGGGGGATAGGAAGGAGATTGACAGTTTTCCAGGGCTGTAAAAATTTTCAAGGAAAACAAATCTTCTGTTTGTAATAACCAAGACCTTTAAATTATTTGCTTTGATCCACATCACCTTTCTTTAGCTGACAGAAATGTTCCAGTGACAGAAATCGTATGGTAATAAGTAATATGGAATTACAGTGGGCACATTTATCTGCTGGTTATTTATCTTTGGTATTTTCTAGACTATAGTAGCACCTAATTACCACTTGGTGCTGTAAAAATACAGATCACAAAGATGTTCCTTCTCCYCAGTCTGGCTTTAAAAAGTCCCTGACAGGGAAAAACAAACTAAGGTGAGGCTCACCAGGCAAATCTGTTAGGAAGAAGTCTTGGGTTCCAGCTCATTGGCTGCCCACACTCTGGCCAAGATAGGTGTAAAATTACAGCAAAATAGAGATTTCAAGCAGTCCAAAAAGGACTGTATCAAGATGTAGACTGTATATATGAGATTACCTCTTAACCCAGCAGAAAGTCATTTACATACTCGTCTTCTTGTCCAATGGATTAGGAAAATCCCATGGCAACATCATGGCACTAGCATACTTTGCAGGTGATGGGCTACATCCATCCTGGCTCCCCTGAACGTCCTTGCTTATCCCTATGCACCTCTTTCCTTTCCTGAGGATGCAGCATCTGGGGATGAGTCCCTTCCTTTCCTACCCCTGTTGAAGACATAAACCCAGGTGGTTTCATATGCAAGGCCTATTTCCCAAGCTAATTAAAATAGCTGCATTAGATTTGTGAGGTCCTGGGAGGAGACTTTCTCCTACCCTGCAAAGCCTTACCTGAGCTCAGGTTTCCATGCTTGGGTTGACACATGGGCAGTAGGAAACCAGGGCTGTGTTCAGCAATCTGCTCTGGTGTGGCAGGTCAGGGTGCCACACTCACTGCCTTCCCTGGCATTTTCAGCTCCTTCCCACTATCCTTGCTTCATTATGCCCCATTGCTGGTTTTAAGTCCTTTTTTGGCTGCATGCTGTGCCACATAAAAATCTGAACAAACATGTTACATGATCACCTTCTCCAAACAAAGCACAGGAAGCAGCTATGGACTAGGCAAACATGAGTGTGTGCAGCCAGACCCCAAAACCAGTCCTTTCTTTCAGTCCTCCTCAGGGTTCATGCAAGAAATTAGGTGGGAAAGTTGGAAAGGTTGGTCACGCAGCACTACCTCACCTTCCCAGGGCTACAAGTCCTGCCAGCACCTCTGGAATTCATTGCTGGAGCTCAAAGGTCCCAAATCAGAGGAAGTTGGAAGGAGAAAGGTGATGAGATCTTGGTGACAGTCTCGCCGAAGTATCAGGAGGGATGAGGGGAGCAACCTGCCTTTTGCCTACGCTGGCCAGATAAAGGGAGAATGGGCTTAAGGTACAACAAAAATCAGGGGAATGAATTATTAGGGAAACCTTTCTAATAGGAACACTTGTCAAGGCAAAGATGGGGGACAATAGCCACCCCTTCCAGCGCTGTATCCTTCCACATCTCCAAATTCCAAAGTGGAGCAGGCAGCGGTGAGGAGGCGATATCATCCGCTGAACTGCTGGCACACCAAGCAGTGCTGCATCACTTAAAAAAAGAAGAGTTGAGCATGTAATTTCTTTGGCCTTTCAAGGAGACTTAAGGTTGGGCTATTCTGTATGTGTTTTTGACAAGTATAAATAGCATTTAAGTATATGATTTAAAAAAAAATCAATATAACAATACTACTATTGTCTCTCATATGGTCACATTTAGATTAGTATAAAGCTGCTTTATAGTGCTACAGATTGTTCTTSCTATATTGAACTAACTAACTATAGCAATATAAAGCATCTTCATACAAACGAGCCTCTACAACTGCCACCAAATAACTCTCGTTCAATCAATACAGCTTTGGTGCATACACAGGCCTAACTATCTTAGGTGCCTTTAAAAAAAAATCTTCCCAGCACATTGAATTCAATCACATAGGCATGCTTTCCCCAATATGGACACTTTACATCCATTAATTTCTAAGGTGTAAAACTATTTAGGGATCTGAGACTGTAATTGATTTTTTTTTTTTTAATTGTGGGCCATAAGTATTTTTGAAAATCTCTCCATGTATGAACAATGGCTTTTAAAAAGATGTTATGCAATCAAAATCACATTGAACTCTAATAATATTTAAGCCTCTAAACCCTTTAGGGTCATTTTAAAATCCAGTCATGAAGTTTAGATTATTTTAACCTAAGAACGATTGGATGTAAAGTACTCCCCGTACCAAAAACTGGACCCTTCCAAGGCCTACAGTRTTGAGTATGTACATTAGGACAAGAAAGCAAAAGCAGCTATAAATAAAAATGAAAGTGGCTGATAGAGTTCAATTCTTCTTAAAAAGCAGAAAAATCAATACATTAACAATGAGCAATTAATTGGGTGTATTAGTTTCAATAATGCAATGTGTCATTAGGCACTAATGAAGCTGGGGCTTAATATACGCCAGGTAACATTTAGATTTTAGAACACTTGTCTCAAAAAAAAAAAAAAAAATCTACCTTTTATAAAGCATCATGGCCGTGTCAAGAACCAGATTCATCTTCTGGTTACACAGCCACAGGCAGTTTTCTGCAGCACTGCATCAGCCACCCTGACYTTCAGACAGAATGTGCTGAGCACCAGTATCGCCCTGACTACTTTTGCCAGGACTTATACATAAGGAGCATTTCCCCAAGCAGAACCCAGCTCTAGTTTAGATATGCCAGAAATAATCCAACATTTTTCTCCTTGCACGTTCGAGGGGCTGAAGTGCTTCTCCTCAAAGCCTTCCTCAGTTCCCTGTGGTGGCAGCGGTCAGCCAAACGCTGGCACCGGCAGCAGGGAGCTTTGCACCTTGCTTCAATTAGCCACATCTAGAAAATCTTGGAGGAATGGGGTTTTCTTCACCAGTTTTACAAGACAAAAACTGGCCTTTGTGCCGCTGTACTAAAAGTGCATTGGTGTGATTTCTGGAGAAACCTGGCAGGGCCAGGAATGGACTGCTACATCCACGTTAGCCAATGAGGATGACTTCCTGCCGAAGGGGAATTAATCAGCTCCTAATGAATTGCTGTCACCCACTAATTTATACAGTTAAAAKGAACATAAACACCAATATGCCACAGAGATCAGTGAATGAGACTTCTGCATGTGCTGTTTGGGGTGGTCTTTGGGGCACAGCACTAATAAGTTAAATTTCAAGCAATTATATCCTTATTTGGTCACACCTACAACACACTTGGTTGATTATTTTGACTGTTAATCCTTAGCCTCTTCAGTTCTCTCTCTCACACACAATGTTAGGTCTCCAGGTTGGGGGGAAAAACACCATTTTCTTAACCATTAAAAAAATTATTGTTCATATATAATGGTTTCTTTTTTTTCTCCCCTCCCTCTCCTTTGCTTTTTGATACTGTCATCTTTCTCCGTTTGGTGCTATTTCAGTATGAATTAATTTAATTTAAGAATGAGAAAGCACACATTTAATAAAGTTTACGGGTACTGAGAGGCTGTGCTCTCTTTTTGCTGGCGGCAGCAGTCTGGAAAGAGTGGGAAGCTTTATGGAATGGGGGAAAACACAAAATTATTCACTTGTGACTGRTGGAGTCCCTTCAAACTAACACACTCCCCAGCAGCCACAGTGCCGGTGGTGCACGAGGACACCAGCGCCGGGCTGGGGAAGAGCTGAACACAGGATTTTAAAGGTCTTTGGCATTTAACACCTTACTGCTTTCTTTAGATAGCAAAACGCCTCCAAAAGTCTGGCCTTCRTGCAGCTACTTACCTCTGCGTCATTGCCAGCCCAGCCACATCCACGGTCCTTTGCGAATTTGGCAAAGCCACGCTTCCCCTCGATGTGTTAGAAGATGAACAAACCCAATGCACGTTGCATTAAGTGAAACCCAAGGTGGAAGCAATTCACCAAGAAATATATACAGTGGAGCAGCCGTCGTATATCAGGTTTTCTGTGTGGTCAAGTAAAGTGATATTCTATTTATTTTTTTCAATGTATAAACAGATTAAATCCCAGGAAAAATATGCTCCCAAACTTCATAATATTTTATTAAACCACTGAAGTTTAATATAATCTTTTGGCTTCAACRGAGAAATATTCCATTTCTTTTCTGAGCACCTTTGATTTTATTTTCTTTTAATTATTGTCATCCGGAGTTAACAATGTGGGTTTTGCATTCCACCCAGTGAGGACCATCCGGATTAGAAGTAGGGAATTTTGCTGAAATACAGAAATAACTACATAATGGTAAGAACCCAGTGATGCCTCAGTGGAAAAGATTTGGAAAAGCCAATCTGGAGAATGAATTCCCTTTAGCCAGGCAATAACACAGCCACATTCCTCGAATTTGTATCTGTTACTACCTAAGAGAGCAGCCAGCAACGTTCCTGCAAACATGTCACCTTCCTAGTCTTAGTTTCTGTCCACACTGCCACACGTGGGGTTGGAGAGCTGCTCCGGCTTGCTCCAACCTGGGAGCTGTGTAGCTCCCTACTCCAAGGGGCAACTTGTAAATCCAGGTCTGACKCTGTGCTCAGGCTCAGCATTGGGCTGTGCAAACGCTCCTCCAGACGCATCGTCCAGGAGGGTGCAAAATTGCTAGCAAAGGCCAATGCAATGCTGCCATGAGAGCCGGGCAGCCCACGCTCCCYGCTCAGCCCAGGATCTTGGACAAATGACAGATCTGGCACACAGCACATGCCCCAATGACAACCTGGCTCACCTCRAAAGCTGTTGGAAGCCCAGCAGAGCTTTTCCAAAAGGATTCAGCACCTGCCTTTCAGAGTCGTTAGATAGTAATAGTAACGATAATAATCATCTCATGGTTTTTGGACAATTGTGTGATTTCTGGAGGTCAAATCCATTGGTTTGAGCAGTACCTGATATTGTTCAACTGAGCAACAGAGGAATTTCTATGCAGCTTATCAGATACAAGTAAGCAGTCCTTTGCCAAACCCCACAGCTATTTCCTCTCCACATCAGTCACGGCCTCTAATTTGTGGGCCTCATTAGAAGAATGAAACAAGTTATCTGAGAAAGGCATTTCATGTCAGGGAAGAGCTGTCTAATAGCCACGTTTAGCCCCTCCTCCCCATCTCTTCCGCAGGGGAATGGTAACCTGAAAAAGATTTAAAAAATAAAAAAAAAATCAGTGAGGTGGGTGTCTTTCCTTCAACAAGCTTGTTGCTTGTGCAGGGAAACCCTGATTGTGGCTATAGTGGCTTTTTTTGTTTGTTTGTTTGTTTGTTTGTTTAGCAGTTTAAATTTGCAAAAAAAGTTGTAACAGTTGCAAAATTTGCAGCACAACCCTGATACCTGAATGTCCTTTGCCACAGATATAATAGTAGCTGGCTCCTGTGATTTCCCCCTTTAATTTCAGGGCAACAACAACGTTTCAGAAAGTATCAGGATTAGACCAGCTCAGCCACCGTCTCTTCAACTGATTTCTTTTGTTCTGCTGCCAGTAGCTGTGATTTAGGGCACCCGAGCAATATCTAAAGAAAATGACTGAAAGGTATTGGCTGGGGAGCACTTACTGTCCCGTGTCCCAGGCTTACAGGACAGAATCAATAGATTTTCTGTAGTGCTCCCTGCTAGAAACCCCCCATGGCTAGGCACATATGAGATGGAAACAGACTAAAAATAATTCTTCCAAGAAGGACAAGTGTGAGAGCACAAAGGACCACGACTGAATGCATCCCATCGGCCGGGCAAACAGAGTCACTCATCTGATTTCCCAACTCCCTGCATGCCTAGAGCTGCCCCTGGCCTCGCCCTCGGCCCACCACCTGCACTGCCTGGCAAAAYGGCCCCCACGGCTTCACTGGACCACGCTTCTGGGCTGCGTGGAACCATTCGCGCTTCCACCRCGTAGCGTTTCACACCGAGCAAAAGGAGGCTTCTTCAATGCTCGGAGGGGAGAGCGCAGAAGCAGCCACAGGTTTATAGCACCCTTTCTGCCTCTTGGAGTCTGCGGTAAATGCCCCAGCACTGCCAGAGGGACCCTCGCAGCAGGCAGTGTCCATCTTGCTTGCAGTCTAAGGAGATACGCAGCACTCTCACACAAGGGACTCCTGCAGATCCCTGTCTCCAAGCCAGATTTCAGTTGAGCTAATTGTATCTGGTCGCTGGGACAATTTCCTCTGGATACATCCTTCTGCCTGGTGCTGCTGTGGAGACTGTTGCTCTGTATCTGCCTTTCCAGAGGCRTTTCGGTGCTCAGCAAAGGGCATTTCTCCAACACTAGCTCTAGAGCCTCCATGGCAGGGTTGYTTCCAAATGGCAGCAGCATGTTGGCTTCCTGGGGTGGAACCACCTTTCCAGCACTTCCTCTTCCACCATTTCCAGAGACAGCAGATGCCACCTCATGGAGGAGGGCAGCTGGTTTTTAAGCTCCATTTGCACCACCCAGGAGGCCCAGATAGTGCCATTAAACTTGGGGTGCTCTGCCAGCCCCATCCCTCCTCATGTGCTGGAGCAGTGCCAAGCACTATTTGCTGCTTTAGGAATTTCTCTCTTTTCTCCTCTTTGCTTTGCTCYGACATGTTTGGCAGCATTGCCTGACCTGGCAAGGCCAGCTCCCAGCCCTGACCGAGACGGCCCAACAGCAGCCAAAGCCAGCCAGGATCTGGACAACTTTGAGAGCATCGCTCTGTGCCCAAGCGCAGCCATGAGGCTACCCAGCCCATGAGGCTGGTGTTTGTATGACTACCAATGGGACTTGCTAACTCGGCATGTAAATGACCAGAAAGGCTAAATCTGTCAAATAAATGGGTTATTAAACTGAACCCCTCTGCTAGGAAGGGGTGGCATATGAGTTTTCCCTGGTCCAGAGTACACCAAGGTTAGCACCAGCCGTGCTCAGCTGGTGTAAGGGGAGCTGGAGGCTGCTGTTGGTATAGAAATGCACAGTATACACACAGCATCGCAGTATTTGACTTTTTCCAATTTGAATATCCTATTCTGTCCCTTCCAGGCTTTTTCTGCCTGATAAAGACTCCTCAAAAGCTCAGCCTGGGTGCCCAACGGGCACAAGTGATGGGGGAACAGCCAGCCAAAGCCGGAGTCTCACCTTTCAACATCCCAAGCTCTTCTTAGACGTAGCACTTGCCAGAGCCGGTGACAGGGGGCTGCTGTGGCRCGCAGGGACATCGTGGTTGCATCCAAACTCCAGAGGGAAACTGCAAAGCAGCAACCGCTGCCCAGGCAGCCACRCTGAGCAAAGGAATTTCTCCTGCTTTGACACCTCATTTTTCACCAGCTTTACAAAAGCGAAAATTGTCATATGCTTCTACTTTTCTAGGGGGCTGAGCTGTCCTTTAGATATCTGCTGCCAGTATAAATAGACATGARAAACAGGTTTTTAGTGCCTGAAGGCTGTCGAGCATTGTAAACAGTTCTCATGTCAAACAGGCATAAACAGTCAGAATCTCAATATTGTTTATGGTTTAAAAGAACAACAGTCTTTTGATTTCACTGAAGCCAAGCATTTTGGAGAGATAACTTTTTAACATTTGGTTTCAATTCTCCCAAACCTTCAGTAAAAGAAAAYCCGTTCATGTTACTTAGCTTACAATTTGAAAAGAAAATTGTTCTGAACTAGAGAAGTGGATGTTTTTTATTTAAAAAAAAAAAAAAAAGCTTTTTAAATATTGGACAATCTTGGAGCGTTCTTTCAAAAACAACACTGGGTCAAGAAATTTGTCAAGGCTGATTTGCTCTTGTTTAAGGTTTCAGTTTTGTTGAATTAGCTTTTTTTTTTTTAACCAAAAAAGAATACTTAATCCAAAAAAAAATCCTGACAAGTAACATTTGTCAGCCTGAGAGCTGAAACTTTCTTCATGGGCCTCCTCCTCTGATTGTCAATCTGTATTAAAATGTTCACCTCTGAGATCAGCCTCCACTGCAGCTCCCAAAACAGATGCCTAGCAACTGGACCKAGTGGAAAACAGAGTCCTTTAATTTCCTCTTTGCATTAGCGTTCATTAGGAAAAATCCAGAGGCCTCTTATTGAGAAAACATCTGCATTTGCATTTCCTCAGTGAATGTTCAAATTATATTTTGCTTTTTCTTGTTTCTTTCCTAGGGGGGAGAGACCCTGCACCAGAGACACCAGACTGCTTCTCTGTTTACAGTTAATTCCTGCAACAATTCTTTCACTTTTGCAAATAYAGTCACTGCCTCTAAACTGGACAGCTTACAGGATCATAATTTGCTAGCTCTGTTGTTAGGGAATTATCTATTTAAGCTATTTGTTAGTATTAGTGATTACTCAGTCAAGTCACATGATAGTATACCCAATCCTAGGCTGGATAACAAATAAATCTCTCAGGAAGRAAAAATGAGAAAATGGTTACTGACATACTTTACAGCATATCTTTTGGATAACTAACTGTCACTCCTAAAATTCATCAGATTTGGGGCATATGCTAAAACGGCCCTTCCTAGTCAGTATTTATAGTTAACAGTTTGCAATCACCAAATTCTACTTTGCAATTGTATTCCTGAAAATAATTGCAGATCTAGACCTTTTTTTTTAATTATTCAGTCCTCTCTGTAAGCTACCAGTCCCAAGTACAGCCACTCAAAACTGGGATAAAGAATGGAAAGTAAGAGCAGGAAGAGGAAGAGCACCAGTAAGAAATGCATGCAAATACCAAATCATGCAGCATTAAATAGAGGTTTGCAAATGTTTRCCTCAGACCCACTCTCAAAACTCGTAGTTATAGATTTGTGGCAGAGGCTCACTATTATCGATGGGTTTAAAAGAGCAGAATCCAGGAACCATAACCAAAATTGAAACTGAGTTTCACATGAGCCCATCCTTGGCCTCAAATCCCTGCACTCCAAATGGACAAAGAAGGGATTTTGCTCTCTTTTCCTGAATGCCTAAAGAGATGAYGAAACTGGGAACCTACAGTTCTGCAGACTGCACAGCAGGCATCAAGGGAGCCCTGTGCCAAAGACAGTCCTGTCCCTGCAGGCTAGGGAAGGCTGAATCAATGCTTTTATCACAAGAACAGCTTTTAGTCAAAAAAATGGGAGTTAAGGCCCTCCTCCAAGCTTGTGGCTTCTACTTAGGCTCTAGGTTTCTGACATAAAGTCAGTGGGGACTAAATAATACATAATACAAATATGGGCCAAAMTACTCAATGGTAGGAATGGGGCCCTATGGACCCTGGAAGTCAACCTGTCWACCCTTGACCATGATGGCCAACCCTGTTGCCCTAACCATACTGCAGATCTTGAGCCTGCTTTGGTCTTTTCCTTCTTCTCACATTGATGCTGTTTTCTCCTTTGCTTCCTAGCTCAGTCCTGCTTCTCTGYTCCAGGCTCTGGTTATCAGGCAGGTTTCTCCTCCTCACCATCCCCAGAAGATCCTCAGAAGCTCTTAGGCACACCAGGAGAAAACTGTAAATGAGCTGCCCAACCTCTGGTCTGTGTCATCCTTCTGCGGCTGACTGTTTCCAGAACAAAACCCCACTGCTAGGCAGGGACTCACCTGGAATGCAAGCACAGGAGTGTGCAAGCAAGGGTGTACAGCTGCCCAGAGCACATCACATGGAGGGCAGGAGTGCCCGTTCCCAGCCCTTGCTAAGCTGTCCACTTCGTGAGATCATCCAGGATGCAGATAGTAAGTAAATTAGTTGGCAGACTGTTGGCAGGGTTGTCACTGATTAACAGCAAGGAAGACTAATTTCCCTTTCTCCTAGATCCTTCTCCTTCTTATATGAATCTTCTGGCTTTCTTTATCTACCGGCTGCAGCTGTGGGCTTTTGGAGGAGAAGGAAGGTGGAAGGCAGGAGAAGAACATGGAGAGAGAATGAGAAAGTCTCCAAGTCAGTAGCCCCCAACCTGTTCTGCCCTGTAGCCAGTAGTACCAAGAGCAAATGATGTGGAAAGGGAAGCAGCTGCCTTTTCCTCTTACAAATGACCTCAGTAGATCTCATAAGTAACAAAACACCCTAGGATATGGCTGCCATCTTCTGATCTAGATTTCCTAGAAAGACATAGGCATGCATCTGTTCATATAAAGGGGTGCTTGTGCAAGAGGCTAGAGTTTTGGCAAGCCTTTCATGCAAATCAGAGTTACTACTCTGAAATATAGGGAAGTCAACAGGAAAAAAAGAGAAAAAAATAAAAAAAGAATCCYAGATGTTGCACTTCATTTTATATCAGATTCTTTGCTACCAGTGTGGCCCTAGCAGAGTATTGGGGCTTCTTGGATGTCAGCTCCAACGTTCCTGCTGGATCCATCCTGAGATACGGAGCTGGCTGGTGGTGAGAGAGAAGTCAAGCTGTAGCTTTTCCCTTCCTCAACTCCTAACCCATGGGCTGCGCTCCAGCCTCTCTGCTGAGAAAAGGAAAGTTTTTATTAGTCAAATAAAACAAACACTTAAGGGATGAGAGTGAAGGTCCAAGGAAGTTGCATACAGGGAGACATCCAATAACTGGGGTGTGGTAACGCTTTCTGTAGGGCTTGCTCTTGTAGACATGTTACCAATCCTTCATGCTCCTTCTCTTTGCTCCATCCCCAACTCCACCTTGCAGCAATGCAGCTTCCCTGTTTCCTCCACAGCTCTGAACTTCTCCCCAGCTCTTGCCCTTCCATGCACAAAGGCAGTGTCTCCATGCACCTGTAAGGTCCAGCCACCACATTCTGCATGTCGCTTGCTCAAAGCAGCCCATTCACCCTGCTCAGTTAAGAAAACCCGGCAAACCTGCCAACTTTTAAATCCTTCTTCCCATTTATAATAATAAAATCAGTTTTCCTTTGGTTATTCCCAGTTGGAAAGTCATTTTCCAAGGTGAAGGACAGCTCTCCTTCTTTTCAGCATCACCACTCCCATCTCCAACCAGAAAAGAGACCAAGTAGTCCTACAACTATCCATCCATAGGGGGTGCACCTCCATCCTCAGGCTTAGATTTAGGCACCTTGCACCTTGGTCACTGGAAACAGAGACACTCAAACATCTTCCTTTCCTTTACATGCTACATCCTCCAAGCATGAAATGCAGCCAAGTTTGGGGGATTTTGGTAGTTTGGTGGACAGCTGACTGTTCCAAAGCGATGTACAAGTGAGCTCAGGAGGATATTATATTCCAAGGCAAGTGAAGCATATTTCTGTTTTTACATAAAATTCTCTGCTACCTTTTGRCAGAAGGCTCTCTACATAAGGTCTCATTTGAAGATTCATACACTTGGCATCCCTACGCTCAGTTTAGGTGCTGCAGAACTCTTTCAAGTCTGCAAGGTTTTTATTTGTGCATTATTCACACCAACCCACATCAAAGACAGATCCCAGTCACTCCTGAATCGCACTCCACGTCTTCAAGTGAGGGGTTCAGCCAGTGTTCTGCAGCTGGTGGATTTCAGACCTCCAACTAGCCCTTTAGCAGTCACCATGCCTGAAAGGGTCAGTCTCCAAAGAGCAAAAGGAGAATGTGGGTTGGTATCTCTGGCACTCAGAAGCCTGGGGAAACCTCTCTTCCCAGAGCCCCACTGGATTCCTGAGCTGTCAGGCCACTCCAAGTGCATTTCCATGTTATGCCAGTGGTAATGGGAAATGACAGCTGATGAAAGCTGCTATTCATGGCCTTCTGAAACAGTTCTCTATCCACCTCCTCATCCCAGCCCCTAGATGAGATTCACTACAGCATGAGTCTAAACACAGAGAGAAGAGACTGGCTGATGTATCACTAGCCTCAGCAGCCGGGTCTGGTTGTGTTCAGTGCCAGGAAGGGACTCCCTGGCTGTGCATCACAGCCCCATCACGCTAGCAGGCTGCATCCTGACTGCCACGTTGTCGAGGTAGCAAGAGTCCATCCCAGATTGCCTTCCTTTTAGCTGATATTGTGTTTCAGGTTAGACACCGATAGTCACCAAGGGTCACCAAGGGCCTAAGCTAAACTCCTTTCACAGGCAATGCCTTCAAAAGATAGTTCCACTGACAGATCTGAAATCTCCAGATAGTTAATTCTGTGTGTCTAGACACAAAGACGTCTTTTTTTTCTTTTTTTTTTTTTTTTTTTTTTTTTTTTTTTTTTTATGTTTTTTTTTTTTTTTTTTTTTTTTTTTCTTTATGGCCTTCAAAGGCATCTTCCTTTCTCCTTTCTGTGGGAGGTAAATAACCAAGTAAATTGCTGTACAAAGTATCTAAAATCTAGGTTGGATCCCATGTTTCATATCCTAGAAAGTTCCACAGCTTGAGATGTAGGTTGGAGGGTTTCAGAGAAGACCCACAAGAATGGCTGAAGGCCTGGAAAGCCCTAGAGAGCACACCATGAGTAGAAGAGACAAGAAAATCTTTCTAGCTTGACATTAACCTTTTCTTTGTAACGAAAGAGACTCATAATATACTGGAGCTGAGATTGGGGCAGAGCCTTTGGTCATTCATTGAGGTGCCTAAGTCTAATCAGCTAAATCTGAATTTAATCTTCCTCTGTCACAGGTTGTTCAGTTGTACTACAGAATACAAATGAATTTTTACACACACATCTACTTCACAGTTCTAAGATATAGTGAATGTAAATAATTTTACCCTAAAAAAACACCACAGGGGTACTGAGAAAATAATTCCTACCCATGGGCCCTAAGACTGAGAGACACACAGTTGAATAAGAGGATAAAAACAACTTCTTGAAAGCAGTGAAATCTCAATAAAAATAAAAATGAAAAAAGAAAACGAAAAGAAAAATGAAACAAAAAGAGAAAAAAAAGAGAGGAAAGAAAAAGAAAAGAAATCTCCCCTCTAAAATCCTGATTGTGGCATCATTTTACAAAGAAAGGAATTCCTCATTGGGCTAACTAAAGACAGACACTTCAGTAGCGAACAACTTGGTTGATAATGAGATAATGGCAGCAGCTCAGGATCAGCAATAAGGTGCCTTTCCTCTAGAATCTCATGATGGTGCCACGAGTGCCTCAAATGAGGATGAACCCAATTCCTTTGTCATAATCCAAACACCCTGGGCTCATCAGTCTGTTGGGACAAGTCCTTTCTTCTCTGCCTTAGTATTTGCTGAAAGAGCTATCCAAGATTACATTTCCTTACCATATCTTCAGAGCTGAGGCCTCATCTGTGCCACAGTTCACTGATCAAGTATCCTCTGAAAAGCACTGGTGTTCTATCAACTGTAAAAGACAAAAGTATGACCTAAGATGCATGCACTGCATGAGTGTCTTTAGCTTCCTAAAGCCAAGAGCCAAAACTGTATCAGCCACTAACCTCAGAAGAACGAGAATATTTAAAGCAGTCCATGGGTAATGGTCCTAACCAATTTACTCTCTGGGTCTTCATCACTGAACTGGCAAACAGTTTTGTTTGGCTGAAGAATAAGGTAAATCCAACACCAACAGCAAACAGTATCACTCTGCTTTGCATTTTAGGGCAAACTCAGTGGGGGAGGAGAAAGGCGTCCCCAGGCAACCATCATCAGTGTATTAGGCCAAATACTGTAGCATTGTCTTCATATCTGCATGCATCTATCTTCTACCCCTCTTCCCTTTAGGGAAGGCCTAGGCCAAGGACCTAAAGCAACAGGATTTTAGTGATGCCAAAGGCTCTTGGGTGTTACTACAGTGGAAACACTCCTGCCCAGAGGAGCTCAGTATCTGACTGCTCCACAGACATGGGATATGTTGCAGACAGGATTTTTGGATGTGCTGGGGAGAGCAGCAGGATCAGGGAGGTACTATTAACTCTGAAGGTTTTCCATTTCCACAGCAGATTTTCAAAAAGAATTAGCAGCCACAACTCAAGAAGCAAAATGGCTGTTCATAGATAATAAAATCCAGACAGATGCCTCCTGCACACAGTCAGTGCTTCTGAGACAAGAAGCTCTAAATAAATAACCAACAAGTCTTAAAGCTGAATGCACAGTTGCTATTTGCATCATCAATAATTGAGCAGGCTTTTATTTACTCATTCTGGTGGCAGAGCAGATAAAGAGGAGCTCCTCAGAGATCATACTCCAGGGGTGGCTGTTACTTCACTACAGCCATTCAGTTACTGCCAGCATTTTGCTCTTGCGCTTCCCTAGCTAAGTACAGTTTGCTGGCAATGAGAGCAGGGAACAACCAAGCTGTTCCTGTCCTCTTTATGCACTGGGCTCCCTCCTCACTGGCCACTTGGCTCTGTCCTGGTAGCTGGAGGAGGTGTAGCTAGCTCTTGGAGAAGCAGTGCCCTGCTAGCAGGGGAGATGGGAATCTGAAAGCTCCATCACAGCACGAGGGTCTCCTTCACCTACCAAAACCCAGCCATGTTCATAAGTGTGAGAGATGTTCACTTGGTGGCAAACCATCTTCCATCATGGCACAGCAGGAACAGTTGCACCAGAAACATGTAGGTCTTTTTTGCTGGTGAAGCTGTAGGACTCTGGAATCCATCCGGGAGCCGCTGCACTCTTTGAGGAGCACTGGTCAGGTCTCGAGCAGTAACGGCAAAAGGATGAAAGAGCAGTGAATATAGAGCCAGTGTTTCCACTGAGGGAGAGAAGTGGGTTTAGAGTTATGTTCCTAGAGGGCCAAGAGACATTTCAAACAAGCAGCATTTAGATTGAGTTGTTATTTATATCATTTGATGTTACAACTGAAGAAGGTTTCCAGGTTTCTTGCATCCCAGCAGGATGCTGTCCCATCTCAATTCAATGCAGGACTTTTCAAAGTTGGGTAATAACTTTGTATAACCATCCTGCACATAGTATTAGCTAATCATGGAGGGGAACTCTCAAAAAACATTCCAGCATGAGATTAAATAGCCTTAACTGGCATAAGCTTTAGGAGAAAGCCATACTCTCAGTATCATTTTGAAAAGGCATAGCTCAAAGGATTTTTTTTTTTTTTTTTGACCAAGAAGGCGGAAGAAGTCTTGTTAGTGGCCCAAAACTTCCTTGAAATGATCCAAGAAATAAAAAAACCTATGAAAAAATACCAAGCAAGCTGGAAAAACCTTGATTTCACAYGCCACTTTCTGCAGCAATCTGGCCACCTCCTTTCTCCCCACCTTTCTTCATAAATTTATCCTGGAAATGCAGAGAATCACCGTCCCTTCTTTCAGCAATGCCAAATGACAAATCGTGCATCCACTGTTACTTCCCAGGATCAAATCTGCCCATAGACAAGCAACTACAGCGAAATAGCSCAGTTATATAATAGGGGGCAGGAGCTTAAGTGCTAGTAACCAAGCATTCAGGTTGTCCATTATCCAACTAAAGTCCGATCAAGCTAGAAAGAGGAATGGAAGAGAAAAGTTCCAATTTCTTTCCTTAATAGCCACAAAACAGGGAAAATAGCTGTGTGTCATTTCTGCAGAGAAAAGTTACCTTTTCAGCTGCAAAATATATCCCTGGAGATCCAAAGAACCAGGTCTGCCTCAGTTTTATTTAGTTATGTATCAAGTTCTATTGATCCGTTTGCTTGAAACCAATCAGCAAGTGGCAAAACCTTTTCTGCTCTTTATCTCTTGAAAATCCTGTTTCTTCCTCTTTGAGGATGACARGTAGCCAGAGCTCTGGGAGGCTTAGAGCACACTCAGGTGCCCTGACCCTGTCCATCCGCTGTGACAGCACCAGGGGCCTCCATAGATGACAYGAGGTGGCCAGCTCAGAGCAGACGCCTTGGTCTTTGCAACACAACAACCCCCAAGTAGACCTTTTAGGAACAATTTCTCTCTGAATGAGAGAAATTTTTTATCTAATCCCATTGCTAACCGAGCTGTCAATCTAAGCAGTCATCTGATAACCAAAACACATTTCTATGCTTAAAGAGTTCATATTATGGTTCTTATGTATTTCTAATATAGCTGTGAGAGGATGACAGCTTTGCACATTGATCCTGCTGAGATGGTGCCTTCTCCTGCCTCCAGGCATGTTGGTCCACTGCGTCCTAGGAAGAAAGGTCCATTGCTGGCCTCAAAGTTGGGATATTTGGTGCTGCGATTTATACCTATTTCCTGCAGGAATATGAGCTGCTGCAACASTCATCAAGCTGGTATCAAACTACTAATCTTGTTCAAAATCAGAGCTGGTAGAAAAAATGTGTCATTAAAATTTATTTTACAAATCAAAAATCATTTTTAGGGTTTGTGGTTTGGGGATTTTTTTTTTTTTAAAATAAATGATTTCCACTCCTCTCTCCCTGCCAAACACACAATCCTCTTCCACCCCACCCAAACTATGTCTCAGCTTGCACAGGAAATTTTGCTTTTTCATTGGGAAAAATCCCCAATCTTGAGTGAATCATTTTGGCAGAAAGCCAATATATGTCTGCTCCTATGTATTGCCACAGCACCTCTGGCATTAAGCACCCCACCCCAGGAACGGCAGCAGGAGTACAGCATGTCCACAACGACACACAGAGCACAGCCAAARCAAACTGGTTTGGTTTTCCAGTAAGATATGCCACTTCCCAGCTCAAAGAAGGTTGGYTTGCCTCCTTCCATCTGTGCATTAGTGCATGGCGTCTTGCTACAGGTACAAGTTTTTGGGCCATTTTTCACCAAGGCTGAGTAGATAAAGCCATATAGCATGGCTAAGGCAGGAGAGAGCTGGCCCAGCAGAARCAAGTCTTGCCTCTGCCACTGCATGCCCACGCTCTTCTGGTCAGGTCTCTTAAACCTCCCTCTGCTACAGTTTACCCTTCGATTTTTCCTTTCCACRGGGAAAGCAGTGTGCAATGATATAATTAAAAACTATGCCAATTTGCACAGCATGGCACAGGTGAATGTTGCTCTGACCTGACCTCATCACAGCTGCGAGACTTTGCAGCCTCATTGAAAAAGTAGAACTTCATCTGGTGGCACTACCTGTATCACGGATGGTACACGAGTGCTACATTTCAACCAGAAAGATTAGAGTTTGGCAAAGCTATAAGCAACTGCAAAGAGGCCTGATAATGGGAAATGTCAGGAAACTTAATAACTACAGAGATTAGCACCCTGTCTCTAACACATTGTTGCTGTATTCAGCCAGCTTTTTATATATCATGTCGACAGCTACACACAAGCTGTGAACAGTTTCCTATCTCCTCTAGCTTATTTGAGTCTCAAGCAGCTCAACTGACTCTGCTAGAACTGTTCTGGATTTACACTGGCTCTGCTGAAATCAGCATTGGAGCAGACAGACAAGACGCCGCTGCTGCCAGCCAGCCCCGCTTCTCTAAAACCAGAGGAGCTGAATGACTTGCCACGAAAGGAAGATCTGGAAAACGTACTTTGGATCTCTATTTTTCCTTGGCAAAAATCAGCACAGTAGCGCTGATGGTGGAGTTCAGAGCTACTTCGAATCCCAGGACAAATTAACTGCTCAATATAAAGAAGAGCAATGAGCAGGTTTTCCACACTGGCTATGAAAGGCAAGCGTGCTGCATCTCAGCAGCTCAGACGAGGGGCACTTCTGCTAATGAACTTTCCCACCGGCCTCTCAGCTCCTGGCTAACTGGCTTGTTCTGCTGTTTTGTGAAAGCTGAGATGTTTATCACAACCAGCTCTGTCGCTACTTCCTTCTCTTACTGTCCCGGCTCTGCGCCAAGTCCATGCCCTTGGCTCCTAAGCCAAGCTTTCCCCATCAGCCATAACATTCCCCAGGGCTCCTTGGGGCTTTTCTTAAATCTGTGCTAATGGACACACGTTTGAGAGGAACGTCCCCTTGAATTCCTCCCTGGACTCCCCATGGTTTTCTAAGGTGCTTAGGGCCACTCTTTCACATAGGATATCTCTAAAAACAAACAAAGGAACAAAAGAAATCCCCTCCCCAAACCCTTCAAAACAAAAAACAAATGACATGATTAATCATTCTGGAAAAGGCTGTTTATAGTTTGGACCCCATAAAATAGAATGCCTGATTTAATACACTATCCGAGAATGTGCTGTTTTTCATTTCAGCACAATCAAGACCTAAATCTATGTCTCTCTCTCCCTCATATGAGCTGGAAATGGTTTTATATTCCATCTTGCTTTAAATTATACACATCAAGTTTATAATGGGACACAGTCCATTTTGTTGCCAAAACCTGCTCTGTGAGATCATCTATTAAACTGTATTTATTTTTTATGACAAACAAGAAAAATGACAAAACAGCTACTGAGCTTCARCTAATGAGGACCAAATGCCTCCCTAGGCACCATTCACATTACACTCGTTTGTACAGTAGCTGCGTTAACTTCCTCCCATCTCCAGCAACCACCTAAGRAAAAAACAGGCTCTGTACTCTGCCCACAGGTCACCGGGGATTGCGGCTGTTACCATTCGCACTCATGCACGAGATCTGGGATCATGAGTTTGATCCCAGCAGGATGCAAGCARGGAAAATCAGCTCCAGCAGAGGGGGAGAAGCAACATTTGCAATGATGCAAGGGGAGAGAGTCTGAGTGATGATCAGGCTCTTCCTAGGGAACAGGRTGTGGGCGAAGTGAGATCCATGGGAGAACAGTGAAACTCAGGTGGGGAGTCCACCACAGGAGCAATGCTGCCCCGCGACATTTCAAAATCTCAGGATCTGGGGTTTTGTCAAAGTTTTAAAGGTTTCCCTGGAGGCTGTCACAGCAATGCAGGGCAGGAAGGACCAGCCAGAGGCACTAACAGCTGCCTGCAACACATGCCATCTTCCTTTCTCTTAACTTATATTCCAAAAGAATCATTTTGTTTGCACATAAAATATACCTAGCACCATTCAGTTTTGACCACATTTCAACTCAACTGTTTTTTAACGGCGTTGGTCCCTTATTAACCTGCATAGACCAAACTCCTCCTCTGTGCCAATTCCACCCTGTCCTYGCCAGAGACTCAGCAACCACTTTCCACTTGCCCATCACACCACTGACTTTACGTAAAGCCATAGACCAGGTGGACCACGATAACTACAAGTGACACCCAAGACAGGCAAGATATTKGTTCCTTCCTTCCCTTCTCCTCTCCAGCCCTCCATGCTTGCATGGCAAACAACTCACCAGTGGACACCTGTGAAGCTAATGCCCCATCCAACAAGCTTTTCTGCAGGTCACCAGTGTTGAGGTTGTTACTCAGTTCTGCTGCCCTCCAAGCCTGGACCTGCAAACCAGCCTGCACAAACTACATCTTATGTTTCTCAAGCTTTCTGCCTTTGAAAGAAAAATAAAACAAATGCCATGTGGAAAGGAGGAGATGTCTCAAAGGAATCCCTTCAGCCTGACGCTTCGTCTGCTCTGCCAGACACTGAAAAGTCCATGGGACTTTTCTTGAGAGCACTGACTTTSGGGGTTTCCCTCAGCCAAACAACTATTTATTACGACACTAACAACCATCCTACCTGGCTGTTCACCACAACCGCAGAGGTGACCACACTTGCCATTGCTTTGGGACACCCTCCGTCAGAGAAGACCAAGACTGCCTGCTTTTCCTTGGTGGGAAAGTTAGGATATAATGCAGGATCAGCAGCTAAAAATCACCATAAACCTAATGCTGTTTCACTTTAAATGACAGATCCAATTATATCAYGGTGTTCACATAGAGAATCCTTCCCCTTCTACTCTATTTGTTTATATTTGCCAGGTGAGTTGCTAGTGAGCACAGCAGCAAGTTTTTCATATCTGGCAYGGCAACCTACCCTATTACAACAAATTCCTTATGTTGCATATGAATAGCTAGACCCATGAATATCTTAACCATGGTTTAATCAAGACCAACTATGTC
The DNA here is from genome assembly GCF_003343005.1 of Rhea americana. Classification (NCBI taxonomy): domain Eukaryota; kingdom Metazoa; phylum Chordata; class Aves; order Rheiformes; family Rheidae; genus Rhea; species Rhea americana. The sequence goes on from NW_028185461.1 coordinate 1,579,788, forward strand.
ATCTTTCCTGGAAAGAATTACAGACCAAGGCTCTGATCATGGGTCTGGTTTTGCAAACACACATAACCTCAGTGAAGCTTTAAATAAATTAATCAGGCATTTCTCTGCAGCACCAGCAAGACAAGGTGCCTCCTGCTTCATCCACAAAGTTTCTCTGCTGGACCCACAGAGCGAGCTAGATGCAACACAAAGGAGATCATGGAAGCAGGGTCCATGCTGGCCCCTCGTTGTCAGGTGTGTGTGTGCATCATACCAGCATGTGGCTCAGACCCAGGAACATTGCCAGGAATCCAGTCACCACAGCAGAGCAGGGAAGAGCAAGGCAGAAGGTGTGGGATCAGCAGTGCCCCCAGAGAGTGTTTCTGACTGGAGAGTCCAATGTGCAGATAAGACATCTGAGCCAGGAGAACCTCTGTGAAGCTGCAATATTTTGCATTTCCACTACAGAGAACAACTGAAAACTCTCGACAGAAAACACTCATGGAAACAACATCTTTTACCATTGCAACTCCAACATCCTCAGCGCAAAATGTGCAGTACTTGCAGCACTTTCCCCAGCAGTGTCCGTAACAGAGAGAAGAGCCAGAACCTTTGACTTCCATCCCTCCCTCAACAAGCATCAGTTTTTTCACTATCTGCATTTCTCAAGAGTTGATGAGATTTTTGAAGCACAAAGTCATTAGTTACAACCTCCAACTCAWCAGCAGCCAATTGAATCCTCCCTCTCTGGCCCTTTCCAGACACCTTCTAAAGCCTTTATGAAGCCCAGATCTCACTCTGCTCAAGTCTTCTAATTTATTAACTGCTTTAAAGGGAGTTTATGGATGTTTCTTCTGTCCAAGATCACTGCAAACTCTCAGACCACACTGCTGGCTGGGAGCTGCAGGTAGAATTTCTCTCCTCTCCAAATTTCACAATGACACTGTTTTTATTCCAAGCAGTTAGGGCATCCTACAATTCAAATGGTTCATTATCTCAGGCTTTCTTTAAAAGGTCAAGAAATGCTCTTTGCTTGGCAGATCGACTAGTACAGGAGTCACAAAGTCCTGGAATATGTAACACAACAAGGTTATAAAATCGCAAGCTATCCTGAGCAGAGGCAACAAGAAAAGTTTGTTTAAAATTTTTAAATGAAGAGAAAGGGTCATTTTGAAAAAAAATGGTTTTTTTTTTTGCATTTTCTGAAAATATTCCAATAAAAAAAAGTTGGATCATGAAACAAATAACTCTATTTCTCATTCTTCTGGTATTTATTTTCTAACCTGGTGCTTCCTGCTCTTTCTTTCTTTTCATTTTTTTCCCCCACTGAAGCTACTGGATGAATGAAAGATAAAAAAAGCAAGAAAGGAGAAACTGTCTCCCTCCCCCAAATAAACAACCAGTTCAGCAGCTATTCAGTTCTCACCATCCTTTTGTTACACTGAGAAAGCCAGAGTTAAATACAATGATGAGACAAACCAGCTGGGATGAGCACGAACTTGTTGCTGCAAGCACTGGCACAGCACTTCCACCATTGTCCCTACTGAGGTTGCTTCAGGAGCTCTTCACAGTGTGCAGTCATCTGCAAGAATGAGGTGATTCCATGTCCTGCCATGTTTATCTCTGGTTGCTCCTTTTCAGGGCTGATGATAAGCAGTTGTCCAGTGTGGAGAACAGGCCAAGCAGATGCTGGTATCCCCACACTGGAGAAGTAGGGAGGAGTTCAGTCCCCACCGTGCTGCTTGGGAAGCCCCAGGAAGCCCTGCCAGCTCCCAGTTACTGGAGAGGAGGGACTGGGGTGCTTTAGGATGGGTCACTTTGAGGGAAAGACACGACTGAGATTGTCTTGGGCCGAGCTCTCCTTCCAAGGCACAGAAAAAAAAAGAAAAAAGAAAAACATCCCCAAGGCACCAGCTATTCCCCCAACATCTTTCTGCTGGATCCAGCCTGCTCCAGTGAAGCTTCGAGGCAAGAACAGCCCCACAAGCACGCCTCACTGCTGCAGCTGCTTCCAGAGGACCGCGAGTGTGTGCAGGGCACCCATATCTCATCTTCCCCCGTGGGCACTGGCACTATGACCCCAGGGCTACAGCACAGTCATAAAAGTCCATGTGCACTCTGTCTCTCCAGAGCACTTCACTCCTGAGTCTTGCTGAGCTTTTAAGCTGGAAGAGATCAAATGAAGACAAATGTAGCAAGCCTTTAAAAATAATGAGCCCCCAAACAGGAAACCTCCGGGAGTATTGTCGCAGACCATGGATGCAATTGGTGCCCATGAAGCACAAATGGCCATGTCTGTTTGCTTGACTTTCACATGGGCAGGGGAAAATCAGCAGATGTTTCTGCTCAGGCCTCAAGTCTTGATTACCTTTTGCTTCGTCGCAGCTCTCCAGGGACTACTAGGACAGTTATCATGAATGATGGCCCCAAATTCCCAGTCAAGTAGCACTCAGCAAAATTCAGCTTTGGAGAGCTAGAGATTTTCATGGATACAAGGCGAAGTTAACATATGAACATAGCTGTTTCTGAGTCCAATATCCTTTATATAATCCATTAAATTTCTGCTTTAAGCAAATATTTTTTTCTTTCTGTGTTGAGATTATCTGCTAATTAAGCTGAAATCATCAGATTGAGAGGATCCATTCTTGTGGTTTATAATGCACGTTCCTCTGTTACTCTCAGAGCTGTAAAACMATAGCTAGATGTGCTGCAGTATGCATGGCACATGCTGCTCCCTGCAGCATGGCCACCTTGTAGCTGGGCTTCATGGGGCTCCACTCCCRTGCCCTGGAAAGCTTAATTCTCCCTCTGTTTTTGGAGTCATAAAAAGAGATACAGATGAAAGACGGGCGCAGGGGAGGCTGTGGGCTTGAGGGAGATGAGCAGGGGAGGAGACACTATCTGCAGTGACGTTTCTCAGCCTGTTTCTAAATTCCTCTGCGCTGTTCCCAGAGGCAAAGACATGGGCTTCCCCAGAGCCCCTGCTTTACCCACGGCTGAAGTGGCTCAAGGGGCTCAGGCAGTGGCAGCAGCGRAGCAGAAATGCTGCTGCCAGGCAGAGATCAGTAGATGGGAAAAGAAATTGCTAGATTTGCCAGTCTGCGTGGAAAGCGCTGTGTGTGTGCGAGCAGCCCTCTCCTGTGCCCATCCACAAAGGGCGCTCGTGCTGCAGAGAAGTGAAGCTACAAGCCAAGCGTGGACTGACATCAAATGAGAACATCACAACAGAGCGCTCTTCTGTTTCAGAAATATTTTGGACAAGAACTGAGCTGCCTACATCGAAGTGATGCCAAGTAACACCAGCAGAAGACGTAGCCCTGCTGTCCCCATGGGGCAAAATTCATCTGAGATTTCACTTGAAAGCCTGCCCTATTTTGGGATTCCTTGCTGTGTCATTCCCAGAAAGGCAACTGAACATACAGTACCGCTCAGCCTGATAAAACAAACCATTGTACCTTTAAGGCACTGCTCCAGAAAGAAAAGGCCTTTCATAGCAGTGAATAGCATCTCTTTTACGCCACGCACCATCTGTTTTTCAAGATGAAGAGTTCTGGGCTGGCTGAGACTTAGTCACTGGGACAAGAATAGGTCCTGCTGTACTTACACTTCCCAGCTCCCAAAATAAAAATCACGGCAAGTCATTGACTTTACTTACCCCATACTGAGCACGCAGAGCTTTCACTGCTAGGAGACACCCAGCTCAGCTGTTACCCCCTTCGAATGAGGAACCAGAAAGCAGATGCAGCGCTGGGACGCCCGCAGCCAGCGCTCCCGTCGAGTGGCTGTTACCAAGTTGGTTTGTTTTGGGGGAATTGCTCCCTTAGAACATGCTTACGAATATTGCCTGATGACTGTGCCACATATAGAGTCACCATGTGAGAAAAACACACTAAAACATACGTAACGAATCCTATTGCCATACATAAAGAATCCAATGCCTAACACAGAGACAGCATCCACACAGCAGGGAAGCCTTGGCTTCACTGCACAAAGCTTCRCCTTGGTTACTTGCCCCTTTCTAAGTCTTGCCAGACAGGGAAAGGAGGCTCTGGGGCAGGGATGCAATTCATTTCCAACATGGAAAGAGGCTTTCCCTGAAGCTCCCCTCAGGGGCAGCTCCATGCAGCCTTCTTGGGCCCTTTGCTCAACACGCAGGCAGGCTCACTCGGCGCTGCCATCCGTTTTCATCCAATCCACGCTGGAACGGCTTCTGGTCTATTGAGCAGATGGTGCCATTGGAACAAAACGGTAAATATGTATTCAGCTAATCTCCCAAGGGGTGGTATTTGGAGCTGTTGGGTAAATAACTCTCTCCGGGCCAAAGYCAACTCTTGGCGCCCCGCATCACAGCCCTCACGGGAAGAAGCGAGAGTGCAGACTCACTGCTGCTCACATGGGAGCCAAAACCACAGGAAGGGAATTGAAGGCCCAATTTCTTCAGGGAGGGGAAGAGCCAGCACAAACAGGCACCCACAGGGAATGCTGGGAGCAGAGCAGGGTTTCCGTGCTCACCATGCTGCCAGCGGCAGCCTGGCAGGTGGCAGGAGGAAGAGGAGGGACAGTTGGACATCAGGGCTCTGGGAGACATTTTGGTGCTGGGATAGGGCAGCATTGGTCYGATGTCCTGCTGTGGGACCCTGTTGCTTGGCTGTTGACTGGCAACATCACTGCAACTATGGCTTCTCTGGAGACAGGTAGTTTTCCTTGCAGTGTCCGGCCCCATTTGCACGGCCCACGAYGGGCTAGCAAGGGCTGCAGCGCTGGCAGCGCTCACAGCTAGTGCTGGGGAAAGAGTCAGCTGCTCCCACCAGCAGCAACTGAAATTCCCCACTGCCCCACAGAACACCAAGACCAACACATCCTTTCCTCATCCTCAGTTGTCCATCCCCCTTTTCCTGAATCTCAGCAGTAATCTGGCCTCAGCCCTTCATCACTACTAAGAAGCCAAACAGACGAGCTATACAGTAGCCCAGGCTATGCAGCAGCATTGCTTGTGCTTCCCAGGAGTTATTTTATAGCTGGCTCAAATATATTTACCACTGCAGAGCAGACCTGGATGTCCATGTCATCCCATCTCTCTCTTAGATTTGCTTTGGAAAAACCCCTGCCTTCTGCATATTGCCTAGCAAACTCCTAGCCTGGATGCTCCTGAACCATAACCCCGTCACTCGGATGAGAAGCTGGCTATACATCCTTGACCTGGAAACAGACCCCCTTGTGCCCTTCTCTATATATGTGCTGGGTCTTCCTGAGGATGGGCATCCCAGGTCCACGTCACCTCAGAGAAGACCTCCCCAGGGAGCAAGTTAATCCTTCCTCTTCACCTTGGAGCCAGGGAGGGCCCCACCACAGTGAAGCACACCGGGGAGCAGCTGACCTTGCTCAAGATTTCCAGACTTCTTTCTGTTATGGTCTAATCTGAACAGTATTTAAATATTATCTTCTTGCTCCCTCTCCACTTCCTTTTGTCATCTGCAAATTTAGATTAACAAGAAGGTTTGACAAAATGCTACTGTGTATGTTAATAAACCCATTAGTGTCGGCCTGCCTGACATATAACCTGCAGAGTCTCCAATGTTTACTAATATGATTGTCAAAGCAGAAGAACATTACTTTTTAATGACATTTCATATCACTTCAGTTGAAGTAATATCCTGAGACATGATAATCAGAAAGCCATTTAACCACAAAACTATGCACTGAATAGAGGCTGGTGCATGAGAGAGACTCATTTTGTCAGAATTAAAACATTTGTGTTTGCTTCATAAGCTGTAAGCGCACTTGTGAAGGAGAAACATGTTGTGAAATATTTATTGGAAGCAGCTCATTTCAGGTAAATGGGGCTTCAAAATGAAATGTTGGAAAAGATTATTATTATATTCGCTACATCTTTTGCATGCAATACATCAATGGACAATTTATACATATGATATGCTTAATAAACCAACAAGATTTTAGAACTTCTCTTTAAAGTATATTTCTAAAGTAGTACAGCTAGCCATTACTAGTCCAGCAGAATTTATTGCTGCTTTCAGAGTAGGGGAATGGCTGCAAAACAGAATGAAATGGAATTTGATTTTATAGAGCACCTTTCATGCTCCAGGTGATTCCAAAATGCTTTATAAAGCAATGAGCGTGACTCCAAGACAGCAGCGGTACAGTGACTGCAGAGGCTGCCACGCTCCCTTTATTAATAGTTCATTTCCAGGCTTTGCTCTCAGGGTCTGATCTGCTGCAGGTGACATGAGTGTTCACTGAGCTCAAGAGGCAGAGGATGAAGGAGCAGAGGATGCCTCACTAGGACATGAACTGGGCAGTTCCTGGACATGTCCCCTGCACACCAAGTACTGCACTGCATTTGTTAAAGAAAAAAAAAAGAAAATGTCCTGGATTCTTTAAGCAAATTAAGAGGCATCAAATAACAATTAATAATTCATCTTCTTTAGAAGTTCAAGGATCCCCCCATCAGCCTGGCCAGAGCAACCTTTTTGATAGAAACAGAAACTAGAGATTGATTCAATTGAAGTCCTCCATCGGATGGTGGATAGGACTGATTAAAGCTGTGAGCGCACTATTAATAGGAGCAGGATGCCTTTCTGTCATTATTATTAATTATGCTGCTGTGATTACTATCTGTTCATCCATCCACCCATCTTTCCCTCTACAATCCCAGCACCAGCAAAGTATTTATAAATACAAATTCTTCTTCCCACCCCTTACCACTCCAAGTCTGCCAGGAAACAAAATCTTAATTTACAGGACTTTTTATTAGCATGTACAAGCAGGTGAGTGAGTCTGTGTGTGAGAAAGTGAGATGTGATGGGAGATGAGAGGGTGCGATGTACGTGCAAGTAGTCATTTGTGAAAAATGTACCAAGTAAAAGTTAAGTCAGAGAAAGACACTTTGGATCTCATTTCAAACACACCGGAGTCCAGCACCTTTCTCATTTCTGCAGGAAAAAGTACGACAGATGAGGTCTGACCCCCAGGAAAACCTCCCACACTCAAAAGCTCACCTCTACCCAAAGCCCAGGTTCTCCCAAACCCTTGGCCACTGTCCCCAGAATATAGTCAGAAATTATCCTTCACAAAATAATTACACTGTGATAAGAAGAAACAAATGGTCCCTCAGAGCAGTGAGTGCTGCGGTAAGAGATGAATTATTAGTTCAAGATGAAAATCTCTGTTGATAAATGACTGGCTCCAAGCAAGGAAGGATTCAGCCAAACACAACAGTGTCCTTGTGACACACGGAAGGGGAAGTAACCAACCTCATAACAAGCAGCAAAGCCTCTGTGCTACACCTTTAACCACCCGATTAACAGACTGTACCCCACAATGTCAGCATGTTTTCCTGCATGCATTAATTACAGTATCTAAATGTGGAGGAAGACAATGATGGGTACAGTTGGGACCTGTTTTGAAACAGTAACTGAGACATCCTTGACAAATGCTATATGGAAGGCATCGGGAAAGAGCAAGGAGATGTGGCCAAGGAATAGTGTAGAAGACCAGTATATCCACAGAGCACTTCAAACCTAATATACACCAGCATATTATCAAAACTGGTGGGGATCAATGGTCTGAGAAAAGAAAAAGAAAGAAAAGGAGAGGGAACCAGGCTGTATTCTTCTTCCTCTGCCAAGACATCCCTTACTCTGTAAGCAGCCCAGCTCAGTGGGGTTGGGCAGGGCCTCATATTCCAAGTGAGAGAACTGTTATTCATTAATATAGGTNAAAAAAAAAAAAAAAAAAAAAAAAAAAAAAAAAAAAAGTCTAGTTTGGAGTCAAAAAAATCCCATTCATGTCACTGAAAATAAAGCTGACAATGAGGCATGGGGCAGTCATTGAAATCAGCAGGTTTTACATCTAAACCTTCTCACGGACTTTGATGGTTTGGGGGTTTACTTGTAAACTGTCAATGTAGAAAAGTTCAGTATGTCTACCTCCAAGTAAGGTACAAGTCTATGTCTGGCCCTTAAGCAGCTAAGACGCATACAACTCCATTAAAAAGGACCCCAAGAGCTCTGCAGATTAGTACCCAACCACATCCACTTCTTCTAAGTATCTGCCAACAGTCTGGAATGCAGCTATCCCTGGAGACAGGTAATTTGGGCCTCTGATACCACTATTTTAATTGGGAAATTTAAGTAGAAATAGTTACTAGAAACATACATATATATGCTTTAAAAATTCGGACAGAAATGGCTCAAGCTGGAATTGCTAAATGTATTTCTTTCCATCCTCCCCCAGAAACCACTACCAAAACATACCTCTCCATCTAATGAGATTAGCAAGGTACCATGCTAGATCTTTATTAGTTAAAGCTGACCATAGTGCAAAACTTGGCCCGAATTGTAAACGAGCTGACTGCCAGAATGAGAAGTGAAGCCAGCACATAGATTTATTCCAAATGGGTCTCTGCTATTTGCCTTGGGGAATATGCTTCATTCTCTTAACTCTCTGAAAACTGGTAACTGAAGTTCACCTCTCCTAACATTCCCAGAARCCAGCAGTAATGCTACTTCCCTCTCACAAATAAGTTTAATGCCAGTGACCTTAGTGATTTACATTAATTCAAGGTAAGAGAGGAACAAATTTATTTACTTAGGTGGCTCAGGATTTAGGACTGTGGACATTTATATATAGCAACTCCTGCCTTTGCTACTTTATTTGATTGGCAGATTGAAGAGGCCAAAACGTTAAGTACTAATAGTGGAGCCTCAGGTGCTGAGAGCAGAACTGCTTATTTACAGCCATTTTCTGCCCTCAGACAAGTTTGTTTGGGTCCCAACATTTTTATTTTACAAAAATAGAGGGGGAGGGATGAGCGAGAAAAGTAATTCCTATTATGAAAGGAATGATATTAGCCTACCCTCACATATCATGGTCAGTAGGAAACCTTTCCCCAGATCTGCACATTCTTTTCCTGGGTCACACCCAGAACTGCCTTTTAAAGGTCTCAGGAGGACCAGCATATGCCTTGAGGGGAGGAACAGAGGCCAAAGTGTGTCCACGCATGAGCGTTTCACTGCAACAAAGTTTCTTGCTTTGGAGGAGAAATGGGAAGCATACACACAACAGATCTGGTTTCCATCAGCTTGTTATTTATAGCATTGGTTTCACAGCATGGGTTATACACACTCATGCTTGCTCTTTCAGACTTCCTCAGTGCTCTGCCATGCTTCCTTCTTACCTGAGCAACAAATCTGTGTTTCTTACTCTGCTACAATCAGGTTGTCCATGTCTCATTTAGTTGTGCATGCACTAATACGCTTCACAGAGCTTGGCTGCTCATGAAACGAGAGTTTGCAAGCAGAGTATTTCTAAAACATCTTTCTGAGCCTTCGGCTAAGATGGCAAAGACACACTAGTTTATCAGCAGCACACAAGGGAGGGATATTCTGACTTGCAGGCCCCAAAGGACTAACTACCAGTTGGTTCAATTGAAAACACCCTTGGCACAGAGAAAAATTCAGTCTCATGAAATAGCAAGTAACTCTAACTGCTCAGCTACTGCACTCTAATGGCTGCATGATGGGAAAGACTTTATATCAAGTCCCCCCTTGGCAAACTCACTAGAGACTGGACCAAAGACTTTCCATGCTAACATCCTGAAATAAATAGCAGAGCTCTCTAGCTGGATTTGGAACAAGCTCCTGCCTAGCACAGCTCATAGGAAATCAGCCAGGGCATGGGCTGCAGTTTTCATAGAGACAGCTGAGTAAAGGTGGCAGGTCCCATCTGTTGTGCTTAGAGCCATCTAACATTGTCCTAAGCAGCTAGTTTAAACACTGGCTGGTTTGGTCTCTGCTGTTGATTGAATGAGATTTGTTGTCAGTAATAARTCTCCTGGCACATGATCAGTCACTGTATATAAACCTAGATTACACTAAGAAAAAGCATGATAGCATCAAACAGCTCTAAGACATCTTTAAAATAGAGGCCATCCCCAAACATCTTTCCAGGAAGAGAAAACTGATGGCTTTTTTTAGGTAAACATCGGTAAACATGCCAGTGGATGTCACCAAGAGCAGAGAACGTGACCAACAGCTCTCCTTGGCCAACATCTGGGTCACAATACAAAGACTGAAGCAATTTCTACAATTTCTAGGGCCAAACAGCTAAAGATGACACAACACTCAGCCCCCAAGGCAATGGTAATCAGCATCAACAATCTCTTTCAGTTAGATTTGACTGGCCAAGTAGGGCATGGGTCTCCATCATGAGCAAGGCACTTTCCTCTAAACCTGCAGCAGTAAAAGTGACAGGAGACAAAACAATCTCCCCTGAAAGAGGAACCATGAGCTCGCCAAGGTGCCCTTCATTAGGACCTCACACCTGCACCTGGCACTCCACAACTGCTGCAACGAGTAGTAGAACAGGCATACTATGCTGGAGTCTCCCTGTGGRTAGTTACAGATTGATGAGTGTTGATTTGGTGATCAGAAAGCCACACAAGCACTTAGACTAAGTAAGATGCACTCTTACTCATATTTTCTGCTCCTGAGTCCATCAACAGATGTTTAAGCACTGCAGTCCAGAGAGCTAGCCTGAGGTGCAACAGCATGGCCCTATTCAGCTTTCTGCCATTCAAAGCCAATGCCTTTTAGGAAGGGAACACCGCAGTGTATCTGCGATAATGATAACTGCAGTTCTTAGAAATTATGTTACTAAGATTTACTTCTTCTTGTCAGTACATTTCATATTACTTTACCAAGGAGATCAGTTTATCCTCATTTTATCAATGGGGAAACAGCAAGAGGGTAAGCAAACTGTTTAAGGTCATTCAGTGAACCAGTAAGAGTTAGGAAAAGAATCCATCTTTCTCCTTGCTTTAGGAGGTACTGCTCTACCAAGGAGCATCACAGAGTCATGTATGTCCTGCAAAATCCATTAAAGTTGGGGTGATTTCAGCCTATGGCACCTTGCTGAAGCCAACAGATTTGCACAGATGCTTTTGTGAATCAAGCTGCTTGGGTCCAACAAAAGAAACCACCACAAGCTGATTTTTCTCCTGTCTAACATGCTTTAGGTGACCCTACATGAGCAGGGGGGTGACCTTGATGATCTCCAGAAGTCCCTTCCACCCTCAACTATTCTGTAATTCAGTGATTCAGAAGCAAGTACCTTACAGAGACAGGATCTGCTGGGCTCGACTCCTGAGCACTGTTTGTAAGAGCAAGGGTTAACAATTGACTTTTTCAACTCTGTGGTACAGACTGGCTTTTACCGAAATACTGTTCTGCAAGATTTTCTTAGTGGGCTTGTAAAGTACACCCAACTTCACAACAAAATGGTTTAAGTTTGACCTTCTTTTATTGCTATTTTTGAAACTTCAGCAATAAAAGATGGCAAGAAAGGCCACAGTTTAAGACTTAGCCCCTTCTAAGGGGAATTTAGCACAGAGACCATCAACAGAAATGCCAGAGCTGAACGCACAGCCTGCTTGCTCTGCACACATGGAACTTAGGAGACTACGGACACTTGAGCTGGACAGTGGCCTGAACAAAACAGCAGGGTTATGTGCCAACAAGATAACATCAACCTGCAGCATCAAATGCCATACACACTAGGTAATCTTTCCAGAAGCAGAGTTGAAAGGAAAGTGGTTCTTTTCCCAAAGTTGCTGAAGAAAGGAGCCTCCCAGCCTTGTTCAGCTGGGACTTGCCTTTCACACAAGATTGGATTGGATTTCCAGTCCTACCGGAACTGGACAAGCCCAAAGGGCCTGAGGGCTGGAGCTGATCAGCTGTCTCTGGGAATCAGTACTACTGCTATTGCTCCTTCTGCTTGAGTGACTCCTTCTTCACTGAAAAGAATACCACCAGGGTCCAGCACTAGTGTGCTGAGAACCCTGCAATGGCAACTCTAGCCTCTGAGCAGGCAAGGTCTAGGAAAACACATTTCTCTTCAGCTTCTTTTGGGAGATCTGCACCTATGGAAAACCCTCCATCTGAATCAAGCGTCATCAAACCAAACATGTAACTCAGCCCATTTGAACATCACAGTCCCGAGAGTTCAATACTGATTAAGGGACTGGAGCATCTGTCATATTTGGAGAGGCTGAGAGAGCTGGAATTGTTTAGCCTCAAGAAGGGAAGGCTCAGAGGGGATCTTATCAATGTGACTACCTGATGCAGGGAAGTAAAGAAGATGAAACCAGGCTCTTCTCAGTTGTATCCAGGGACAGGACAAGACACAATGGACACAAACTGAAATAGAGGAAATTCCATTCGAACATAAGAAAAAACCTTCCTACTTTGAGGGTGGTCAAACACTGGAACAGGCTGCCCATARGTTGTGGATCTCTGTCCTTGGAGATACTCAAAACCCAACTGGACAAGGACCTGAGCAACCAGCTCTAGTTGACCCTCCTCGGAGTGGGGATATGGGCTACAGACCTCCAGAAATGCCTTTCAACCTCAACAATTCTGATTCAGTGAAAATATATGGCAACAAACAGTCATTGCTTTATCTTTGAGAGCTTAAACAGTATGAAAAAACAGTTCATCTGGCAAAGAATGCTACTGGATAGCCAAACAATTGCTGGTGCCAACACTACTTTGTATTGATGCTGAATATCACTTGCATCCTGCACTAAGGAGACTACTGCAGGACAGCAGGGTCCAACTCTTGGTTGGGAATCATCTCAGCCAAATACAGACAGCCACAAGCACAGTGTAAGTTACCTTTCTAGGCTCTCTTTAGAGTCAATAAAGAGAGACAGGCAATGCTGGAGGATAAGTGAGCTCACCTTTGAGGGAAAGTAGATGATTAGCTTAGCCTATCTCCAAATCTGTAGGTGGTTCAAATTAGGGGGGATGGATTTTATATCTTTTTTTCTGGACTTCAGGGACTTGATTCAGGTGCCTAAAGCTAAGTATCTACTKCCATTGCAGATATGTCAGATCTGCCAATTCCACACAGATGTCTCAAGTGGCATTTTATGCTTATTTGGCAACTGAATGGTACTCACGTAGGAATTCAGAAGGGAGCTGCAACTACGATTTGAGGACTGTGGGGTGGAGGGTAGCTGGCTCACACTGAGAGATTTAAAGAGCTTAATAGCTTAGCTTATCAAACAGAAGAGGAAGAAGCAACTTATTAACAACAAACAGCACCTAGCAAAGAGAGGCTCTCTTATCGCAAAACTCTCTTTAATCTAACAGACAAAAGCATATCAAGATCTAATGGCTGAAAGCCAAAACTAGACAAATTCAAAGTGCAAGGAAGGTGCCAGTTTGTAATTGAAAGAGTAACAAGCCATTGGAATTACTCACCCCAGGCTGCAATGGATTCTCCACCATCTGAAACCTCTAAATCAGCATGGATGCTGTTCTAAAAAGTGCCATGTTGCAGGCACATATTTCTGTGTTTGGGAATTACTAGTAAAGCTTTCCAGCTTGCATCAGTTGTGCTCTAAAAAACAGACAAAAGAAACATGATTCTCATATTAAAGACGGAGAAGTGAAGATCAGTGAGATTAGGAAGTAGGGCAAGCAGAGAGCCTGTGGCAGTACAAAGGAACAGGACTCAGGTCTCTCAAGTCCCATCACATGCTGTTACTGTACAGCCACTCTTCCACTCTTTAGAACAGCCTACAGCCCTACAGAAGCTAGTCTTTTCCTGGCCRTGCCCTCAGCAGGATGACACCAGGCTCAGGAAGTAAGCCCAGATTCACAAGGCCAGGTCTAGATTCACAAAGTTAGATCTACAAGGGAACAGAGAATGGACCATACCAGAAAAGGTCACCTTGTGGGAACACAGCCTCACCTGTAAATTTGATCCTTAAAAGAGAAATCTAGCAACAGGTTGTGCAGGTGGAAGCACAGTTTTGCTGACTTTTTGCATTTCCACTAGAGCTTTCCCCCAAGCACAGTCTGGCCAGGGCTCAGCTCTCTCTATGCCTTTAACCAACACATGCTCGCAGAGCCCTCTAGCCTATACCCAGACCTACAGATGGATGCTTTGCAGATGACTTGTTCTATTTCCTTCTCTTCTCAAGGAACATTTCCCTCTCTTGCATACCATAAGACAAAGTACAAGTAAGAGGTATGTTTTCATCGAATTTCCATCTGGCAAGAGAGAGAAAACCACAAGGGAAATGTTCATCTGCCAAGACACCTCTGTGCTGAATTCATACTACAGGAAAGCGTGCTGCTGGTTGCTCATGGAAGAGCAATCAACATTCAAGCTCAGCTACGCCCTAATTAAGAATGTCTATTTTGCTGACATTAAGAGCACGTAATAAAAATTAAAAGGAAGGGTAAACAAAGGTAAAAAAGCTGAAGTCCAGACTGACTAACAGCGGGACCCTGGGAAAGAGGTAAAATGCAGAACTGGGAGAATAATGACTTTGCTTCTCAGGTGAATAATTTCAGGTTATCCTCACAAACAGACACAGAAATCAATCCATCCCACTGAAATGTAAAGTAAGTCTTAAAGATACTTAGATTCAAATAAAATATTTCATTCAACTTTGTCTAGCTTTATTCTGGGACCCTGAAAACAAAAACTTTTTGAGAAATTCGTGTAGCTAAATTTCAAAACCACCTGTTCTGAAATAACCAAGAAGAGTATGCCAGCTTGGAAATGACAAAATGAAACCTTTAMCTTAAAATCATTAGAGATTGTCTTTTTTGGCTGAAGAGATGTAATAAATTTGCAAATAGTTTTTATAAAACCCCTGCAGATGCATCAGTAGGATTTCATCTAGACCATAACCAGGAAGTACTCTTTGCAACACACCAACTTGGAACAGCCCAAACATAGAAACTCTGTTCCTTCCTCCTTTCCCCCATCCATGCCTGCAAATACAGCACTGTAGTTAACACACAAACCACCATTCATTATATTCAGAATAAAGCACAAAGTTTGCTCTTACACTGTGCACCCAACCACCTCAAAATTGCTTGCACTGCTGAACGCTCAACCTGGTGTGGCCTGCATTACGGATAGCAAAGCCTTTGGTTCAAGAGCCACTTTATCTAGGGTTTGTATGGAGCTCCTGAACATCTACAGGGCGGCTAGACATGCCGCACAATCTCTGTATAAATTATCAGGGATAGCAATGATTATAAGAGCATCTTAACTACTCAGAAGCCACTGAAAATGCCTAGATCTTTACTGAGAAATTGCATACACATTTTCTTTCTATGGCATAGACATTTCCCTAGCTAGACTTATCCAAGCTGTTCTGGACATAAATCGTGAAAGAGSAATTGTTATTACAGTAATATCCCTTTTCATGTGGGAACCTAACCACAAAATGGCTGAGGCAACCTCCTCAAAGGCATACAGCATGTCAAGACGCAAGAAGAAAATTGAACCAGATCTGGCAATGGCCAGCCCAGTGGCTTGCCCTTCCTTGTTAAGGTGAATGGAAAATTTCAGCACGTGACACACAGAAGAATAATTTGGCTGGCTGGGCCTGAGAAGGAGAAAATACAGGCTGAACTTTAAGGAGAATTGTCAGCTACCCTGGTTTAACACACTCCTGAAGGAGCCATCTCACTTAGGGCATTTTCTTAAATTGAGTGGAACCMTGGAAAAGGAACTGTGTGCATCCCTTCACACTGACTAACGGGGCCACCAGGTATTTTCCACCTCTCACTAAGGTGCTTTGGTGTTCCTGCAGTGCAGTTCCATCACTCACAGTCAAATTAACTAAGCCTACGCTGTGTCCTTAAGTTTTTTCAGCCCTGTGGGCTGGATTCAGCAGAAGCTGTGGTCTTCATCAGCAGAACAAGGGCTGTCAAAGCACTCCCTGTACATTTTTTAYGCCACTCTGCAATAACAGTTTCATTTCAAGCAAGAAATCAAAGCACCTGGATCATTTCTGGCTAGACTTATTTTGGCTTCTCTGCTAAAAGGAGCAGCGAGATTACCAAGAGCTTACCAGGAGGTATCCTGAAAAGCAACGATCTGGGATGAAGACAAGCACAAAAGAATTCAGGGGGTAACAACTCTTGGGCCATGCATCCTTCCTTCTCCCCAGCTGAACATGCTCATTCTTTTCAGATACAGCTGCCCAGGTTTTGATCAGCTCAGAGGCCCCAACAGGGAGCCCTGCTGAATACACACAGCTAYGGAGATACCCCTTCCTTCAAATGGGGAGTACGACTCCAACCGCACCACAGAAAAAGTGGRATGGATGCGCAGTTCTTGCCACACAATGGGAAATACAGCAGCCAGGATACAGAGAGGGTGGTCTGCCTGTTAATTCAGGAGACAGGAATTCAAACTGAAAGCTCCATGTGGAGCAAATTAGCAGAAACTAATTCTAATCCATCCCACACTGGCACAGAGGCACRCCAGCCTTGTTTAAAATTGCACCTCCCTTCAGATCCAGCTTGCCCTTGTTCTATGTGGAGAGGAAAACAGAAGGGGAGAGGCAGCATCAAAATCTGCAGGCAGATGGTCCGTATTATTGAACCTCTGTGCAGTACCAACCACTTGCCCCTGTGCCCCATGATAAATCATAGTCTCACTCAATATACAGGGAAGGGCAACACTCTCCCAGACTGATGGGGTTGAAAAAATGACCAGTTAAGAAGACGTAAATATTGAGCCTGTATCAGCCAGTAATTGTCATCATCCTGTTTAAGAAACTACTCACATCTTTGAACAGTTATTCAGCATCTCCCACCTCAGAAGAAGGTCTGGAGTCCGTTTCCGGCAGCTAGCAGAGAGCTGCTTCTCTTTATTTGACACAAATGGAGTTTGTCAGCTTGTGCATCCTTGGTTTCTGCTTGGTTTAAAGTTGCTGTAGAGTCCTTGGGAGCAACTTAGCAGCTGGAAACAGAGAACTTGCAACTCCCTCCACAAAGGTGCCCATTCAGCAATCTCTGGTCCCATGGGTGCTGCCCAGACAGGAGCCTCCTGTGTGTTGGGACCTTTGCAATGGCATCTTCTGTCTCCGCGTCAGAGGGGGAAGTGACACTTAAGGTGGCTGTAGTGGAAGGCAGAGGCAAAAAGTGTACATTCACTTTTTCTGTAGACAAGAAAACTGAAGAAATGCCCTGCCTGGCCAAAATAAATACATTTGGCATCTTTCCTGCATCTGCACTGGCATGTTCATGGTGCTGAAACTGAAAACAGGCCCGAATCTTGTTTACACTAAAGTCTCTTTCCATCACTTTGGCAGTAGGAAGGAGCTTAGTGTCTTGGTACATACTATATTTTCGTTTCAACATGTGTAAATGAGGATCAAGCCTTTATGTTGCTTAAAATACATGTAAATGACCCTTTATGCTGTTAGAGTGGTGTAGAGAGGTCTTTCTGCAGTAAAAAAATCAGCTCCATTATGCTTTCATATCATGCTCTATTCATTTAGTCTTAGTTTCCCCAATGCAGGCAATTCCCCTTGACCTTGGCAATCTGTGTCAAGATTTTATGCGACTGGGACTAAATCCACAGGCAGGAGAAACTGCATGAGCTCAAATAGAAGCACAGCTACCCTTAGTGTAAACTGGGCCTTCTGTCATACCAAAAGGTCCGGTCTGTTTCCCATGGAGTA
Organism: Rhea americana; assembly: GCF_003343005.1. Lineage (NCBI taxonomy): Eukaryota > Metazoa > Chordata > Aves > Rheiformes > Rheidae > Rhea > Rhea americana. The sequence goes on from NW_028185461.1 coordinate 1,597,288, forward strand.
TTTTAGTGCCTCTCTGATAACAGCCAGGATCAAAACCAGAACTGGTAAGATAAAGCAGGAAATGKCACTCTTGTGACATTTCCAACTTGGTCCACCATTCTCAACAGGTTTGTGAYACAGGAGGCTGCTCGGAAAAAAATCTTTGAACAGGGAGTGAAGCCAAACCTCTGAGTTTCTAAGGCCATGTACTAAACTGTTATAAAGCAGTGCAGATCCACGCAAGTCAGCAGAGAGACAATCTTGTTTTCTGCTTCCAATAGTGCCTAAGAGAGAGATGAGGTTTGYCTACTGCCAGGAAAGCAGTCACGTATGAGGACCCAGCTTCAGTGACTGCCTGGGCAGCCAGGTCTGGGGAGTCTGCTCCCATTTGGAGTCCTGGCTTACCTACGTGCTCCAGTGAAGGGCAGCAGGTCACAGGCCAGAAGAGCACACTGCAGAAGCGAAGGAGCAAAGGGATTCCAGAAGAAGGGGCAGCTCAGTGAGGAATTCAAGCCCTACCTAGAAGACTCCCCATTCCCAACCAGCTTTAGGCCATCTGTGTTCGACTTTTTCTTTCTATTAGTTGATTTGGAGGGTTTTTTCAAACTTTGCATACTTCCGAGAAACCATGAAAACGAGAGAGYRAGAGAAAAAGAGAGAAAGAGAGAATAACTAGACATTCTGGGCTGACATCAGGATTTTCATGACTCACAGATGGACTTGCCATGCCTCCTGCTCTGGCCCCAGGGAAGTCACCATTACATTGCACTGCCCGAGCTACAGACTTCGCTTAGTTGCCCATTTGCTCTGCATACATAGACAAAGACCCTAGTGGGAAGGGAAGTGGCCTTGCTTAGATCTTTGTCTTTGAGGGCATTAATTTGCCTTGAAGGGCGTATCTCTCAGCACTGACAATAAAGACAGTCCAGATGACTGGCTTGTATGAGCTACCCAGTTGTAGGGGTAGGGACTGAAGGGGGCTAAGGTAGGTGAAGTGAACCCCACTCCTTGTGTCTGATAAATTGGGAGGAGACTAAGCAAGAGCAAAGGGTCTCCAGGTATCTCAGGGAAGCACCTTGAACAGAGCACTGCTTCATTGCTTTCCTATCGCTCTGCAGGGCAAATAAATCACTAAAGCCCTAAAAAAGAAGGCATATATTTCCATACTGACAACTTTTGCCAGCAAGTAAGCCTTAGAACCCAGCAGGGGCTGGCTACTATTCTGATTAATTACTGCTGGTAGCTCTGCTCACTGCCTAAACTGCCTTCTCCCCATTCAACTCTTACTTGTGGTGTGGACTATTAAAAGCGAAGGGGTTTCATTCCACCTTTTGGCCTATGAACTCCAGATTGGTTTCACTGCTGAAGACCAAGCCTCTCTTTTTCAGTCAAGTATGTTCTGCTCACAAACTGCACTATTCTTCTGGAGCAAACATCACTGGCAGAGATGTCCTGACAGGTCATCAATACCATCCACCCATAAGGGCTGGAGCAAGTGACACTGAATACATCTGCAAAATAAAAGCAGAGCTAATGGAACACACCAGAGCTGTTTCAGCCRTCTCTACCCAAGAGCAGCTCTGTGGGCATTGTCTAGCCCAGTAGAGCTACTGGAGAAAGTCCAGCATATGGCTACGAAGATGATCAGAGGGCTGGAACATCTGCCCTATGARGAATGGCTGTGAGAGCTGGGCCTCTTTAACCTGGAGAAGAGAAGATTGAGGTGGGATCTCATCAATGTCTATAAGTATCTGAAGTGAGGGTGTCAACAGGATGGGGACAAACTCTTTTTCAGTTGTCCCATGTGACAAGACAAGAGGCAATGGGCAAAAAATGAATCACAGGAAGTTCTGCGTGAACGTGATGGGGAATTTGTTCACTGTGAGAGTGACAGAGCACTGGACCAGGTTGCCCAGAGAGGTTGTGGAGTCTTCTTCTCTGGAGATATTCAAAGCCCGCCTGGATGCAACCCTGTCTAACATGCTCTAGGTGACCGTGCCTGAGCAAGGGGGTTGGACTAGATGATCTCCAGAGGTCCTTTCCAACCTTACTGATTCTATGATTCTATGTTGGCTAGGCCTGAGAATAACCTAGCCAAAGGGCAGAACATTTACAGTAACTACTATTTTCTTTCAGAAGAATGCATGAGGAATTGTCATCGCTTTTCTTATCCCCTCCTCTTTTACTCAGTAAAATAACCCTCTCTCCAACTTCTGCCAGCCGAATGCTACTTCACGGCTTTACTCCAGAAGCAATTGCAATTGGAAACACTTAGACAAATCTTATCCAAGAGTTTATGAGGAACAGCTCAGAGGCACCCTGAAAACTGCAGCATGCTACCTAGAGTACTGSAGATTATTATTATTATTATTTTAATCTCAGTATAGTTATGGGCAAGGTTTTAATTGGGCATTGTATTTCAAAGCCAAGGAGTAGGATCTATACAAAGGACTGGATAGTTTCTGTATTAATTGACCATCAAATCCTTCCCCTTTGCATCTGCATTCTATTATTAGAGAATGTAAAGCAGTTTATAGGGCTTTTAACCTCTTAAAGCAAACACTCTGTGGAAGTTATGCTGCTGCAGGGACCGTACTAGCTTTATAGACTTTGTTTCTAATCCAAGGAGAGGGGAAAAGTGGAGAAGAGACAGAACAAATGAATGATTTTTGATGGTAGAAATACAGCTGGCGTAGATCAGCAAAACTCCATTAACTTTGGTAGAGTTATGCTGACTGATGCCAGCAAGAGATCAGACATTTGTTTTAAAATGAGGTCCTAGTTCCCATAGGACCAAAATGGTACCGGACAAACCTTCACAGACCCCTTTTCAGAATTCTCAACTAAATTCCTCTCTGCCGCATGCAAAAGCACTGATTATATGCCAGCGAGCCATGTGGCATGATGGGTACCATGACATACATATGCACCATGTGCTGGGGCACTTGGAACTGGAGGAGGGCTGTGGCTGCAGCTACAAATCATCTTTCAGCAGGGCACTTTGATCACCTCTGTACTCCACGAGTCTGCTCCCAGTGTGAGAGAGAGGCAAAACCAGGCCATGGAGCAGGAATCAATGGGGAGAGTTTTGTGGTGTCTAGGCAAAATCGATAAGCTCTGCTGTCTTCAGGGTCCCATAGTTGGATTCCTCCAGGGGGATCCATCATTCCCAGATCAACAGAACCAAGATGGAGGCAGTCTGAACTGTCATGGGTTCCTGCGTGTAAGGGAGATGTGGAGGCAAGGTGTTATCACCAAGGCAGGAATACAAGCATGGGGAAACATTGCTGCTGTTGCCTGAGCAGATGSACCCTCCCTGGCACACAGCATTGGTTCCAAGCACAGTAAACCAAATCTAGTGGATCTAGTGTGAACTGCAGCAACTGGTCCTGACGGCSCAATCCGGCTGAGCAGTCACATGCTCCACTCAAAGTAACATGAGTGCTCAATATTTCTCCAGTTGAAGCATGAGAATTGACATCTGCCATTTCTACTCAACTTAAGATCAAAAGGATGATTAAACTGTCACATCAAAGGTCCACCTAGCTCATCATTCTGTCTGCAACCAAAAGAAAAACAAATGCTTATAGGAAGTTGTATCAGCATAGCATATCATATATGGTACTTTCCCCTCCAAGGAGTTGCCCCTAAGAAAAGGTCTTGACACCTGCAACCTACTGGCAGTCAGAAAGCACTGAAGACCTGAATAATTCTTGCAGCGAAAGCAGAAAACAAGCTCTGGTCTCACCCTAACTATGGCAGGAGAGAAAACTGAATACTGAATAGGTAGCTCCATGTTTGTCTCCTTCAAAAGAATCATCTGAAGGGACAGGATGGGATCTATACCACAAACCAGGCACAACAAACTATGCTTTATCTTCTAGCTCTGTTCAGCAGGACGAGAAAGAAATTCACCAACCTTGTTTGGCTTCTTTGCCTGTTTTCATTACACAGTAGTTCCACCACCCCATGGCAGACAGGATTCCTACTTTGTAAACCCCTTTCCTATTTCTGTGTCTCATAGTAACCCCAAATATCACTAGACAGAGTCCAGGACCAAGTCCAGTGATTACAGGCATGCACACAGTGGTGGATGGGGCCAGCACAATTATCTTGTTCCTAAGCATTCTACAAYGCTTCCAAGTATCTTGTATTTAGTTACTTGCTAAGGTCCTGGCTGTTCTGAATGTCTGGCTCTCAGGCACTATGATTTTATTACTACAGAATGAGCCAGGAACCATTCAAAAGCTTTAAAAGGTCTTTTAAATAGTCAGATTGAATTTACAGTGTTGGCTGCCTGGCAAACAGAACAGGCATTTCAAGTGGAAAGGAACATTCTTTTATTGCATCTGCTGTTGGCATTTAGGGCACCCTGATCACTAACAATTCCTCAGCTCTAACGCACAGCATCCTGCCCACTGCCGACTGGACAAAACCAAGGGGAGCAACAGACTGAAAGGCTCTAGGTGGGAAAAAAAATGTTTAGAGTTAGTCAGAAGTTTTCATTATTACGGGATTTTCATGAGAAAATGAGCATTTTTCAAAAGCTCAAAGTGTCACAGAAATATCTTGCTTTCAATCATCTCCCAGGCCACTTAACCTCAAGCACCACATGAGATGGACAGAAGGTCCTAAGGTCCTAGGGCACAAGGATATAACACAGAAACAATCTGTCTGGACCTGGGAGAGAAGGAAGGGGTTGAATTACTGCTGACTACCGCAAATCACCTCAAATGAGTTAATTACCAGGGTTCATTTTGATTCCTTAGATATTACTAATCAGTTGTTCAAAGGTTTAGAGAGCCAAACGTCCTTATAGGCAAAATAAAATGCCACCAATCTGACCATCAGACCTCACTTTGCTTCACTAGTGAGGGAYGGGGAATGCCTTTCTGATGGTCTGAAAAGCCCAGGATAATTTGCTATTTCCTGTGACTGGGACAGATTAGAGGCAAGCAGGAGCAAGAGATTCCTACGGCCGGTTTACAGCTGGGGTTAGAAAGCTATCAGACAAGCAGCTGGAACAGAGGTTGCATATGTGGAGAGGGGAATGGGAATTCCTGCAGCTGTGGGGGCTCCAGGAAAGGATTTCTCCAAGTTCTTCTGCTCTGCCTCTGGCAAGCATGAAGTCAGCACCCCATGCTTTTYCCCTGCTCCCTTTCCCCTGCCTTACTTCTGCCAGAACTTCTTTACTCAGACCTGCACGGCCCTCAGTCTCAAGCCCAAAACAAGTCTCTTCACTACGATGTGCCTGTAGAACACTCCAGGGTTATAGATTAGAGCTCTGACATCCTTTTGCACCCCAGAAGCAAAGCAAAGAGCAGTTACATAGAGAATTTTCCATTACTTTCTACCCTCCCTTAGCCCCTTTCTCTCAAGGCAAATGTGAGGCAGGGCTTGACCTGCAATCCCCCTTGTAGGTGCTGGCTCCCAGTCTCCCATCTCAGGCTAGATTGGCCTCGATCACTCATTGATGTTCTGGGACCATTCTCTCCTCAGTTTGGACACAAGAAGGTCCATCAAAAAGGTATCTTATCTCTACTAGCTGGGTAAAGGCTGCTTAGGAAAAACAAAAAATCAGAGTCAACTCCTGTCTGTCCTTCCTTGGCATAACTTCCAGAAAACGCAAGTTTCCCCAGGACRCTGAAGGAAAGCAATTGGCAGAGAAGATAGTCAGGAAAACATTCCACAGAGGCTGAATAGGATAATTTAGAGGCATTATTATTAATGATGGCAATTATAGTGCTACAAAAGCTCAGTATTTTTTCATACAGGACTGAAAATGGAAAAGGAACAAAATCAAGCCAYGTCTAAGGGAATGTGCAACAAGCAGTAATGAATGCATGGAAACCAGACAAGATCAGTCTCAAAACCACCAAGACAAATCTCTTCCTTGAGCAAACCRCTGCAGGTCCCCTAGAGTTCACAGACTAGCAGAGAATCAAGGCCATTTCTATCTGACCAGGGCAGAGGATATTAAAATTTAGCTTTCCAAAGACTTTCGGAGATGGAAGCTCGAACTCACTGCAGTCAAATGAGCAACAAAYTCCCCCAAGGCTATGAGAAAATATCAACTCAGTTCTGCTGAGTTGCTCTCCCAAGAGTCATCAAAACGAGTGTCACCCACGTGACACCTATGCATCTGTGCTTTCTTATGCGCCGTCAGGCCTTTGGTGTGGGATGTTTCCTGAGGCTTATGCAAAGGCCATCTTCTCAGACCATCAGGCTGACCAGCCGTTAATTTTCAGGAAGCACCTAGTGCCTCATTAGTAATTACTTAYGCAAACTTCCCTTTCACGGTTTCTGAGCCAAAACCTTTCTTCCTGATACGTCCCAATAAAGTTTTATTTAAGGTAAGATAACACAAGGGTTATGTGCAAGAGCTGGGCTGCACCTGACTAAACACTCAGACCATGAAGACGGCTGGATGGTTCTAGTAGAGTTTCCCTGACTCTTCTCTCCTTCCCCCTCGCCAGCTGGCAGAGCCCCTTCCAGCTCACAGCAAGCTGGGAAGCAGGGAAACGGCCCATGTATGATTTCCCCTTGTATATGCAGCATATATCCTTCATGCAAATCTGTCTCATAAATCACTGCATCCCAGGTGCACCACAGAGTAATTTGCTAGGAAAATACTGTTCCAACCCAAGGACCCAGCATACCAGAGTGTTCTTTATGAGGGGTAATATCCAGGATGGGGTGACTTGGAAACCTGCCAGACTCAGAAAATGATTCGTCCTGCCTGACCTTAAATCTTGGACTCTGACTATTGCAGATGGAGCAGTATTTGCAGACAGGAAGTGTCAATCAGGGTCACATTCATATCCCCTCTGCAGCCAAGACTACAGRGCCCATAGGACATGTAAGAACCCCCAGTTCGCAAATTTGGGGTTCCTAGTTATGAATAACCCAAAAAAACAACCAGAAGGAGGCTCACCAGAAACAACAACACAAAGCATTTATTTAGCACTTTGCACAGAAACATCTCAGGGCATTTTGCCTTTTGCAACTTCACTAAAAGCTGCAGCCTGTGTTTATTTTGCYCATACCATTTTGAGGAAGATCTTGTCGGTCTCAATGATTTATACTTATATCATCTGCGATCCTTGGTCCAAAATGGTAAGAATTTCTTAGATTTTAAAACTATCAAGCGATGCCAATCTRTCAAGCAATCATTTTCTCTCTGATAAAAAATAATAGCTAGACATCTCAGTTTGCTGCAATTAATATGACAATAATCCAAGTTGCTCTAGTCTTCAAATATTTCCACAGTATTTAGTACTCCTAAATAACTCACTCTCTTACTTACAGCTGTCAGGAATAAAATTTGCTATTCAGACTTTCTATCCTCTTCCACATAGACCAGTGAAGATATCGTAGAGTTGCTTGTGAACATAGACAACAACATTACATTACCAAAATAAGATCCATTTAAGTTAATAGCTTTGCTGCAGCAAGACAGACTCAGGATATCAAAGAGTCAAGGGAGGAGTATTGTATAATACAGTTGAGAAAATGGACAAGCAGTTAGACACAAAAGCTTTTCTTCAGCTCTGACAGAGAAGCAATAAACTCCAAACTGCCGCAGAACTTAAGTTAAACCACAGGAATAAAAAAAGAAGAAACAAAWTAAGGAATTAAGAGAAGATTTCCAGTCTATTGATATTAACTGCAGTAAAGGGGTGGCATGCAACAGCATAAAATTCTTAAGATTCATGTGAAAAAATAAAGTAGAAAGWTATATAGGATTTTCAATAATATCCTAGAAATTGACATTTCAGGCTATACCACAGGCCCGCAAGTCCTGTCTCCCTATTCAGCAGCAGGCAGTAGCTGCCCAGCTGAAGAATCAGACTTCAGGAGCCCAAAGGAGCTGCTGCATACAGCTGAAGGATGGCTACACAAGTCTTCTCTTCCTCCCAGGTAGCTCATGGGTGGCATCCGCCATGAGACACAAGGATTTCTCTTCCTTTATGTGTTCATTACTGCTTCTCTCAACAGCCTGGGTTAGGTGATGTCCACCTGGCATCCACTGTCAGCATGGAYGCTTCCTGGCAAAGCCCTTGCTCACTGATAGCTTCACCGCTAGTTCCAGATAGACACACAAATTTCAATCCCAGAGGTAGTCCAGGAGAGAGCAYATTTGTCCAAATGCCCTCTGGGAGCAGGGCTCCCTGCCATTCACCAAAATGCTTTGACCCATGCCCTCCTGGAATGAAAATAGCTCCTCAAATCTACCAGTGCAGGGAAGAGAAAATTGCAAATGACTCAAAGTGAGACTGAAAACTCCAAGCTCAACAATCACAAACTGAGGCTGCTAATCTTCTTGTCATAGGAGCAGACTCACCCTGCAGAACGGAATTCCTGCCATTGAGTCAACTAATTAAAAGCATTGAACTCTGCACCAGTTATGGTTTGATGTGCCTTAATCCGATGTGACATTCGACATACATGAGGAACACAGGCATACACATACGGTTCTTGTTGCTCAAAGGGGTTTGGTATCTGTGAGGGTGTACCAGCTGCAACATGCTTCCTCCGTTTATCCTGCTGGGGTGAGCAAAATGGGGTGGCAAAGTGGTGGATAATTACACCTCAAGCCTCAAAGTCGTTTATGGTTCTGGGTGGCAGGATGTTGAGCAGAAGGCCCTATTTAAGGAAGAGTGTAGTATAACTCAACATTGAAAGATCACTCAAGAATGAGGGACTGGGACTGGGATTCAGATCTTTCCTCAAGTCAAATGAAACTGGAAGGCTCTGAATGAGAAAGGTCAATCTTCTTCCTAGGAATCAGACACAATCGGTTGCTGTGTCTTGAGAGTGCAGAATATTTCCAAGCATGACAGTACAGAAGGGGTAATGTAGTGATCTTATCAGAGAAGATTTAGGGTGCTACTTGCACTGTCAGCTGAAATGGTTRGTCTCCTAAGTGTATGATAGCAAGCTGTGCATTTAGATCTGAAGGTCCCAAGTTCATTTCTAGTTAATGATCCATAAGAAGAACTGTTACATTTCTCTTAGCAAGACCGCTTGTAAACAGCTGATAGACTACTTAGGCTAGGGTAGAAACAAAACATTGAAATATTTGTCACAAGCTATAAATCAGGAGGAGTCAGTGATGCCAGATAGGAACAGCAACATTCGGCACACACTAGTACCAATAGTTGGTCAATAAAAGCTCCTTTAGAGTAAAAGAAACCAAAAAAAAAAAAAAAAAAAAAAAAAAAAAAACAGATGTTGAATTCAGTGCAACTGAAATGCAGGAGCATGTTTAAATTCATATTTAATAAAGCAATTATTGTATATTATTGAAGTACCAATTGATTATTAAAAACACATTTATTGAGGCTGGACCACAAGGTAACAGATATGTACCTCTGGCATAGTTGTGAACCTCAGTAAATAGTGATTATTAGAAACACATTTATTGAGGCCTAACGATACCATAAGATATGTATCAGTTACAGGGCTTTTCAAATCTGATCAGTATGTTCTTAAGCCATATTTACTGAGGGTTTATAGCTCTGCAATACAGCTACATGTCTTCATTTAGGGTTGTTTAACTACGAGGAATATCATCTTAATGCTCATTTGATACTTAATTAAGGTAGTGTTTACAGGGGAAAGACTGTATCAACCAATCAGAAATTAAGAAAAAATGTAGTCATTTTCCTGCTTCCATGTAAAGACAAAAATCAGAGCCATTATTAGACCAGTTGTCAAATCTTTTYATTAATCTCTGAATGTCTGTTTTGGTGGAGCCTATGGACCATGGGTGATCTGAGGAAAAGTGACTCATGGAGCCAGCTCCATCACAGCAGGTTGCCGCGACGCTGTGAGCACAGTGACTCCTCCTGCTCTCAGCCACCCAGCTCAGATCTATGTTAGGCTTTGACCAGCTTGCACTCAAAATGCCTCTCAACTCCCGAAGGAGCTTCACTAGGTCTTTCTGTGTCAGCACTGTTATAAATTGACTGTAAACAAAACTGCAATGATGCTAAAATCAGAGAGAAAACAAACACTACTCAGGAGGAGAAAGCGAAGCTGCATGGCAGTGTTATGAGACCAGCGGAGGCACAGAATGGGAAGGGACTGGAAACTGGGAAGTGCTCAGTGACAGAAAATACCTAACATAGACTCAATCTGAAACAAGGTAGAAGGCAAAATAACCCAATGTACCAGTGTGGAACATTGTCCCCAGCCAGTTGTTCCCTAAGTATCTCAGGATATGTTCTCTAAGGGAGAGGGGGAAGAAAGGCCACTGACATAAGAGGTGTTGCACTGATTTACACCAGCTGGAGATTCGGCTCCACTAATTGAGAGGGGTAGGGAGAAAGGGCTCTCAACCTGCATGTCACAGGAATACACAGGCTTTGGAGTTAGACTCTGCCTCCTGGGTATTTCCTCCTCTGGAGCTACACAAGTTTAATGTTTATGAGTGCACCAGATAGAACCCAAGATGCTTAGTCCTTGATAATCACAAAGAATTAGTCCTTTCTCATCACTCCCTTAGCTTAGAGGGCCACCAGAGGGTCAGGGAGGTAAGTCATCCTCCTAGCCAGCCAGCACAGCACCTGCTTCTACAGTGAGGTCCGATACGTCCATCCCACACGCTTGGCCTCGTGTCTTTTACTGCAGCTGCAAAACACTCCCCAGCTCAAACCAAGCCTTTCCCAAGCCTAAGGACGAATATAGGAGATAATCTCTGCAGGGGCACTCACAGCACGCAAAACAACGGGGCAGTAGGGGAACTGAAGCCCCGAGGGAAGGCAGCGACTTTGTCCAGATCATGCAGAATGACTGTGGCAAAGCTTGGGTGAAAACAGAGCTCTGCTCCTCTCCTTCTGCCATGCCTCAGATTTCCCTGCCTCCCACGGGGTGGAGGAAGAAGAAAAGAGCAGATTATCGAAAAACTCCCCTAGCTCCATTCTCCTGTGCTCAAATTTATATATTCTACTACAGGTGACATCATGATTGCTGGAGTCTGACAGGTGATGCTGTAAAACGCATGAAACCATAAAAATTTCAACAGCAGCAAGCTCCATTGCTGCTACATCTGACAGCACTTAGCTGCCCAGCTAACACAAATATTATAAAAGCACTCGGTAAAGAAATCCAACCTGCCTGACCTCAGGAGTTTTGGACTAATAAACATTACAGCATGACCAGATTTCATCCACATATAATAAACAGACGGCTTTTAAAGAAACCAAAGCAGGGTGTTGGGAGGTGCAAAGGACTAAGGGAAAAGATGAGTTAAAAGTGGACAATATTCTTCCTGCACGCCGAGAGCTCTGCTTCCAGCCTGCTCTGTTTTCTGCCTCTCTGCCTTTTGCCCGAGAAAAGAACCATCTCAGAAATTGCCCAACCATAACTTCAAAAAGACCCACATTCATATTACACAGCCACTCCAGGGCGCTGGGTAATGGTCTGAACTGTGTCAGAGCACCTGATGCTCATTTCTGCGCTCACCACGGGGAAGGAGTGAGTAATCTCATATCACAAAGTTGGACAGTAAGTGAATCCAAAAGAATAATTGCCCTTTCTTTCATCACTCTCAGCACTAATTTAAGGGGCCAAGAATCTGTGTTCTATTTCTGTGGTGAAATCCCACTGGTCTCCTCTGAGGACCAGAGCACCTTGCCTGAGGCACTGTACAAAGCTCTCTTTGAAGGAGGCAAAGGAGGATGCACACCTAGGCAAGAGCCTCCCTGAAACACTGATGTGAGCTAGACACTCATGAGCTGAGGGTTCCATCCACCATCAGCACACGGATCTTCAAGCCAGACAAGCTGAATTTGATGCTCAGGGTTTTCCAGGAGCAACTAGTTCCCATGGGCCACTTTGGGATCTGTTCTTGGCTAGTCAGAGAGACAGACGACAGAAGGTGCTCATCATCTTCCATAGAAAGGCCTGAAATGATCAAAAAATAAAGGTCTGTACATGCAATATGGAAATGGGAGCTTTGCTTGAAAAGGCAGTATATAAAAGTGAGAAGCGATTTCTTACTCCAAAGCCACCCCAACACTTAGGGGTGCACCTGCACTACACCCGCTCTCCAGTAAATGTCATTGTGGATGTGGGTCATCCAGGCAACTGTCCCATGCATCCAATGCCACCAGAGGTTGCCCCCTGCAATAGACAGCCAACCCAACGGCTGCATCTGTGCCAAAAACGTGCAACCAGAATCTTATTTGCTGTTAGATGTTAGGGATGATCTATTAAGACACAGAAGCAATAGAAGTTACTTTATATATATTTATATGTATATTTCCATTATTCTCACTTTTATCCAAATGACGGGGGACTTGTCTTTGCACTCACTTTCTTCCATGACTGCATGTACAACAGACCAAGTGAGCCGAGCAGTGGGGCACCATGGGACTGCTCTGCTCTGAAGATGTGTTAGCAGGTAAAATGTCATCATCCAAATCACATCATTGCCCACATACTACTGCAGCTGGCAATGACAGTTCAACTCCTAAATTTGGTTTGAGATAGTGAATTTTCATTTAAATTTAGTATTTAATTTTCATTTTTCAATCAAAGCCATACCTATTACTACAAAATTGTTCACAGTATTTTTAATCACAGGTTTCACCATGCACTTTGATGAAATTCAGTCATCGTTTGTTCACAAAATCATCGCTGTTTTTTCACCATGTATGATAGATTTCCTTTTCCAACTGAAGTAACCAGTGATAAATGCAACCGATTTTTCAAACAACTTTTACATTTACTGGAAAAAACACATAATGAAAAAATGAAAGTGTGTTCATTGGACCTAGCTTAATTTTTTTCACACAAATGGCTCCTTACTTTCTAGTTAGATTTATCAGACCTGACACCAGCTCATGGAGATCGGATGAGCATAGATAGAGATTTTCTGATAAAGATCAGTATGTGACAACAGTTCTTCAAACAGGAACACTTAACCATGCTGGTAACTAACCAACTAGGACCTTATCTATCCCTGCACTGGTTCTTCTAAGTCTCCAATTCATCAGCTGAGTCCACCTACAAAAAGCAAAATAATTTATTTTTACAAATAAAAGCAGACACTGATGACTCAGGGGTGGTCCCTGCAGACACTTTTCATGCAGAGCCAGAAAGATAGTTAACCATCTACTTCCAGCAAAAATAAAGTGGATTCACTGATGCCCACAGGAAGTTTCCCATCCAACTACTCCTTGGATCACATTCCACATCTCCCTGCTTTTTTCCCAGCTGCAAGGTGTGGAGGAAGACACTAACCTGACTTCCTCATGTGACTTCACCTTCAATTGCAGGTTCAGTTGTGTGAGGGCCTCAGTCACTCCAGTTAAAACAAAGCCATTGTTGGGAAATGAGATCTCTCTGACTACTACAGGAGAGCAGCTCTGGATTAAGCATTCACATCCCCTCCTGCTGCTGCCAATCCCTCTGGATAATTTTCTGGCTGAGCCACCAGCCTGAAGAGAGCAAGAGCAGCCACCCCAGGTGCCCTCCCCACAAACTGGAGACGTGCCAGGTGGCACCATGGGAGTCTGAGTGAATTCATCTTGGGCCAGGAAACGGCATTCCAGAATGTGCAGAATAACTCTGGGGCTTTGTAGGCCCCCAACCCCCTTCTCCCCCTTCTGTGCCTGGGGAATGGTTTCTGGCTTCTAGGTCTTCCCACAGAGCCACTCATGCTGTGCAGAGTGAAACACTGGCGTATTCAAAAACCCATCAACATCATCATAAGCCTTCCCAGCAGCTGCAGTACATCTGTACCTGGCCCCCAGGGTTGGTAGCATCCAGCAGCAAGGAGGGCATGCAGCCACTGGGCACTGGCATGCATCTGTACAGCAGGGCTACACCACACCTGCAACAGCAGTCCTAAGGCACCATCTGGCTTCCAAGCACTTTGGTTTGCAACCTTAGGGTCTCTTTAATGCAATCTTCAAACCCCCTTTTTATGGTGTAGGCAAAAAAAAAGTAAAATAACTGATCATAAAAGATCAAGATCATTTACCTTTCAGGAGGCAGCTCAGCTCAGACTGTTACAGGGCAATTTGGTATATCATAAAGTTTCCTATTAGAACAGAAAATAGGGCTGCTTGCATGAGCTGCCAATTGGAAATAAAACAGTAAAGGGGTTGTGATCATTAGCGCCACTCCTATAAGGTTTACTTTTACATAAGTAGTCAGAGCAGAAAGGAGATTTAGATTCAGGTGGAAGTAGATGAGATAGACCTCGAAGACAGGAAAGATGAACAGAAGGCAGCCTCTGTGTTTATGAAGGGTCTCTTCTTGCAGCCATTGTATTTATAGTGGAGTCCCACTGATGGGATGGGTGCAGGATAAGTCTGGGGACCATGTGGAGTCTCCAGGTACCAAGAGAAAGCAGCTCAGCAGAATGGCAGCTCCATTTGTGCTGCTTGAGAACCTCGCATATTTTTTGTAGAGTCAAAGCTGAAGCTGAAACAAAACCATGTCAGAATGAGAGCAAATTGGCCACTGCTGTGATCCCCAAAGCACTGGTAGCCAGGTGCATTTCTCAGAATATATACCTTTGTTGCAGGCAAACTTTGACATTGGTCCTGTGCTTCTGATGCTTCTCTAGTTCTCCAGCTATTAGTTATACTAAAGCGTATGCAATATAGCCTGTAAAACCTAGGCCCCTGACAGCTGCATTACAGTTGCCAACAACCAGCCTAGACTTGCGTGTGGCACACCAAAACACAGTCCCATTCCATGCAGGTGAAGTCACTTGACCAAGACTGCAGAGGAGAGTAGTGGCAAAGTCAGAAATAACATTCAGCCACTATAGCTAGGTTGAGATTGTATATGAAAGCTGTCCTGAGATTGCCTAGAAAGTTAGTCGAGTCCATATGGATGGAGTGCTTCAAAGCAGGACACCGCCAGCATCTGCCTTCAGACACACACTGGGAGAATCCCAGGGCTTGACATGCAAACACCTTGCTGCTGGCCGACTCAGTACAATGCTAAATACGYCCAGAAGGTCCCCTTGTTTCAAAGAGCTTAACCCACGGTCCACACCATGCTCACAGTCCCCCTCATGAGTACCTCTGAGTCTCAACTCTATGTCCTATTTGCTAGTTCACGCCCRCCAACAACCCTTTTCTCCCCCATGTCCCTCTACTAACATTTTACAGGGATTTTTTTGCTCAGGGTCTTGGTTCATGCACTTGTTTCTCACACTGCTCAATCTAGCAGGCCTAGATCCAAGAAACCTGTCCTGCCAAGCACAGGGATTATACCCAGCAGCAACCCCTTTGCTATTTGTGCTGCAGAGCATCTTGCCTAGTGTAAACATACACTGGGTGGTGCTGCTCAGTTCTAAAACTTCCCAAGGAAGTGCAACACTTTTTGTAAAGCTCCACACCTATCCACAGTGTTTTACAGTCTCACTGAAATAACTCATTTAAGAATCAAATCCATATGCCCAGAGTCGAACACAGTTCTATAGGGCTGCAGCTACAAAAGGAGACCTTGCAAACCGGCACCAGCCAAGCAAGGAGCCCAGAGCACTGTGCTCTGGGACCCTGTGGAGTTCTGCCACAGGCAACAGCAAACCACACCACAGAGAACACACAACAGGAAGGATCTCAGACACATAAACCATGGATACAGTCAGAAACCACTCCACAGAGACCAAAAGGCATCAGCCTGGACTTTGGGGCACAGACACCATGAAATGCCTTGGAGCTCAGGTCACAAAACAAGAGTAAGCAATAACAACGTGGTCTGTTCATTAATATTCACCCCATGGTTCTCATAAAAATCATCACTTCCTCTCGAGAGATCTGTCCTATTTCATTATTCTTTGCAATTTATTAAGACAAATTGTTCCTGCACTACAGTTGGAAAGTAACTTAAACTAGCAGCACTGTCTCCATCTCGTGGGGGAACTGAACTCATGCCAAGGTTTTGTCACTGCTCTCTAAACAAGTCTGTGGTTTCACTGCCTCCCTGCTTCTTACTCCTCTTGAGGACAGTTTGCCTCTCAGTTGCTTGCAAAGTGCAACTTCCTCTTGTCACAGCATTGCAATCATCACCATAACTATCTCATGTTTTTTCGCATCGCTTGTTACTTGCTGCTCTGTAACATAAAGAGTCTTTTGCCTCACTGAAGGTGCCCATGGCACCAAGTCAATGCAAGAGGATTGAAATCATCAATAAGCCATCAATAGTCTGTGATTTCCTTCACCACCTCCCATGAGAGGTTGGAAAATCTCTTTTGTCAGCAACAGCAGCATCTGCAGACCTCCTGCAGTACAGAAAACCTTGAACAGTCCTCACACAGCCTCTGCACCTCCACAATTAGCTCAAGTTAATAGCACACTTTATGCTTTATTCTCCAGAGGACAAGAGAAAGACAGAAGGGGAGAGGGGTACGCATCCAGTGGAAGAAGCATGATTCCTGGTACGGGCAGAACTGCTTGCTGACTTGGCTTTTGTTTGCCTTCACTTCTCAGTGGAAAACAAGTAAAAGCTGGGTTCTCTGTCAAGGCTTACTGTTTCTCTCATGGGCATCCTCACTCTGTCCTCAGGTGCTCTGGAAGCTGGCACTTTGCAGAGGCCTCCAGACATGCAGACAACTGCTACTGCTAATACACTGGAAACAAGTACAGGTCACACCAACATGCACTTAGCATCTCTGCAAAGCACAGTACCATGAAAATCAGTGAGCTGCACAGAGAGATTTTGGCTAGATAACACGGAGAGTCACCACATAGGAGTTCTGCTGCCCCTCAGCATGGCCAGGACATAGCTTTCAGGTATAAGAGCAAAAGCATTGCTTATTTTCCAAGCCCCACTACTGCATAGCATCTTTCTCTGTCCAGCAAAGCCACCCTGTTTCTAGCAGGATGTGCAAAAAGCCACCCAAGGACAACAATCCACATGGCCCAATGACCAAGAGGATCCAGGTCCTCATCCCTCCTGCACGACCAGTAAGAGCTACATGCTGACAAGAGGCATGCAAACTGCCTGCCTTGTGGCCACCGCAGGCATGGGGCCAGACTGTGGGCTTCTCCCGCACGCACACCGACAGATCGGCAAGCTGAAAGCGGAGCTGCTTGCCAAATACCAGCTGGATGTGACGCTCAGATGGGCCAATCTGTTGATACTAAAGCCAGAAAGGTCACCACAGAGGTTGAGCACTGAAGTGAGTGTTTGATTAAATTGGGTTGGTGAAGTTTTTTCAGGGATCTGTTGGAGATGGAAGTGAAAGCTTTATGGAGTGCCGGCGGGCGTTCCTGACAGCGCTGGAGACAATATGGATTTGGCACAGGCAGCAGGAGAATTCTTCCCTCGCCATCTTATTTCCCAGCTCTAAAAGCTGTGGATGACTGATGAAACTTTACTACACATTTTCTGTTTTATGTTCTGTTTTATCAAACCGAGCCCTGAATCCTATTCCATGCAAGGTGCCGTTCAAATCATGTCCATTCTTAACATTTTCCTGAAAGAGTTTGCTATCCATCAATTCCCGCCAACCCTCAGCACTACTCAGATTTGATTGCCCAGAATGATGTACTAGCCAACAGCAGGTACTCCATGATGCAACTTTCAGACATGATCTTTTATTACCAGCACTCATTCCCTCATTCCTTAAACCTTTTCTTTTCCTTCTGTCTTGCYTTGATTTAGGCTTTTTGTATTCATTAAATGGCAACTTTCAATAGCCCAAAATTGAATTATAATTCTTGTTTAGAGGAACCAGAGTGACCAGAGCAAAGGATGGAAGCTATATATGTAATATATACATACACTTACAATAAAGAATTTTGCTTCCAGACGTTTGGAACAAATTAAATAGAGGATCAAATTAACTAGTGATTGAATTAAGTGGAAAGCATCTCATTACCTAAAAGATAGAAACATGTCATTTTAAAACAGCTAAAAATAAAACAAGAATAGGTTGAAATTAAAAGCAGGAACCTTGGAAATGTCAGTCAAATCTGGGCTCTGCTGAGCCCTCCAAATGTGAAGGCTGTAAATAAAGTGGCACTTGCTCCATACTGGGAATTGCTGGGAAATGATGAGCTTAGAAAACAGATGTTGCAAAAAGGAGCTGCTACACATTGCACTTCACTCCTTCGCAATCAAAGAAACACGTGAATGGGGTCTCGTTCGCAGCCCACAACTTACCAGGAAGGGGTCGGGATACCCAGGACGTCACGGGCATTCCCGGATAGCCAACACAGTTTATGGATCTGTGACGCTCCTGCAAATCCAGAGTAACTACAGTTACTTTGTCAGTTTGATTTACAGTTGACTGTCAGTCACTGTCTTTAATTTGCTCTTACCATTCACTGTGCAGAGAGTTATTCAATCACACTGACATTTCAAGTAACTCACACAGAGGATCAAACCTGGTGATACAACTGTAGCATTTTATCCTAAAATTAAGACAGCTTGTTGCTGTCTTAATTCAGCACCTTTATTCAACAGCTCACTCTTCTGTTTTCCAGACACTTAATTTCCCTTGAAATGTATGTGAAAACCGTAGAGAGAGTGCTCAGATCTAGCCTGCTGTTTTATTATGAAAGAACTGATCTCATTTAACATGTTTCTCCCTTCCTGTGATACTGATGCTCCTCTTCCTTCCTGTTCATCCGGACCTTACAAATTCCAGTCATTTGACTTCTCTTCCTGACACAACATTTCACTTAGCAATGCATCAGATGAAAATTGTACTGAGCTGTCATGGGAGAACAGGAAATCAGCTTTTCACTCCACCAAACTCAAGTCCCAGATTTAGCGTGAAGAATAAGGCTCTAGCCCTTTCCTATCTAAGGTCCTATTTCTTTCTTTTGTTCCTTTTATATATCACATTTTGACAAAGGCAACTGGAAGTTCTCCAAGATAAACAATGTTATCTTTGCAGAACTCTATGGCACCCCATGGCAACTCATTATTTTTCAATTAAATTTATTGTTCGTTGGCAGTTGCTCTGCTTTAATTTTCTGCCATTTGTTTACCAAAGAACAAAACACACAATAGAAAGCCCTATAAAAGTCAGACTAAGTTAATTAAATGTGAAATGGGAAAGCCTAGCATTGCCTCCAGAGCAGCTTTATCATAAGATCTCCCTAAAACCATCATTTTTTTGAGGGAATTTATTTAGCCATTTGCAATCACTATTAATTAAATGTGCAGTCCCTTCACAACTCTCTCCAAAAGACACTTCCTAGCAGGGTTTTGCAACCACTAATTTTGGAAACAAGAGGTCACAAGATTCACTAAACCAGATGAGGAAGATAATTTTCAGTTAACTGTGTATCAAAACTGAACTCTCCAATAACTTTTTGTCTCCTTTCTTATAGGTTTTCGAGTAGTCTCAGTTGAACAYAGAATAGCTAAGTCCCAGTTCGGAAGTGATGCACCACGTTGTTTTCCCTCTGTTATCAGGAAAACCTGATTTAATTCCTTGAAAGAATCCAGGGTTTGATTGACTGCAAAGCTGTCAAGTATATAAGCTTTTAATCAGCCATTTTAAACACTAAGAAAGAATATGCTGATGAGGGTCCTCCACTAGCTACTACAGTGTACATTGCATGGATCAAGAAATGACTACACAATGGATCTAAAAAAATAATCAAAATACAAACCTCAGCTGATGACATTCCTACCCAACATCAGAAGGGATCATTAAGCAACAGTAATCAGCATCTGCATGCTCCTCTCCATCTGAGCGAGACACATTGCATCCTGAAGCAGATGACTSAAACAACTCTGATAAATTGTACCTTATAGGTATTTGTTTCTCTGCATGGGTGATAAAGAGAGTTTGGTATCTGCTCAGACATGTACATCTTCACTGCAAATCATTTTATCTGTTCAGGTGAATACCACCTTAACTGTATCAAAGTGCGGTGTTTAACACAAACCCATGACCTGGACACCTCTGTTGACTATGGAAACACGCATCTCCATAGCTTGACTTATCCTCCCCTAAGAGAGGTGTCTGAAATAGGTGGGATGGATCACCATCTGCAAGTCCTAATGCCTGAACCATATGAACCCAATGTCTGTTCAATACTCTATTGAGACATATTACTTCAAAAGGTCAATGTACTGATTGCATCTATAAAGGTTTGGCCTTGTTTCTTATTCCAGGAATTAGTAACCCAATTTCTAGCTCTCTGGGAAGAAGTTTTCTCCCAGCACTAATTAATCTGAAGACTTCCTGGGCAGGCTAGATGATGCTAGGTGCCATATGCTCCCATTTTGATTCTCTAAGTGAGGGAGTGATGGAGAAGCAGTCTAAAGTTGATAGCAGCATCAGAGTGTGTACGCTACTGATCTCCTAGGAAGCAAASAGCAATGCCTGAGAAGGCAGCACCTTGAGTCAGGTGCAAGTGAAAGGCAGTGTGACAGTGTTGAGGTGAGCTTTGCATCTTGTGCAAGGTGAGAGAAGCACCACGTCAGCAGCTAGTAAGTTTATAACGGGGTTTCTTCCTCAAACCAAATTCAACACAGATTTGTAACTTTCCYGTACTTCCCAACACATTCCCTGAAACATTTCATTATTGCTCAATTACTGTCATGTTCTCTTAAGGACTTAATGGGGGGAGAAGGTCTCCATTTGGAGACCAGATGCTGTTTCCATAGATAGTCACAAAACTGCACTGTACTTGGAACAGTAAATAACCCATTCACCCTTCAGAACAGTCTTTGAGGATATGATGAGTTAAGAAAAAATGTGAAAACTCTGACACATTCTATGTGTCTAATGGAAACTAGCCAGAAACTAAGATGTTAAATTGGTAGTTGGGCACCTTCAGGTTGTTATGGGGCCAGACTGCCTGTCTGACATGGAGTAGGTAACAAAAATAAAAATCCTCAACAGCCTCAGTATAGCACTAATTTAGGTCACACTGAAAGACATCAAATTTCACGGCTGTCAACCCAGAATCAGGACACCTGCCCAAAACACCGGGGATTGAGCACAGAATGAAAATGATGCATCATATAGGAGGCTAGCAGTGTGAGAATGAACTGCAGCCCATTCTCCCGAACAGATTTACCATCTGYGTGCAAGTAAGCACTCAGGCATAGACCTAAGTTGGGCTCTGAAAATTTGAAATCAAGGGTCTTCCAGACCTTAAAGCAGATTTGAACTCTTGTTCATGTGGTCTGGGTAGACCAGACTTCAGGCGGAACAAAGTGCACTGCAGCCAGGACTGGATGCCCGAAATTCAGTATTGTTAATCAGAAGACAGAGCATTCATAGACCTTACTGGGCTTAAGCCACACTCTTGGGTTAGGTCTGTGTCTTAGGATTCATGAATCAATTGAAGGATCTCATGCATTCACCAGACAGACACTTCCACAGCATATTATCATCCAAAATGTTCTTACTGCTTTGATACTTGTTACAAGTCTCTGTTTCTACATATGGAAACCACATTATACATTCCAGATGGAAATTCATACTCTATTTCAGAGAAGGAAACGAAAGCTATTTCATACTAGATGCATAATTTGTTGTGTGAATATGAAATACGTGACTGCCTCACATGTTATATTGTGAGCTAATCATAAAAAAAATAATGAAAAAGGTCCCATCTGTCTCTAAATCCTATAATCCAACTGTTCTCAGCTAACTCCTGCTCTGGCAGTACCTGGTATACATACAGCAAGCATAGCTTTCTATGCCAGGGAAATACTGAAAACCAGAGGAGCATGTGCAAAGTTGCAACTGAAGCTTCACCCAAAGCGGTGAGAAAGTGTCTTGGAAAGAACAGATACCTTATGATACCTCTTCAGCTGACTGAACTCAGTCTTCAACTCTTCAAATTGTTCTCAACCTGGCTTTTTATCTGGGCTACTCAATAATTATATTCTTAACATAATTTCCCTGCAGTTCCTTGAAAAGCCTTAATGGGATCACTGGGAAAGACCCAGCTGCGCATTAGAAAGCACAGGGGCGAAGTACAGGCCTCAAAAGATTCTGGGTATATTGCCACTCACATTGGCAAGGCTGTGGCTCCAAAATGGAGTTGATGGACTGCTGAAGCAGAGCTGCTGTGCTGTCAGCAGATCCGTGGCAAGSGACAGGAGGTGGATCTGCTCTGCTGTCTCTGTTGCAGTGTCATTTATTGGAAGCTAAATTGCTGAGCCTGATCTTAGAGGTCTGTTACAATAGCATCAAACAAGTTGCTCCCCTGGTAGTAAACATACCACTGATGTGAAGGAAGATTTACTCCATGGTAGAGTAAATAGCGATATTTGCTGTTGCTTTGTACTTACCTTCCAATATGTTACTGTGACGGCTTCAGCTTGCTTACCTCAAAAAATAAAACTGGTAACAAACAGCAGCAAGAAATGTTGCTAGGTTCCCAGGAGTGTTTGGACATTTTCATCTCAGAGAGGCAAAAGAAAGGCCCAGGTCTCTTCCAGCAGTACACTGCAGTTTTTCATACTTGGAGCCTTCCATACAAACAACTTCAGTTTGTTACCTGGTCTTGGGTCTGGTTTGGACCCAATGGGTACAGAGCAGTCAGTCACAGGTTGTCCTGTACTTAATGTCTATCACATGGTTGCCGGACCTTTAGATGTACATGGTGGCTTCAGTCCTCTCCACTAACTACATCCCTCCTTCTGCCTATGGGGACTGCTGCTCCCCACTCCTCACCTTCTGCACCATCCCAGGTGTTGATTTACAACCAGAGCAGCACAGCTACTCACATCCTTTCATGGAGGGGCTGCATCCCTCTTGACACTGGAAGATCTGTCACTGTGGAAAGATGGTAGCACTCCACAGCTACACTGTTGGATCTACACAGCCAGGACCCAGGAATTCCAATGCCAGATGCAGCAGCTGGCTTTAACTGCCTTTTTTTAACCTCAGAGAAACTATTTACAAAAAAGAGCCCTTTATTGTCATGCCAATTTCAGGACATGTTGAAGTTACTTAAACATCTGGGCTTGGGGCCTTGCCTTTTAAATTTAACCA
Source organism: Rhea americana (assembly GCF_003343005.1). Classification (NCBI taxonomy): domain Eukaryota; kingdom Metazoa; phylum Chordata; class Aves; order Rheiformes; family Rheidae; genus Rhea; species Rhea americana. Next base: position 1,620,218 of record NW_028185461.1, read on the forward strand.
ATACATCAGCAATTGCATTCCAGTGGTATGAGATGTGTCTGCCTCTCCCCAGGCCTGGCCTCTATCACCAGCTAGGGATAAGTCTTATTTACCATCACCCTCCAACGTCTCTTTTTCTATCTTTCATATAAAGTCTGGAAGAAATGGTGTTGCAGAGGTTCTCCCCATGAGGGCTCCTTCTGACCTTCTCTGGCAAGGAAACACAAGGATGGCATTAGCCAATTTGTTAAATAAAACTGCTAAGCAAACATGGGAAGCATACCTTGTTATTTAGGAGAGCAAAACAAATATGACCAAAGGGAAAAAAAATGTCATCACCATCACCACCAAACAATCCCCAACAAACCCTTAGTTTGAGCTGGATGCAACAATTAGGCACCAAAGAGAATGTGTTATCACCAGAAGCTKTGAAGTAAGCTACTTATCTTGTTTCCTGCTGTGCTGCAGGCTTCAGGGCTGCAAAAAAACGGAAGAGCCAACTTATCATTCCTTCTTGACCCTAAAGGTGAATGGCAGCAGCCATGGAACAGTGGATTTTACATAAATATGGTATAAATAGAGAGTCATCTGATCTCTTTTCAAACCCTTTGGAGATACCAACAGATTAGGTATGCAAGGTACAATATCAAAGGACTTTGAAGCCCCAGGAATTCTCTTGTTTTGTCATACAATCCCTTCAATAATGTTATCAGACTTCATCTTAAAACAACCCCAATTACCAGTCCAAGGGYCACCTTGGCCCTTGTAATCACAGCAATGCACTGAGAATTCCTGCTAATGGGGATGCTTGCAAAAACCTTGGAAGGTTCCTTCCAAGTTTCTTTTCTTCAAGCTGCAGACCCAGATTCTCTCCACCAAACACCAGGCACTTCCCTAAGTTCTCTCTCCAGACAGAGAGGGATAAAAGGCAACTTCCAAGGCAGTGAGACCACTAAGATCTGGGTCAYCCTCTAATCATTCTTTTCTCCCTCCACTGACTACAGTAGCTGTTGAGGGTCATGACATTCCTACTTTATATAGCATAGTTAAGTTCTTAACATTAATGGGATGAATCTTTGCCAGAGGGTCCCATCATACAAGTTTAACCTACTTACAAGATTACCCAAAAGCACTTGCTTGGATTATGATAATTTTGCWGTCTTGAATCGATTTAACTAAGCAATGCAGATCACTCAGTAATGTAAACTCTTCTCCTTGCGATTTATCACTCCACTGCCTTTGTCCAACACTTTAGAGGGTTCCAAATTAACAGTTCCTTCAAGGCTTGATCCAGACGCTACTGTAGCCAATAAAGACTTAGGTTTATTTCAGCAGGTTTTAGATCTGGTCCTTTAGGATTCTTTTTAGTTGTAAACTATGTAAATGTTTTAATCACAAGATAATGCATTACTGAATTAGAAGCTATCCTGTAGATGTCTTGGCCAGCAAGACCACATAAACTTGTTTTTGATAGGATCCATCTTCTGTCATACCACAGTGACTAGAACCAATGAATTTTGCAGTCTCTGCTGAGAAAAAGGCAAATCAGCAGTGATGTTAATTCACACCTCTCAGAGGTCCCTGGGCTCTCTCTGAACCCACCGCACGCATGGCACCTCTGCTGGCAGACCCTGAGCCTCTGTAAGCGCTTCCTGATCCCACCTGGCTTGGAAATCACCCCAGAGCAGAGGTTTCCAAGTATCCACTTACTGCTGACAGCAAGAACAGTGTAAGAAAATACCAGGGAGAACATGTAACACTGAAAGGAAGGGGGGAAAGGGTGTGCTGAAGGAACATGGCTGGCCTCATGCTGTCATTCACCTTTGGGAAATCAGTCAACTCTCTGGTCTTCAATTTTCCTTAGTTGAGCTTCTGAGCACCTTGAGAGGAGGGGCTGCTGCCTTTTATGTGTTCACCAAATCTCACCCCAAAGGCACTAGAGATGAGTTAGAGCCTTTAAATGCTAGCAAAACAGGAGTAGCAACAGGAACGGTTGCTCAGGTGGGCTTTACTTCTGGATGGGTCAACATTTCTCTTGACTTGGCTATAATCCCTTTAAGATCCTTTCTAACATGAGAGTTTGGGAGAGGGAAGAATCCTTCTATCGCATGGGTTTGGGTTAAAACAAAGCATACAACTCAAAAACAGTTGTTTGCCTTGGGAGGCAAGCGCTGACTTTTACAAACAGCAGACAACCCCCCACCCCCACCCAGGGGCTTGTAGACAACTGCAGCAACGTTTTCTGTCTGGATCATAAACAGCCAGGTAACCACTGACACCATAGTGAAGCAGGGTTTGAGGGTCCTCCCCTTCTCCCTGGAGACCATAAGCCAAGACCCTACTAGAGAAACAAATGAGTTATCCTAGCAGGGGTGTCTCATTAAGATTTATTACAAACCCTTGCAATAGCAATAGGAAAACTGCTTCCAGGAGTCATCCAATATAAGAAAATTAACAGGACAGCCGTTCAGATGAAGCTGTGCTATCCAAATCCCTTTTCACTGACCTGCAACCCAGAAATGGTACGACAGGCGCTGCAGCTGCCCAACATTAACAGATATCTGCAACTTTTAACAAGAATCAGGCGCACAGCCCTTCCAAGCCCCTGCCATAAAACTGATGAACTGAGAGGGAGATCTCAAAGAGAAAGAGGAAAAACACAGCATCATACCATAGCTATTTGATTGTGATTTATGTCCCATTCTACCTTGCCTTATCGTAGTTAAACCTTTCAGGAGAAAACCACTACGCACACTGTACAGAAATGGCTGTCAAGCCTTGCTGTGCAGTTCTGTTGCCTGATACAAGAGGAACGGGATGTATCAACAGCTCTGACAAGTCTGACCAAGACTTGCTCACACTGAGAAAGCATACATGCAACCACTGGATGCATTGATAGTACCTGCGTAGCCCACCAGAGCTGATAATCATTTCATTCTGTCAGTTTGCAGAAACACTTTTCAATCTTCTGTTTCAAAATGATGTTTTCACTTGCTAAAACCAGATCACGTATAAAGAAAAATGGCTGAACATACAAGTTGGAAATAACCCCAAAACTAAGCAAATTACTTTGGGACAAAAATGAAACATTTCAGTGTCATCTCAATTCTATTTTTTTTTTCTGGAAAAAAAAGATCCTGTCCAGAGTTAATGTGAACATTCCTTCTTTCACATTTGAGTTGGCTAACTAAACCAGATATCTGTATTGCCTGAGTCTATCCCATAGCATGTTGAAGAGTGGGTCCACTTAAGGCATCAAACTATGGTGCTCCGAACTGTCCTTGCAACAGGTAACCAGCTCTCCCCATTTAAGGAATGGGGACATAGTCATCTGTATTGTGATTAAAATAACCTAAACTAGATGCAGAGAATAAACCCAGAGCAGCTACAGTCTTTCAGTGGTGGAGTAACTGTTTCTGTCGGGAGCTCAGGAACACAAAGGAAGGCTGCCCAGTTTGTGAAAAGATCCAGGACACCATTTTGCAGTTTTTTTCCATTGATGTGTAATGCTATCCATCTCGCACATGGCTGAACTGGAGCATCCCTTCTAGGAAGATATCCAGATTCAAGGTAAAGTATCCAAATTAGAATGAACTGCCCCCTGGCCTTGGTGAATGGGTCTACTGGGTAATGACTGTACTGTTCCACAGTTATCTCATTTCCAACTGAGCTTAAACCTCTATCCACTAGATCTTCCTGTATCTGTTACACATCAGAAATCTCCCAGAGCAGGGAATTACCCACCATGATCACGTTGCCTCTGAACTTTCGCTTTAGTAGGCCAAACAGACAGAGCTCTTTTGTCACTTTGAGGCTTTTTTCCCCAGACTTTGACAGATCTTATTACAGCTGAGGTCTCTTCTAGTGCATATCCAAGAAGAGAACAAAAGCCATTATGCCGCTCACAGGATCGTAAGCTTCGTGCCTTGTCAACCAGCATCACCCATTGAAATGGCCCCAGCTGCAAAAAGATACCTGATACATCCAATTTCTGGCAGAAGGAAGGGGAGAGCAGGCTCTGGAGCTCCTCAAAGGCTTTCACGAGCAGCTGACTGCAAACATTTCCTGACGCCAGTTATCCATCAGCTTGGGAATATCTGGCGACCTCCACTTGGTTTGCAAACTAGCAAGTCTGTTCTTTGCCTCACTGCTGTGTATCGTCCACGAGGGTTGTGCATGCTGTTTGAGATGGTTTCACTCAAAATGGCACCTGTCCAYGGGGAAGACGACAATTCACCAAACAAATAGCTCTTTCTTTCATTATGTGCATGGGGAGGGGCCCAAGGAATATTTTCAACAACAGAATGTTCTCTGGGTTTCATCAACGGCCAGAATTTCTAGTCAATGAATGCACGCTGGGGTGAAAGTCCAAGGAATACCATTCCCTCTCGGAGCAGATTTCGCTGCTGTCAAATCACCATCCAAAAAAAATACATTAAAATCAATGCCCTTAAAAATGACAAGCCCTGAAAAAAATTGCTCTGCAAACAGAGATGGTCAATCCAAAGCTGTTCAGAAGGCAGTCTCCAACTGCCTGTCTGCCTGTCACAGTATTCACTCACAGTTTTTTCCAGTAAAATATTGCTCACCTTGTTGGGGTCACCGTGCTGCTGCTTTTTTTGCTAATGCAGCACTACAGAAGTGTGGAAAAAGCTTGCTCCTCCCTGTATTTCTTCAGTCCAGAGAAAGGCAAATCTACCATCCGCTCATATCCTGATGCAGGGAGGGCTTGATGCTTCCCAACGCTCTGTTCTGGTGGTCTCTCAAACCATGCTTTGCTGCCTCAGCAGCAGCTGCAATTAAGGAGACTAAGAGAGCAGATAAACAATGAGTCATATGATTTTGCGAGTGAATTTAGGGCTTGTGATAACACAGACTGCACAGCACCACAGCCAGGAAGAGCATGGGTGGGCACTATAGATTTTCACCGTKTTTGACCTAGGCAACTCAGCAGTGCCCTCCTGAATCAGCCCTGGGGGCTTGCATAGCTGAAGCAACGAGGAGCTCTCCTCTACACTGCTCCCAACTATTCTTCCAGGGTCCCATTCAGCTCTGCCAGTACCCCTGAAACCTCCTAGAAACAGCCATACTGCTTCAAGCAAGAGCCATCACTGAGCCTTCAATAAACCTCARTGCTAAGGGTACTGCTACAAATATTGTCATACTTGCAGGTCCTGCACCCTACACCTCAGTTTTCTTGTATACCACTCCCCTTTTCTGGTTATGCATCAGGAACACAAACTATTTCATGCTAGTTCATCTCACTCCTAACCTACAGCAACCTTCTAGCCTAGCTCTGACCTTCAGGTGAGCACACTGTGAACTATAGTCAACCATCTATCAAGTACATGATAAAAGCAGCAGGGGTAATTACTGTTTTAAATGGAAAGGCAGTTCAGCCATTAAAAGAAATAATTAAGGGAAATGGTGGATTATCCATCTCATGGTCTCTTCAGACCTAAGTGGAAGGGATATTTTAACCAGGAATGAGTTAGTAGGCTCAGTGGTGAGGTTAATGGACAAAATTTTATAGTCTGTTATCCAGAAGGTCAAGCTAGATAAGGTCTTGAATGTTTCTGATACTAAGATGTCTGTTTCTGTGAACAAATGGACAAAGGAATAATAAAAAGTCAGGGCCAGTCCAGTCATAAGTTAAATTATGGGGAAGTTGGAGAAAGTTTATAAAACAGTAGCGTTTTCTTCTGTGTTTGACATGGAGCTAAGCCAATACTGATCTCTATATTCAACATCCTGTATCACATTTCCACTCTTGCTGGATCAGGTTATCACCACTGACCATCCAGTCTCACTGGTGCCTCCACAAGAGAAAGTTCTCCATCAAGTGGGTTTCCACTTGGGAGCAAAGCTTTGAACCCAGAATCTGTGCAGGGAACAAACTGTTCCCACAGCCCAGGCAGTCTATCAGACGTCCCAGTCCAGCCAAATGAAAACCAATACTGCCACTGCTGTATGCTACTTAAAATAATACTTTTCCAGCCCTTTGACCTTTCTTGTTCTTTAAGGTTTTCCGTTTTGACAACAGTAAGGAATGCAAAAATATTAAGGTGTATGTTTCGTTTTGTTTTGGTTTTTGGTTTTTTTTTGTTTGTTTGTTTGTTTTTTACTGAAAGCACAGATTTACATACAGTTGAGCAGGTCAAAAACYGGAAAATCGTTATTTCTTTCAAAGAAAAAACCCCCGCTATCATGAGAGTTGTAAGAAAGTCACCCGGAACGACGACACTGGGCTTGCTTCAGCATGCTGTGTATCGCGAATGCACAATGTTCCTTAACTGCAGCACTGTCAGTGGAGCATTGTGAGCAAGTACCTGTTCCTCAAGCCAGCAGAGACCACTGAGGACCCACACGTAGCCCAAGCAGTAGCAGTCACATTCMTTCCCCTCTGTCCTCTTTTGATCACCAGCAAAAGTACAGTTTCTGCTGTAACAACTGAAAACGTATGACTGCAATTGCTCGCTTGCTAATAACCACGATCTTCCTCTACCCTTTTCTGGGCCCTGAGAGCTCCTGTTTCAGCAACATTTTGCTGAGGTCTGCAAAGTAATTAGCAATAGCTCTTACCACTGTCCTCTAATGGAAGATAGCCTCATTAATTACGTTACACTGACTCAGCTTCGCTTGCTCAGAGATAATAAAAATACTGTTAGTCCTCTTTTCAAATTAAGCAGCAAACTCGCATGTTACAGACATGTACATAAAGATCCTGCAATAAAAATACAACACCTTTTGTTTAAATATCCTCTGTCACACCTCAGAATAGCCTTGTCCCTACACTTCAAATTTCCTACAAGAACTGGGAACACTACTGGGCTGCTTGCACGAGATAAAACACTGCATGGTGCTTTAGGGCTGCTCATGAGAAAGAACTACTGTATCCAGCAGAAATGGCAAAAGAGATCTAGCTGAGAGGAAAGGAATTGCTTAGAATTTAGTGGAAGGACCAGTATCAACACACACCTGCATCACCTGAAAAACAACAGTCCTTAACATATTTGACAACAYAAATGTTTGACCTCTCCTGCCTCCACCCAAGGTCGTTGGTCTTCTGTGGAAGAACCTCCTCTGCTGGCTCATCAACCTAATCTAAATGAACATGGTTGCTAATRTAGACTAATCTACATACTGTTCATGATGTTAATGCCTTTCGCTGATGAACCCCTCATTTTCCGACACCTCTGCCGTATAACACAATATCGTTACACTCAAAACATGCAAGTGAGCCTGTTCAAGCATTTCATAAYATATGCTACACTTGCCATAATACGTGTATAGGTCCGGGTGGATCCCATCTGGTCTTCAATGTATAAAACAACTTAATTTAGGAGTAATCCCTATGGTTATCATAAAGAGGTAAAAGGCTTAAATCACCCTCCAGAGGCATCTCTTTTTATTTGCTGATTTTTTAGGAAAACTAGAGCAACTAGGGATGGAAACTACCCCATGGTAACTACTAAATAGTACAAATGAGGCCATAGCCTCCTAAGGGGAAAGCAAATGGATATATATCAGAAAAGAAATAATGTTTCCACTTAACATTATGGAAGATGTTTTCAAATGTGTCAAGTTTTCATTTCTAAGTACATTTGTCAATCATCAACTTTTAATTTTTAAAGGGAGATTTAACTGGTTTCAGAACATGCAAAAGATGCAAAATGAATCAAAACTAAACACGGAGGGTATTCTATTTATTTCGCTGAATAATCTTCCTCTTAGTGTGACGAGAAAAAAATTAGGAAACATTTTTTTAGTTTAATAACCAGAAGCAAAAAATCAATTATTCACCGAGTTCCACTGCCAAGTTCTTCTGAAAGTCTACCTTTTTGATATGCTTGAGAACACTTAAAGACAGAGGAGATATAGACATGTGTGTCAAGTTAAAGAGAACACTAGAATATTAGATGAAAAATGAAGGTTTTGTTTAAACAAATCCATAAAAATCAGTGGAAATGTTTGACAATTATTTATATTTCCACTAAAACAGGTGATTTTTTAATTATAATTATAATGAAGATGTAATCTTTCTTGAAGGTAATGAAAATGCAAATACTCACCACTAAAGAAGTTAGGCTGGGAAATCACATATATACAGAAAAAAGGTCTTGTTCCACTGAGTGAAAGAGGGAGTGAAAGGGGGAAAATTAAAGGCAAAAAGCAAGTTGAACTCAAGCTCTTATTTCTCAACAGTGTCCTTTTCAAAAATTACCCTTTAAGCTTTCTTTCCAAACCCTGAATCAACAAGGAAAAGGGCACTAGGATCTGACCTTCCTTTAATAATACATTGCAGTTTTTCCTTTTCGTGGAAAGACGTTTTTTAAGAGGAAAGGCAAATAATCCCAACTAGATTAATAAATTTGTTAGCAGAGAGAACTGAAAAAGGAAGTACCACAAATCAGGGCCAACCCTCTGTTTTTATTTTAACACTCTGGGGRAAAAAAACAAGAAGAACACCATAAACTAGTGTCTGAAATAGTACTGGATGCTAGGGAAAATAGAGCCGATAGCGAGCTGCCAGGAAGGTGCTCAGCCCCTGGCTGTGCCACAGAAGAATGAAGAATTGGAGAGGTCCTGACAGAAACAGTGGGGAGAAAATCCACTCTCCTGTTTGCATTCTTGTTTCAAAGGTCACTGGTTTATTTAATTAACCAAGTGGTGTCCCCCAAGACTGGAGGCTGATCCTGCTCTCAATTATTCCCAAAGAGGAGTTTCAATAGCACCTTCATGACACTGAAATCATGGTGGGTTGGTCTGAGCCTTGTGTTTCTGGCAGAAGCTACCGCATCTGCGTCAAGGTTTCAGATGATCCTAGAGCTGAATGAGAGGAGTGAAAATATTGGGGAGGGAAGAGCCAGGGCTACACATCAGAGATGGGCACCACTGTCAGATCTGGGGCTGGATTCCAAGCTGCCCTGAGGAGTTTGGGATGTCATAATTAGACATGCTGCTTCATAGGGATCACAAAATCTTGCAGCCCACATAAGAATAGCAGTATTGTGAGATCAAAGCATCTTCTAGCCTAAAGAGAGGGTGTCAAGCAGATGAGGCTGAACTCTTTTCAGTTGTCCCATGTGATAGGACATGAGGAAACGGGCACAAACTGAAACACAGGAAGTTCTGCCTGAATATGAGGAGGAATTTCTTCACTGTTAGAGTGACAGAGCACTGGAAGAGGTTGCCCAGAGAGGTTGTGGAGTCTCCTTCTCTGGAGATATTCAAAGCCCGCCTGGATATAACCCTGTCTAACATGYTCTAGGTGACCCTGCTTGAGCAGTGGGGTTGGACTAGATGATCTCCAGAGGTCCCTTCCAACCTTACATATTCTATGRCTYTGTAAATCCTTCAAGAGATTATAAGAAGATGAGAGGCACATAACRCTGCCACCTCAGCATACTCTCCCTGAGCCCAGCAGTCTGTAGGCCATGAACTTCATGGACCAAGGTGTGATCCTTGCGTAAATCCGTCTATTCATGTCTACAACAATTCTTAATTTTTCTCAGGACTAGAAAAGACATGACTAAAGGTTACTGTTGACTGCACTCAAGCAAGGTGTTCATTAACACAGGGTCAGCTCTTAGGGGTAGCACATCCTGAAGCTCTGAGCCAAGATCAACCAAGCAGAAGTTCGAATGAAGCTACAGTCCACAAGATCACAAGGCTTGCCTTGAGTCTCTACTACATTAAAAAGTCCACTTCACATCCTGAGCTGGACTATCCCTTCGACAGTAGATTGACACCTTGGAGAGCGTGTTGTCTCTAAAGTCCATCCTGAAACATGCCAGAAGTGTAAGCAAGAGGAGAATAAAGTCTTCTAAATTCAAGAAAGGAGATGTAACCTCTGACATGAAACAGGTCCTCTCCGTGAACCAGGAAAAAAACTCCATCTACGGACAAAGTATCATGGGTTAAACCTTGGCCCCACTGACTTCAGTGGATGATTTAAGGAGAGCTCATCTTGCCTTGAGCCGACTGGAATAAGTGATCTCTGCCTTGACATCTCCTTTTCTTTAATCTTATGATCCATTTTATATCCTTTCTCATCTCATCTGTTAAAAACAAAAAATCTCCAAACAATTGAAATGCAGAAATAAATATCCTGCTAACACTCTTTTCATGATTGCTATATAAATAATAATCCAGTAAAATGACTGTGATACAAATCTCCTTTAATGACTCATTCACCAGATTTCTGCCCTTGCCTTTCAAAACCTCAGCATAAGTAGCATAGTGTTTCGCCTCCTACCCATCAGTTGATACTTAAATAATGCATAAAACTGTCTTATTAAATGCATGTTGAATATTTATTTGGAAGCTCATCACCAGTTGAAAGATAACCTTCATTTTCAATTCCCTTTGGGATAATCAGCTAATTGGGTATCAGCAGAAGCTCTGCCTCTTCAGTCTGCTGATAGTCAAGTGTTAGAATCCCTTCCAAAAGTGCCTTCAACATGTGTGCTTAGGCTCAACCCTTCCAGCAGCTTTGTCAACCCTACACTAATCCACAAGGAGGACAAAAAAAGGAAAGATAACAAAAGTAGTCACAGTCACCCACTTCCTTGTTCACGCTCAATGAACATTCTTCTGCTTTTGGACTTGGGCCAGAAATAGGCAGGACAGAGCCAACATCTTCCTTGTGGTAACTGCTTGCACAAAGACCTGGTAGCTATGGCTTTCACTTAAGGTCCACAGTTATTCAGGGCCTCCTGGCAGCAGGGCAGCAAGCCCTCAGGCTTGCTTGCTTCTAATACACTTTGCATTTAATTCAGTTACTAAAATTACACAACCTGTGATACAGCCTGGACTGTTTCTTACTCTGACCTGCAGAGTTTGTCACAAGCAGGTTAATGAGGCTGGTTAAGCAGTAAYGCCTTGGAATACGAAAAATACGAAACACGCTTGAGGATGAAAAGTCCTCCCTCTTCTGCACACAAGCATATCAGCTCAGCTTTGTGGGGCTGCTCCCAGCTCCAGGATGGGATGGCACAGCACTGCAAGGGTGTTGGCAAATTGTTATTCATTCTTGACTGCTAACAATTTTCTTTCTTTCTCTTTACAAAGAAACATAACTATTCCTTTAAAAGAATGATTTAGGGGGAGGGAGGTGTATTATATCAACATGATAAAACAATTTAAAAGGATGAGTCAAAGGACAGGGTAACCTAGACACAATTCTGAGAGCATCAAATGCCCACTGACTGCACAAGGAGCCACCAAGCCCTTCCTTGGATGGACAGTTCATCGTTTCTAACAGGTGCTGTGGTATGAGACCTGACAAATGAGCACATGGAAAAAATTTACCTGTTCCCAAAGCTTGTTAAATCTTCAGCAGTTGCTGGAAAGAGCTGTGCAGTGAGCAAACAGAAGCACTTTTGTGCAATACTGTCTTTCAAGACTGTCAAATTCATTTCTAGAGGAAACACAGTCAAACAATGCTTGCAAAGTAAACGCCTACTAATTTTCATACACTTGTAAACCATTAYTCTTCCTCTCCTTAACTTGGTCAGCTTCTGCTGCCCGTGTTCAAACAGAAGAGCACCACATCCAGCAAAGCACCCTGCAGGACTCAGGTACCGAATGCTGCTGAGCACAAACCCACTCGGTACCCAAACTCAAGGAACATCTTCAACAACAGTCCTTTTCTCCCTGTACACCTGCATCAGTTTCAGCTGGATATGTCCCAGCTTGGACCAGGGCGAGGAAACGCAGAAAGAGCTCCAGATCCCACCAATAAAGGTAACCTCAGATTTTAATCAGTTACAGACATGTTACATTGCCTTTGGCGCATAAAGGAAGAACGCGTGCTTCCCAGACTCACCGAGTGTTAAGATACAGCACAGATTTTCTGAGAATCTACAAGTGAAATGACAGACTGGTTTGTGAGTTAAAACTATTTGACAACTAGGTCCGGTAAGCAAAATCCAGTCTCTAGAGTTTTGCCCATAAGAAGCCTAACGACAGCATAAGAGAGGCTTTATGCAACAAGCACCCAAGCCTCCCCAAGAACCACAGCAAAGCAGAGTGCTGGGGAGGACCTGTAAAGCCAGTGAGCTGGTCGTCCACCCATGAGAAGCCACGGTGGGAATGGCACAGGCCAGTTCAGACCCCAGGATCTTTCAAAAATAAATAAAAGCAAAGAAGAAACACAAGCAGCTCTGAGGTCCATCAACAGCAAAGCACAGGTTCTGCAGGCTTGCCAGGATGCAGACTAAAAGCATTGCATGGAAAGTAGTTCTTCAGTTCCCAGATGTTTCAAATTTTCTGCATATTTGGAGAAAACAAAATGACTCTTAAATGGTCAGAATAGTTAGCAATATCGGGTGGAAGGCAGAGGCTGGGAGAGAGGGGGAGTTTAGCCAAGCTGAAACGCATGGTGGATGTTTCATGGGTGTGTGAATCATCTTGAGATTTTTTTTTAAAAAAAAAGGTGGCAATTGTTATTTTCTGTGAAATTCAATCTCTCAAACTAATTTTGCATGAAACTAGCTTTAGTTTTCATTCCTTCCTCCTTTTTATATTTTATTTTTTCCCCCACCTCTTCCTTCTTAGGAAAAGGAGGAAAAATGGGAAATGAAAAACCCAGCCTTTCCCATACTTTAATTTTTTTCAAACTGCTCTGTCAATCCATAACCAATCTTTTCTCCAAGTAGGCCCCAGGTAGCCTTTGACATGTTTTAAAAACCTAATGCTTACAGTAATGTTCCTAACTCCATACTTAAGCACCAAAAGTGCGAGCTGGTTTTTAAAAAAATGCTGAGCATGCAGCAGCTCCCAATAAATTTCACGCCCCTGCAGAAGTCTTGTTTTCGAGGAACTGTTTCCATCCTTTCATTTGCAGGTTGCCTTCATTACTTCCTTCCCTTGSGTCATGAAAAGGCTGTTAGAGACATCTTCCATTGACCAGGTGCAGCAGTATAAATACAGAGTAACTCCACTGAACTTGAAGTGCTTAATGGAGATGCTCTGGATTTGCATTGCCGCATATGAGATCAGAATTTGTCCCAGGCATGGGAGCCTGGTGGATGTCAGATGCTTTACATACGTTACCTCCTCTTTGGCATGCTAATGATGTGCAGTTTTTAAGCACTTTTCCCCCAGACACTGCAGTTCCAGGAACTGCACTAAACTTACCCCTGGAGTAGACAAATGCCCACCAAAGCTACGAGCCTCAGTGTAGCAAATCATATTTCTATGTGTTGAGAGATTTAGCAGTTGACAAAAAAAACATTTAACAGACCTATCCTTGTTGATGTCACTATTCCACTTACTGACCACTGTAATGGCTTTCCCTCTCGCTCGGAGGAGTTATTATCAGACACCGTGATGGTTAAGAGCCACATTGGACAGGAGGGCACTTCCTTCCCCAGTGGTGGGGACCACTGCACCAGGAGAGGTCTGCAATAGCATCTCCCACTTCACTGAGCTCTGGCCATGCTTCATCCAAACACAATAAAATCTAGCATTTGGGGAAACATCCATCTCTGCCACTTCTTCCCTCAGATTTCTTTTTTTTTCTGACAGCATAGCAAACAACCCAAAAGAAACAGGCCAACGCAGAGACTCAGTAATTGTTGTCACCTCTCCATCCCTGGAGCTGCCGGTCCCATACACGGCGCATGATCCTTAAATCACACCTGCGTTCTGGCTTCTGCTGTGCTCAACCTGGACAAACGCCCTGTCAGGTCCTCAGTTCACCTGTGCCCTGCCATCTGCTCCCGGGTTTCCCCAGGTTTTACCTGTGCAGTTCGACCATTTGAATGCAGGCTGAAGCACACATGGTTTTAAGCTAGATGTTAATTAGAAACTTTTAGTGTCAAACGTATGATTAATGCATGGAGTTTTAATTGAAACAAACCAGCGTGCCCCAGATCCGTTCTCCATTCCTGCTGCAAGAGGAGTTAAGAACTTTTTTTAAAGCAAAACAAGATCAGACGTTTGGCTGGTGTAAGTCAGCCTATTTATATTGGAGGCAGGGAAGGCTATTGGTTCCATCTTAAAATCTAGCCTGAAAACTGTAGACTACATTAAAAACAAGAAAAATGTCATAACACTGTTCTACAATGCTTTCTTATTAACAAACATAGCTGCAAGGCATGATTTAGTGTGCTCATCATTCCTGTTGTAATTATGAGGTATTATTTGTAATACCATTTTAAATTTGCCTCTCAGTAATCCACTAAAGAAAATCTGATTTCAGTTCACTTCATTATTACACTTTTGCTATCAGGATAATACAGAGCTGCTTTGTATTACCAGTGAAACGGACACAGTTTTCATGGGGCAAAAAAAGTACTCTCCACAAAAAAAAAGTGAGATAATGAAGTACTTGGGAATTCACTGAGTTCCATATTAATTCCGTGGCTTGCTTTTTTTAAAAAAAAAAAAAAAGAAACAGATCTTTTATCAAACAGAAATGTCTTCTCCCCTGTGATATTCTGAATTTCTAGGATTTCAGCAGAATGCTCAAGAAGCTTCTTCAGGTCAATCCTGGGACAGCTTTGCTTTGGCAGTGACCAGCAAAGCTCCACCTCTCAGAAGTCCAAATCAAATATGTTTTGAATTTTGCCATATATCTAGCTTATTACATTCCTGATAATGAGTCCCAAGATATAATTGTAAGTGAACTAAGGAGTGTTTCTCAGAAGGAGCATAAACATCTGATAGCACATCCTTTACCCAGGCTATTCATGTCTTCCCATTAAACGCTTGACAATATTCCACAATAGGATATCTGAAAAAAATAGTGGGTGATCATGAAATGAAAGACAATCATACACATGTTGAGACAAGGGAACAACTAAAATTCTGGCCTATTCTAATCACAGCTTTCTTTAATATTACTTAAAACGTGTTATTTTGATCTAACAGCCTAAGAACATTTGCTATACAATATCAAGTTTTAAAGCTGTTGAACAGTTCTCACCATCAGTTAGTTACGCCAAATTTTAATGATTTGAGATGAGATTTTGCAGGTGAACATCTGTCTCCAACAACATTTTCCCTTTATTTTACATCTAGAATGACCCACCTATATCTGGGATGAGGACAAAAGTAAAAATAGTTTTGCTTCGATTAAGTTAAACTGTTCTAGCAATTCTTTTTTTTTCCCAGTTGAAGCACAGGAGCAGAGTTGGCCTTCCCCAGCAGTAGCTCTTGAGACTGCTGCAAACCAGACCAGTCCAGGAAAGTTGGATCAAGGTGGAAGGGAACTTTATTTGGATCTCCTGTTATAAACCACTCATTCTCAGGTWTCTCAGTACAACCTATAAAGAACTTAGTATTGGCAAGCATAGGGTTGCTCACCAGCAAATGCTAAAGAGCCTTTTGCGAACAGGTCCTGCTCCGAGCAGTACCACAATCCAATTACACTGTGCATTGTCACTAGGACACGTGACTGCAAGTTGCTTAGTCTTTATGAATAAAAGCATACCCAACTACTCCTCATTGCTGGCAGTAATGAGAACACCCAGAACACCACGGAGATGCCGTGTAAACATGAACACAGGGATTGAATTCGGAGCCTCCAGACTCTCCAGATGTTTCGTCAAAGGTTTTCAACTGTGAGTTGTGATGWCCTAGTTTTGAGTGATGACCTGAAACATTTGGTAGGGCAAGCTATACTTTCAAGCAAGGCTAGGCACTTTGGGAAAGTCAGTCCCACTGACAGTATCAGAAGTTTGGCATTAAAAAGTCCAAGAGATGGACTCTGAAAAACACAGTTCAACACAGCCAAAGAACAAACCGACCCATTAGATCTTCTGTGACAAGGCTTCTAGAGCCTTTATATTTTCTGAGCCTTTAGCAACCTTGAGCAAGCATTCGATTCAAGTTCATTTCTAGAAGTTGGCCTCCTTTCTGCTTTAAACTGGCTTGTCTTTCCAACTGTGCATCCACTTCAAAGGACTTTGCATTGTATCTATATTCTCTGAGAATAAGACACACAACAGGAGCTAAGAAACTGTAAAAGACAAGCTATTTCTAGGTTGCAAGGGAAGGTAGTGAAGCATTTTCCCATCTCCTCTACTCTCCCTCTGCTCTCTCCTTCCACAGCTCCCTCTTAACTCAAATCTCTTAATCTCAATACTGATTAATTGTAATCACTCTACTTTGTAGCCACCCAAGCAGCTCAGAAATGCCTGTCTTGGGCCAATCCCCCTCATGGAGACGAAGAATAAACACAAAAAGCACATGGACACCTGTAGAATTTTAATTTAAATAAATATGGAGTCAAGTGAG
Source organism: Rhea americana (assembly GCF_003343005.1). Taxonomy (NCBI): domain Eukaryota; kingdom Metazoa; phylum Chordata; class Aves; order Rheiformes; family Rheidae; genus Rhea; species Rhea americana. The sequence goes on from NW_028185461.1 coordinate 1,636,445, forward strand.
GATTAATCTTATTTCCATTGAAAGCTGGGGGGGGGGGAGGTTTCTGAATTCAAGTTGCTCTTTAATCAAATGAGGACAGCAATGAGAGAGGCAGCAGCAGGAAGAGCTGGATGGGATGGTTTGGAGGCTCTCCAGACTCTACTGTTCTGATCTCCACCCAGGGCTGTGGTTAGCATATCAGACAGCTGATTCCCTCCTTTAACTATTCATTTTCCTTCCCAGCAGATTTTTGTCAAGCAATTCAAGAATCATAGGGAGTCAGCAGAGAAATATGCTGTGTAGTGAGTACCTCTCTGAGGAGAAATAACACAGGAAGGGTTAGGACTGCCTGCACTACAGGCCAAACTGCCACAACACAGGCAGTAGCTATGGCACATGAATGTCTTCCCCAGCCCAGAAGAAACCTATTATACAAGCTTCAGACTGTTCATGGGCTTTGGCAAGAAGTGATGAGCTCATTAAAACTTGAAATGGGTCAAAACTTGAAAGTCTCAAAGTGGGACGTCAGGATGGGAATCAAATTGCAGTGATTACAGTCTCTGCATCCATGAATTTGTATTACACTATGCGTCTAGGACACAGACTGCTAGCTTTCCAGTCACATGCCCTATTAGAGATTACAATTTTTAATCTATTTCCTTCACAGTTCTTGAAGAATCACAGGTTTCGCTAACAAGATAATATTATTATACTGGTCAGAAGATTTTCAACGTGATAAGTTTTCAAGGACAGCTTCCCTCATCCATCTCCACAGARTGTAGTGGTGCCTCTTGGTCCACCCAGCACAGAGTAAGTGAGAGAGGTCTGACTAGAAGATAGGCCTGAAAATTAATCACACAATCACAGTATGGGTAAGGTTGGAAGGGACCTATGGAGATCATCTAGTCCAACCCCMTGCTCAAGTAGGCTCACATAGAGCATGTTAGACAGGATTGCATCCWGGYGGGCTTGAATATCTCCAGAGAAGGAGACTCCACAACTTCTCTGGGCAACCTGCTCCAGTGCTCTGTCACTCTAACCATGAAGAAATTCCTCCTCACATTGAGGCGGAACTTCCTGTGGTTCAGTTTCTGCCCATTGCCTCTTGTCCTGTCACATGGGACAACTGGAAAGAGTTTGTCCCCATCCCCTTGACACCCTCCCTTCAGGTACTTATCCACATTGATAAGATCCCCCCCTCAGTCTTCTCGTCTCCAGGCTAAACAGGCCCAGCTCTCACAGCCGTTCCTCACAGCGCAGGTGCTCCAGCCCTCTGATCATCCTCGTAGCCCTATGCTGGACTCTCTGCAGTAGCTCCATGTCTCTCTTGTCCTGGGGAGCCCAGAACTGGACGCAGTACTCAAGATGAGGCCTCCCCAGGGCTGAGGAGAGGGGCAGCATCACCTCCCTCGGTGATCCTCCTAATGCACCCCAGCATCCCATTGGCCTTCCTGGCCACAAGGGCACACTGATGGCTCATGGTCAACTTGTTATCCACCAGCACTCCCAGGTCCTTCTCTGCAGAGCTGCTTTCTAGAAGGTCAGCCCCCAGCCTGTACTGGTGCATAGGGTTATTCCTCCCTAAGTGCAGAACTCCGCACTTGCCCTTGTTGAACCTCATGAGGTTCCTCTCTGCCCAGCTCTCCAGCCTGTCCAGGTCTCTCTGAATGTCAGCACAGCCCTCAGGTGTATCAGTCACTCCTCCCAGCTTGGTATTATCAGTAAACTTGCGGAAATAGCGTCAAAAGCCTTGCTGAAGTCAAGGTACACAGCATCCACTGCTCTCCCATCATCTACCCAGCCACTCATGCCATCAGAGAAGGCTATCATATTGGTCAAGCAGGATTTCCCCTTGGTGAATCCATGCTGCCTACTCCTGATCACCTTCTTTTCCTCTATATGTCTGGAGATGACATCCAGAATAAGCTGTTCCATCACCTTCCCAGGGATGGAGGTGAGGCTGACCGGCCTATAGTTGCCTGGGTCCTCCTTCTTGCCCTTCTTGAAGACTGGAGTGACACTGGCTTTCTTCCAGTCCTCAGGCACCTCTCCGGTTCTCCAGGACCTTTCAAAGATGATGGAGAGTGGCCTGGCAACAGCAACAGCCAGCTCCCTCAGTACCCATGGGTGCATCCCATCAGGACCCACAGGTTTGTGTGTGTCAAGCTTCCCCAGAAGGTCTCTAATCCTATCCTCCTCAACCAAAGGAGAGTCTTCCTTTCTCCAGACTTTCTTCCTTGTCTCCCAGCTCTGGGATACTTGAGGGCTGCCCTTAGCAGTAAAATTTGATCATTGGTATAGCTGAGTATCTTTCAGGTGAGTATATCTATCTGGTGAAGAGGCATCAGTGATATCTCACAGTAACCAAGACAAGGAGTTGCCTTTTTTACTTTAGAAGCACTCAGTTACTCAGTGTTTAGTGAAGGTGGTCCAAGGCTCTGAGAATCTAGGTAGGTGTCCTAGCTCTAGCCACCACACATCATTGAATAACCCTGGACAAACCACTGCTGTGCTCTGCACCCCAACTCCATCTGCAGCACAGAGACAACAATTCTCCCAAACTCATACCTCTTGTGTTTTAAATTGGGAACTCTTCCAGAAAAAAAGCTATTGCCTACCATGTGCATTCATGGTCCCCACACTCAAAGCCAGCTCCTACACCGATTTGAGGAGATCCATCCAAAGTTCCAAAGAACTTTATAACCCTCAACAAAACATTTCTCACTCTTCTTTTCCTCTTGTGCTAAGCATAAACAGTGCATGTACTACCACTAAGCCTCGCAACACTACACATTGAACATGAAATGCACCATGATCACCTCTTGAGATTCTCACCAGCTGAACTGCACAAGAGCCATTGCTGGCCACACATTGCTGGTCCTGACTTCTGCTTGGGCCTTTAGACATTACTGATGTACCAACAGTCAAAATGATGATGTTAAGACACTGAATAATCCAGAGGACTTCATTAGCTCCTTTCTCTTTGTAGGGGACCACTTGTCTAACCTCAGACACACAGTGAGGAATTAAAAGCTTTACTTTCCTCTCTTGTGTTTCCTACAGCTGTGGTATTGCAATAGTGTTCCCACAAGCATTATATACGATTCTGCTGAGTTTGGTGATTTTCCCATTAATTACACTGGATTTTGGAGGGGACAAAGAAGGTGCTAGTCTTTAGGCCAGGAACTAGAAGTTAGTATTTTGGGGATCACTATCTGTCCCAACAAATGTCTTCCAGGGAAATCCCAAGGCCCTGTGAAAATTCTTGTCATAGAAGCACTTTGTGACTAAGCATAGAAGGACCACAAAAAGGCCAGTTCCTGGACCCTCTCCTCCCTTGGCAGGCACTTCTGCATGTCTGCTGCCACCATCTATTCCTTAGCTACAGCATGCAGAAGAGCAATAACCAGGACTTAACACAAACAACTGCTTATTCTGAAAAATCTGAAGTGTTAGGAAAACTCAACTCTAGCCTTGGATCAGAATAAGATGACCCACTAGAAGAACAGTGACCCATTTTTTCCTCATTTCTGATGATTCTGATCCTTTCAGTCCCTATGCAGCTGCACTGTGAAAACCATTTGAAGTACCAGAGAAAGACAGTGCATCACACTCAAATTCTCCTACCCACCCACCCTTCTGACAGTCCTACAGAAGACTCTCCTCTTCTCCACAACATCCATCTCCCTGCCCTTTGGCTCAGCAGCTCAAGTACTTCATGGCAATAAAGCATCCAGTTGGTTCCCTTGAAAATCCAAATTAAGATGCTTGCGTTTATTTTATTCTATTTTCTTAAGCCCAAATAGAAAAATAGGCTTATACACATAAATAAAAAAAATTCAACCTGCCATTTAAATCCTGTTCATGCAATTAGCTCACTGCCTAGCTCTGTGCTAATGCGATCACTTTTCATTGTTTGCTCCTATTTATACCGCTCTTTAAAGTTCATTAAAATCACTGCTGCTATCTCACACAGAACAACTGTTCAAAACATCAGTGTCATGCAGTCAGGAAATTTACGCTTTGAAGTTCCCTCCTTTATTCATTTTTATCAGTTTTTTTCTCCTTTTCTTTTTTAGCCCTTAATGACTAAACCAGTTTTATGCTTTTCACAGTTATTCCAAAATCAGTTCCTCCTGACACAGAGCTGATATATCATTCCTGCCCATAATGCTTTCTCTCGCTTCCATCATTTCTCCCCCTGCTTGCCTTGGCTCTCTGCTAAGGCCATCACAGCTTTTTTTTTTTATATCCTCGTCACTGTATTTTATAGCCCAGTCAAACCTCGAAAGCTGCTTTGGAAAACATGCACGCCAGCCCTTTGATGTTTGCCCTCGCACAGCAGCTCGCTGCAACGCGGCCGCACCCACGCGGCCCCAGGCCTCACAAGCTCACCCACCACGGGAGTCGGACACGGGGCCAAAGGCAGCAGCAGCGAACCAAAGGCAAGGATCGAAAAAAAAAGAAAAAGAAAGAAAAAAAAGAAAAAGAAAGAAAGAAAGAAAAAGGTAAAGCAAAAGGTAGCCACTGTAGACAGGGACCATCAATGGGCTGTGAAGGACAGTAAGTGCCCAAAGGTGGCAGCGGCAGGGCGCTCAAACCAGTGCTGTATTTGCTAGGTGGTGGCATCTCTCTTGGGAACCTGCACAAAGTCCGTTTTGCACAGATTTGGGAGAGGCGACGTGGACTGATCTTGGGTCTGCCCGTCAAAACCATCCACATCACCGATGCAACAGCAGAACTAGGCTGCTCTATGCTTTTGGCCTTCGAAAGTCTTTGGATTAGGCATGGAAGCTCATAAAGGCAAAACTGCCTGTACAATTATTCAGACATGGATTTAGAATGAGAGAATTTCATTTATATATACACCCACATTTCTAAGATAAACAGTTAAAAAAAAA
>NW_028185461.1:1641629-1718232 GCF_003343005.1 Rhea americana
GATGAGAAAAGAAAAGAAAAAAAGAAAGGGGGAAAAAAAGACTCAGCTTTAATGTTTTTAAATACACCTCTACATTTTCTGGGTATAGAGAAAAGCTTGAAAACAAGAATTGTAAAAAAGCTATCAAAACCAGAACAAAAAGCTCAGTATTATCTTTTTCTTTAAGYTTTTCCTTCTAATCTGTCTCTTCAGCTGAAGGCTTGATTCATGTTATTTTGCTCACCAGCAGTTGGTGGTGCTCAACATGCCATGGTAAGTGATGGTCCACAACAATCCTTGTTTAACTGTTTTAAAACCAGTTCTAGCTCCCAGACAAGACAGGTCACTCAATGGCTGGGTCATGTTAACATCAGCAAGTTGGCACCTTGTACCAAAGAGACACCAGCCCATCCCTTCCAGGACTTCTGCAAAGGAGAAACAGTTTTCCCTGTGCTAAAATGCCAGTAAYGTGAGATATAAGATTATCTCCTCTGGTTTTGCCAAATGCAGCAGAGTTAAGTCGTCTCTAAGTGCAGTCTGTCCCTTCCTTCGGCTCATCCATTACAAATCGAATCACAGTTTGAAGGGCAAACCTCCCTTTCTGTCGAGCCAAGGAAATCCTGCCTGGCAGCACCAGCCCACCCAGCATCCGCATGGGCAGATGTGCTGCGGGGCAATGGCCCACTCAGCGCTCCCTATGGATTGCTCTCATCTCACCAATCTGAGCTCGGGAGGAGAGAAAGCTAATTTTTCAGCACTTGATTTACAGCTGAAATGGGCCTACCTGACAAGGGAAGGCAGTGTGCCTGCTTGAGCTGATCAGGAACCTGGGAGTCATTTCTCTGGGAGCAGGTCTGCTTTAACAGATAGGTATTTGAAGAGAATCCATGAATTACTCAGGGCATCAGATGAGCAACAACATAGAAAGGATTTGATTTGCAGTTGCCTTCACCTACTCTATACTGGCCACAACAGGGGCACAATGTTTCAATAGCTGCTAAGTTCAGAGCAAGAAGGAAGCAGGTAATCCACCCCATCTCCAGGAGCCTTACATGGGCTGGTGCAGGAGGCACAACACCCTTCTGGGCAGAGCAAGAGCCCAAGGACACTCAGAAACCACTACAGCATGCGGTGCATTTAAGCCCAGAGCTTGTCCCCAGCACAGCTCACCAAGGGTTAATTTTAGAGTGCCACAACACATGCACTCTCAATTTAGTCAGTTTTTCACTGGCCTACTTTGTCTTTTTGAGATATTCTCCACCAGAGTCTTGAACGCGAGCCTGAAGGAGGGTGCAGAAAGACAAGGAACGCATGGAGCAAGGTTTTGCAGGGCCAAGTAGTGGGCCATGATCAGGCAGCTCCACTCTAATAACACTGGAGAGACAGCCTGGGTCGAAATGTCTAAATCGAGCTCAACCTGCCCTGAGATGGAAAGGTTTCTGCTCTGGTTATTGTCATCCTGGGCTTGAGTCCTCAATGTTTACCTCTCTGTAGGGAAGTCTGAGGTTCAGATTCCTGCTGGTGCAGGTGCTGATGGACAAGCAGAGAATTTCCAGATGGGACAGGAATCCGGGCTGAAACAGAGCCCTCCTCTGATTTACTGAACTGGATGATGGACAGTGAGATCCCACCTCTCTCTCCCACTTGCCACATTACCCCTCGCTAACGTCACATACCACAAGCCTCTCTAAGAGACACTACCTACAAATCTGTGGACAAAATCTTAACCATCATCACTGCCATAGGAGATCCCCAATTGCAAAATCTGGTCTTAATTCCCTGCTTCCTCCCACACTCCACTTATCATTTCAGGGTAAAGTCTGTTCTGTGATAGGATGCTCAGCAGTTATATCAACGCACAGAAAATGCAACGTGAGGCGTCCCATGGTGGACGTTCATGTTTCAGCTCTCCCAGGTCCTTCAAGCTCTTTAGGACCTTGGCGTTCCTACCACAGGGCACCAGGAGCCACAAGCTGGCAGGCTGCACCCATTAACAGCGCTTTACAAACTAGGATTTTTGAGGTGCCTCATCACACAGGCTAGATCCCATCAAGCCACCAGAGCAAGAACCTTTGATATTGAGCCTGCATGTGGGCTCTGCAATGGAAAACAAGTAACTGTACCTAATGCTGCAGTAATATTTCTAAGAATGATCACATACTGATCTCCTACCATGTTGCTTATGAAGCCAAAGTAGGCAGCAGTCCAGATGGAGCCACGTGGGAATAGTGCAGGAACGAGCACGCTAGGCCCCTCACATACACAGGCAGGACATAAAACAGAAATGTGGAATTTATTCCACTCTGTACTGGGCTGGACTTGGAGCTTCTCCGCCCTCAGCTTAGCAGGCACTAACAGCGAAACTCTCAGTTTTGTTTCCAAAAAACTTTACTCTGCTTGTAATTTCTCATACCTGCTAATCTCTGCTGGATGTCTTCAGCTACTCCAGAACAAGAATTGGGGGAGACACGTGCCAGAACGTCGAGAGTCTTTCTTCACCTTGCTACATGCCTGTCAATTCTGTGTCTTAATAGAGGCAATGTAAAGACAGCAGATGAGGTCTGGATATCTCAGCTCCAGTGCTGGTTTCCATAGGAATGAAAGCCTGTGGGACTGTAAGAGCATGTCGAATGCAAGCTCAGATGGCTAAGGCCCTGCTTGTCCAGAGAACCAGATTGTGGGTCCAGCCCTGCCTCTGGCATTTCCCAGGGCCTTCACTGCCCGACTTTGCAACTTGAAAGTCCTTTCAAAGTCACTTTTGCAATGTGGGTATGTTTCTGTTCTCAGGAATGCTCCAAGAGTCCATATCTTCCATCTTCCCAGCACAAAACTCCAGCCTTTTTAAAAAAGTAGCCCAGGAAGGTAGCACTCAAAAGAAACCCTACAAAAAACAATAAGCTCTAGCAACAGCAGGCCACTTTCCAGGAAGAAAATACGATATGAACACAAGAGAAGGAATTACTAAACAGCTCCTGCAAAGACAGGCTTCTGTTTCCAGTGTAGGAAGGTTTCCTAGGCACATAAATAAGCCGTGCAGCCACATCTTTTTTTAGACATGCTGATAACAATTTCCTTTGCTCCTCAGCCTTCTTTCGGTAGCTGCAGTGTCTTTTCCACCCAATCTCACCTCATAGTTCAGGTTGGTCCCCAGCTAGTGACACCAGGTGACACTCATAATTAGGCCACATAGCCATGCAGTTTCTGATGGTCTAAACACATTCTGCGCCTCCAAGCATGGATCCAGACATTTTATGGCAGTCTGGGGTATAAGAGGCTCCAAATGCTGCTCAGAGAAGGAACATGAAGATCTGTTTTTCAACAGGTTTCTCTGTTATTTTTTTCTGACACCTCCTTCTGCACCACTTCCAGAGTTATTTACTTACTGCTGCCCTTTTTTCTTTTTTTTTTTTTTTTCAATCAGGCATTTTCTTCCCTTTAGAACTTGGCCCTGGCTCCTCTCCCAAGCAAGAACTGAGAGAGTCTAAGGCTCATCCATCTCTATTTAAATTACTTCTGTACTGAATTGAATAATTGCGCCTCCATTTTACTCCGGGGCTAAAGGTGACTGACTTAAAGGTGATTATCTTTTGTTAATAGCCCGCATTAGTGAGCGAGATCTCGGAATTACCTTTGTAATCCTTCCCCATGGTTTAATGTTGCTATTATTATTAATATTGCTCTTCAAAACATCCTTTTCTCCTGTCACATGCAGGCAAGGACTGCTCGTTCTTGCAGAAACCGTGAAAAGGCTGCTTTCTGCTATTGAGCTCAAAGAATCCAGCATATCACTTTTTTTTTTCCTTAAAGATAAAGGTTGTTTGAGTCCAGCCATGACCGGGAGGCATCTGATCAAATCAATACAGGATGGCTGCAGAGTGCAAACAAACATCACAGATTCAGCAGTGTACTTAACCATTTTGTAGAATTCAGACAATGTATTTCAAAGAAACCAGTTYCCACTCCACCATCCCACCACAAGCCCTGGGTGGGGTGGACAAAGCTTGCCTTTGTGCTGGTGGCCTCCCCTAGCCCAGCTCAGATCAGGCAACACAGTCCCCAGCACCAGGGGCRTGGGTCCAGCTCCAGAGGCGGCAGCAGGGAGTTTTTAATCCTTCTCAGGATTTAGAGAAGCTCATCAACACTCATGAAGAACTTTTTAACCAAGCTAGCTCATGCAACATGCTCCTGGAACAGCACAACAGGAAATCCCTGCACACCATAAATAATTGGTATTAAGCTTATATTTCTTCACGGCTCAGATTTTCTGCAGTTTCTGCTCCAGCAAATCACGTTTGTCAAGCTTTCCTGGCATTGTCTACTGAACACTGAACATCAGCACGGTTAAAGTGCCGGGTATTTTCCAAAGATCCCAAGTACTGGTTGGGGACAGGGCTCTCTGTGACCGTCCTGCACAGACCCAGAGGACAGAAGGACCATCTTTGCCCCACAGAGCTCCTCTTCAGTGCAGTGCTGCCTTCTCATAGTTACATTTTCAAGAGCAAAACAAGAGAGTGATTTGATTAACACCAAGGAGTTACTCAATTAACTCACTGACTGAATCAGCATCAATGCTCTAACTTGAATTTGCTACAGTATTTCACAGACAGGCATATTACTTCCAGAGTTGTCTTATCTGTCTTGCCTCTATTCCTCCTGTGTTGATATTACTCTGCCTGCCTACCCTGATCAAGAGGAAACTACCTGAAGGCTTGAAGAAAAGTGTGTGTTTTCTTTCAAGCCAGATCAGTATTTTCTAACATTATCAGCACTGCACTCAAGTATCTAACCTGCAAATTTAGCAGTGCATTCCAAGTAAAAAGTAAATGACCAATAAAGACCAAATGTCATGAACATTTAACGATAACTATCATTATTACATAGCTAAGCATCCAGAGGTAAATAAAGRCCTTTCCAATACTAAACTTGAAGCTGCAAGGTACCTACACAAATGACTTACGTGACAGAAATAAGGTATGTATGAGAATACCATTATTAAGCTTAAAATATCAAGCATTCAAATGTAAGGAAATGCCTATGCCACCTTCCGCCCTCTCTCCTGGCCATTCCGTGTGATTCAGGCATCACCTAATCACATACTATTTTCCCCACTGCTTTTGGCCTTAACTGCTATCAATATGTTAAACCCCAAAGTTTTAAAACAGACTCAGAGCCAGTTCTCTACTGCCTTGCAGCCAACTCATCCAAGCCTATTCTGTTTTCACTGAAACCGCTTCTAAATTACCTCAGTACACAAGGTGGGGAAGCTCTGCTTGGCCAGAAATGTCAAAATAGCGCGCACAGACAGAGTGTGAGGCCACATCCTCACGCTCACATCAGGCTGGGTGCATACAACTTAAAAGTATCGACGATGCTGAAGAATTGAGCCAGAAACCCTAGGCCAGCACAGATGGCAAGCTCCTTCAACCAAGGCCTTTGCACTGAAGTCTGGACAGGTTAAGCAGAGTCGTCCTGCTGGAAGAGCCAGCTCCTCCACCGACAGGCAATGGCCTTGAGGAAAGCAGCACAGTGAAAAGGCAACGCAGCTCCCTGTCTTACAACCGTTCAAGCTGAAATGACAACCTGTGGAATAAGTGTCCAGGTTAGAAGGATCCACTGGTGCCAACTGCAGACTTGTGACTTCTAGATCAGGCTAAGAGATGAGAATATGCTGATATTATTGAAGTCACCAAGAAAGGTAGTTTCTGAATATCTCCCTGCTCTGATCTGCATTGGAAGTCAAACTCTTTTTGGGAGAGATACAATAGGCCAGATCCAGGACCCAGCGCCCCAAGCAAGTGAGAAATTTGGTTCTGCCCTTTCATCTTGGGCCTCCTTTCAGTGTACGTAACCTGCACCCAAGTTTCTGCCCCCAAACGGCCCCCTAAGAGGCAGATCAAAAGGGAAAAGAGCACAGAGGAGCAGGGAAAGTTCGCCTGCTTTGTAGAGAGGAAGGAAGGCTATACGAATATACCAATCCTTTGCAATGCAAAATCATGCAGTTCCAGGGGAGCAACACATATCCCCCACCTATTCCCAGCTCTCTMGAGAAGGGAAGATCACGCATCACGCTGAAAGCACCTTTCCTTGTCTGATGAGCTATGCAGTTTTTTAGCAACTCGTCATCTGCCCTTTCTTCCTTACGGCTTTGCCTGCAACCAGAACTTCATGTCCACGGCCGTCAGCAAATAAATGCCTGCAGCTGACAGCCTTATTTCCATGCAGAAATTCCACGCTGGGACTGAATACAGAACATTTAAGGTTAATCATTGCACTTGTCAGATGATTCAGGCCCAGCATGTAGCCTCTCATCTTGTCATGCCCATTTATATCAGAATCATCCAGGCTTGCTTTGCCCACAGCACCTTATCGTTGAGGTGAGGCTAGCCTYAGGTGGATAAACTGCCAGTATGTATATCAGGACTGAAAATAATCTTCAAAGAGTTTCCACTATGATACCTGCGTTCTTCTGGCTGCAATCAGTCCAGACTGCCATCTAAGATGATTGTTCAGCAGGTCCAGAACAGTGAGCCAGCCTGCAGAGCCTGTAACGCAACATCCGATTTTTCGTATTTGGTTTTCAAGTATAGTTAAAGCAAATCAAGGGAAATGGTCTTAGAAGCAAAACAGAGGGAAAAAGATATGAAAAAAAAGACATAAAAACAAAGTCTGTCTGAGAAAACAGTACTTGGTTTCTGAGAATAAAAAGCTTATTTGTAAGAATAGTCTTTTCCCAAAGTAGAAATTTTCCAGTGATCCCATAAAAAAGAAAACCATAAAAAAAGGATTTTCAATTCCAAAATATACACATTTTCATTTGAAAAGCTTTCAAATGTAAACAAATTTCTTCTCCYGTGATGTTCTGTGTTTGTGCTCCTGATAAAGCACTGACAGTTTTAGAAAACAGCAGATACATTCCACAAAAATTTGATTAAAAAAAAAAAAAAAAAAAAAAGGATTTTAAAGAAAGGTTTTAGCAGAAAAGTTACAGCAGACTCAGCTGTGGTTAGGAGTTTTGAATGTGCCAAATCTGATTTAACTTCACCTCTAAATGACATCCGTCCTCTGAATTCAAGAAGGCATGGGAATTGAGACAGGTTATGGCTCAACATGCTTCCTAGTATCATTCTCAGGGCTCTCTGCAGTGACAAATATCCTTCAGATCTTCCAGAAAACTGTAACAGATGACAGGCTTCAAACAGAAAAACTAGCAATCCTGTGTTTGATGCCCACATATATCATTCCTGATGTGAAAATTTCAAAAAGTTCAGTAATTCAGTTCAGCACCTACATTTTGGTAACTTGTCTAAAGCTTCAAGATTGGAAAAACAAGATTGAAAATCTCACAAAGCATCAACAGTTACTCTATACCTCTTTCTTCACTGTATATAGAAAAACTAAAAGAATAGCCTTTGCTTAAAGTATTCTGAAACTTCAGCTCTTAGCTGGATTGGATAAGAGCAGAGGGTGGGGAAACGGTCACAAGGCTGCTTAAGAGCTTTTAGAAGCTTCTGTGTGGATCTGATTGAAAGATGATGGAGATAAGGGCACCTTTGGGGACTGATGAAGATTAGAGGCAAAGAGTCATTTTGCACTTTAGCAGGAAATTTCAACAATCATTAACTTGCAAATGGCTGAGAAGGGTGGAATTAGAACAGACACTGTCCTGCTAGCAGTTGAAATGGGTCTGACCAGGAAGAAGTTCTAATATTAACTAAATTTGGCAGTGAAGAACAAGACCTAGAATCCCTGAATGCTGCACGCTGCTAAAAAACCAACATGGGGTTGGAGTTCAGATCTCARTCTTCAATCTCTGCAAACAGAGCATCTAAATCAGCCTCTCTTCTGCAAGCTTGTCCCAGAGAAGTTTTCTCTGATGGAGCCTCCTGTTGTCTTGAGGAACCCAGGAAGCTTAGGCTCTCACTTGTGATCTAGGCAAGGAATCATGTGTAAGGGGCACTGAACATGCATAAGCAAACATTTAACACCTCTACTTCCAGAAAAGAAAATGGTTTCTCTTCCTAAAAGAAACGTGCAATTCATCACCGATAGCAGGACAGTACAATTCTGGATTCACTTCTGTCCTCAATAAAAAATTTGCAATGTTTAGTACTTGTAATGTTACAAGAGGAAGTGAGTGAGGACATTCAGAGCAGAGCTCTTTCAAAATACATCACAGCCACAGCTCAGAGGTCACAGCTCAGTGGAGTGGTCAGGTCAATATGTATGGAGCTGCCTGGTTACTTTGAGAAAGCCCTCTGCTGGGACACCTGCTGATCTGGGCATGCAAGCCTCACTCCCAGTGTAAAGGTGTCAGAACATGGCATCTTAATACCACTGTGAATAGTAAGAGATATTAGCCATCCTCAGAGGGCTTCCTCTGTAGTCAGGTGCGAAGGAGATATTGTTGGGGTTCTACTAACTTGTGCCTTGGAGGCTAGTCTCCCACCACTGCCTGTAGAAGAATTCTAGATTTCCCAGGCGTAAGCATTCTGCATGAWTAACTCCCTTCCAGACCAGCTGTGACCACACTCCAAGTCAAGAGGACCAGTTCTCTTGGCTTAATGAAGAGTTAGGAAAGCCACTGGCTTTTGTAGAGGAGGGTTTTCAGATTACCTTCCCAAACTTGTCTTATGAGAACATCCTGGTCCCACAGGTTATATCTTCACTGGGACTTAAATTTCCAAATGAAATAAAAGAATTAGATTCTCATTTCCCATAAGAGTCTATAGTGTTTTTTAATCCCTTAGTCATCTTTGCCTTCCTTAGGCCTTTCTACCTCATCTCTGTAGCTGAAATTTAGCTAGGGTCACTTCACTCTATAGCACCATGGACATAATGTTCTTGTCCACCTACTTTCAAGCCGAAGAACTGGAATAGTCACTCTGACTAGTGGGAAAAAGGAGATTTGAGCTTTTTTTGCTTTTAAATTCTCTCCCAAAACACTGCATGCATGCAAATGACACTGAAATGAGGCCTGACTTGTCCAGTCACTCCCCTATCCTTGGCAGTAGGAAACTGGTTTCCTCATGTCCACATGGTGTTCCCAGCGGCTCCAAGACCATTTCTCCCTGCTGCTGATGGGTATCAACATGGCTTCMACCATTCTAGGGCTCCAGCATCAGRTCCCCTCACAGAGAGTGCTAACCCATCAAAACCAAGAGGATTATTAGCTAGTGCATGGCTTAGTAGCAGCCAGTTGGTATTTGACCATGCAGAAAGGTAACATGAATCACAAGCCAAACATGTAGCAAATGTTTTGATTTAATGAGTTGAGCTGTGGCAAGAATATATTTGTAGGCTGGAAGGAAGCATTCTGAAAAGGGGGGTTTCCTCCCTTAGATCCTGCCATCTGGCAAAATGATGTGTAAGTCATTCTATGCAATGCAGAGCAGGTTGGGAAGGACCCTTTTTCACGGAGAACAGCCATAGCTTTGTACAGCTTGGATTCTTTTTCTTTTTTTTTTTTTTTTTTCCTCTCTCCACAGCTGAACCATGAACTCACAAGAGGAACCTCACTGACTTCATTTCACTGTCTTGCTCACTGGCAGCCAATGGTGAGAACAACTCTAGATCTCCCAGCACCCCTGCATGCTCCAAGCCCAAGGAAGCATAGAGGACAGTCATCACTAGCCATGATGTCCATGAGTCCAACAATGATGTGAGGGAACATATTTAGAAAGGCCAGTAAACTACTGGTTCCTATGGAGATCTAACCAGCACATCAAACTTCACTCTTGCCCAAGATGGATGAGAAAAATATTAAAACTCTATTCATAACTCACTGTCACCCTGAAACGAGGGTTGTCAGAGCTACAAGGTAGAATTCCTCGAGCTGCACGTCCCTCTTCCTTCCCCTCCCTAGCTGCTTCAGAAGGTCATAGGATCCGGAAACCATACTCCAACAAAGGTGGCTTTTCTTTTTCTTTCATCTGACAAGAATTCAGACCATTCAGCTGCAAAAACACTTCAACCCCATACAAAACCGGTCAGAAAACAAGGAAAGGGCCATGGKGCTCCTCGGGCAAGCAAGTACCTAATTATGCATGCAAAGATGTCATGCAATGCTATCAGCAGCTAACTATTATCTGGCAAATGCCCTGCACTAATCACTTCCACTGCTTATTTTTACATTTTTCCCTGGCAGCAGCAGCAAACCTAGCCCACCATGTGCAGCCTAATACAGATCAGAGTGTGTAAAAAGCTCACTGCTTTGGAGTAGCCCTAAGAAAGACTCTCCTTTTCACTGGGACTGGAATCCATGCTCAAAATAGGGAAAACACTGGGAGGATATTTCAGAGAGTGCATCCATAGCAAAATATCCCATTGCATTTAACACTTGACTTTAAATGACTTAAATTGTGTCTTTTCATTAAAACAAATCTAGTTGTCACAGTGAGAAGGGAATTAATAAGATTTCACCTGTGACTAATACCATAGCTACTTTTACTGCTGCCTAGAAGATAGGCAACATCCACTGAACTGCGTCTGAGACTGTGTTAAAACAGTCAGTAAGAGACTAGAAAACAGACACAAATAGATCTCAATATATGTCAGAGAATCTAATCAGGTTCAGCCTGAGATCAGGTATTTGAAACAAAGCTTTTATATTGAAACTAAGGTGTGAATTTAAATTGATAGTGTTAGCTCAGCATGGCCCTTCTCTGGGCACTTAGCATTCAGATGTGAATGTGGCATTTTCCAACTTAGCTTATGCAGTTTAGGAACACCTTTCAGTTAGACTGAAAAGAAAAAACAGCATCACACCAGAATAGAGCTTGTCTAGAGCTGGCTATTTTGCAGGCTCACCTGAGCTCAGTAGATGATTTCACAAGTAAGGCACCCGCAATGAAATTTCCTGATAAATAGGCTTGAAGCAGTCAACCAGTTATTTTCTTTATATTCCCATTTGTTTGTGATCCATTTTCTGAAGGCCATGGCAGCAAACTGCACAAAAGCATTAAAAAATAACTGCCTGTGCACCAAATTTTTTGGCCGTTGCAGCTCCCATTGTCTCACTAGCTCCTATGAGAGATACACCCACTCCTAGACCAGCTGCCTGGACTAGACTAGAGCTGCCTTGCATTGGCTAGCTTGAATCCCAAGTGTGGTACATGCTGGTATTGCTGCAACCACTCCAGAATGCTTACTGAGCATATATGCTCARTGTAAGGTTTCTTTAAGATGGACGAAGCCTCATGCTATCTCCATGTGCATTAAGCCCAATGGGTCTTTCTTCCTGCTAGGAAATGTTATTTGGGTTAATTATTAACATTATTAACAACACTACTCAGGCTCTCCGACTTTCGAATGTCCCTGCTTTTTCTAAGCTTTCAGCCTTTCCTGAGACAGGATGTGGCAGCAGGTCAGCATGGTTCAAAGCTTCCCTCTGCTACTGCCTTCCTCATCTATCATGAGCAAAAGAAAACGCTTCCTCCCGCTGCCATGCTCAAGGGAGTCCCCACCAGCCTCACGCACTGCAACCTGAGCCCTTTCTGCAGGCCATCAGCTCAGCCTTTACCGTTCTCAGTAGGAACTACATAGGCRCCATTAATCATCTCTTCTCGAAGTCTTCAGTTTTCCGCTCAGCCTTCTGCCCAGTGTTCAAACATCTTCTCCACCACACCCCTTCTGGGACGCCTCCAGGTTAGCCTTTCACTAACATCCTGACTCCTTCACACCACACACACTTATTAAGAGACACCATTTGCTAAGCCACAACACGCTGGGCTGGACGGTATCTCTTTTCATATTTAGATATAATTCTAGGAACAATCTCATGAGATCATGCATGGAGGGAATGACACTCTTTTTGCCTGAACTGAGGACCAAATGGCAGCATTATACAGCAAAGCGACCCAGATGTTTCACAGAGTTATATTTGTAACCRTTCCTTTCCTTGCCAAATCAAAACTGTAGGAGAGCTTTTTCTCAGTGACCTGTGCAATACACTGTCTGTTAGACTGAAGGTGGAAACACCTTCTCATGAAATCACGGCTTTGGAAAATCCAGGTGTAGCCTGGCACAATAGACTTCAATACCCATATTAGCTACACTGGCATCATTCATCCTCCTTGCAGAGAAGAGACAATGTTCTTCACTCCACTTGGGAACGGAAGTTCAGCTCCTGTAAAGCCCAAGGGTTGTGAATGGTGTTACTCAGGTCCTCTGCCTTTTCCACACAAAATTGGGGCAGGCAGACAAAACACTGGACCAACGGAGCAGAAATGGGAGAGATAGAAGAGATTACAAGAAAATGTRTACCAAATTTGTGTTCCCCCTCTCTGGGGGACATTCCAAATTTTCAACCAAAAAGGGAAAACTAACAGGATCCCAGAGTGCTTTGAACTTAATGAAGCATGTTATTTTCGACTTATAAATGCAAATGTCATTAAAAGCAAACATGAAAAAAAAACAGCTGAATTTCCAGCAGTTTTGCCTCTTTCAAAGGCCTCTACTTTCAATAGACATGAAGAGTGAGAATTAAAAAAAGGAAAGAAAGAAAGAAGAAAAACAACACATACGTTGGGCACCTTCTTCCTTGCCACACAGGGCACCATACACATTCTAGCCATGTTACTTTCATATAGATAACAATATAATTTCTTTCCATTAAAAATCCATATGGTACTACCAACACAAAATTGCCAACATGTAATTGAGAGTCAGGCCTTCTCCTCTGAGAACCTCCATCTGAAAACTGTTTGAAGAGGTAGTGCATGGAAACCTAGTACAAGGTAGATGGCTTTGTACCCAGTCAGGTACAATAATAAGTCAAAATCCACACTCATAAACTGAATTAAACTAAAAGTTCTGTATGGGCACAGAAATTGGTTCCTTCTGGGGTTAGTTTTATTTGTCGTAAGGACTGCTGATACAAAGAAGTAGCAGGAGGGTAACTTGAACACAATCTTACCAGAAAACTTTCATCCTAACTAGAAAATCCATGCACAAAGTAGTCTGCAGCAAATGATCATCTGGTGCCTGGCTTTGAATTATAGAGCATAAAGTTAGTAACTCCATCTCTGGACATTCAGGCAGTCTGCACCAGAAAAACTTGAAGTTCAAAGATGCAGTTTTTCCATGCCAGTAGGAATCAGGCTTCTTTTAATATGGGATCAAATTTGGATTTAGGAACCACRCTGTGAAGTTGTCTGCTCAGACCCTTTGTCCATCTGATAATCTTCCACCACTCTTGAGGAAGTATGTGCTGAAATAACCATTCAACAGCTTTATCTACATGGACCTTGCTGCCTTCTTGCTCTCCCCAGTCACTTGCACTGTTAAAAGTGGCTCCTCAGAGCTCACAATGTAAAAAACGCTGAATTTTCTCCAGCAAAAACACGCACACATCTCCCAGATTAGGGAACTCTAACTCAGTTGTAATGCTAAAAAAGCCCCTTCTGGACAAGTGTGAAAAAGGGGGGCATAATCAACACTTCGCTAGGTCCAGTCTTCTGCTATCTTGGTGCTAATCCCAGAATCCTTCCTAACAATATCATTACAGTATCTCCAAAGAGGTGTAGGTGGACGAGGCTAGAGGCTCTAACTCTGCTTTAGAAATCTGTAATGGAAGAAAGAAGCAAAGTCCATCCCTAGACTTTACAGTTCCAAGTGTTTGCACATATTGCTTCCCCTTAGCTTTCACATCACTRGCACTGCAGGAGTAGAATTCAAGGTTTGATTCACCTAAGAATCAAAAACATCACCAGCTGTTTAAGCCAAGCACACACTGGACTCTTAGATGCTTCTACAGAGAGAACTCCGTGACCAGTCTTTACAGGCTACCACTTGCTCCCATTTCTACAGCACAACCAACAACCATGCCAGTGCTACCACTCTGCCAGCCAGAAGACAAAGCAAGAGCCAGAGCAGATGTGAGAGAAGAGCAAAGAAATTGGGCAAGAGAGAGTGAAGGGTCTGGCAGCTGCTGGGAGACCAGGAGCTGCTGTTCTACCTGTGCATRGGGTAGGAGACCATCCTGAGGAAAGGAGATGATATTGGCATGCTTGGACTTCAGTCAACAGGTAACCAGAATAAGATTTACCATTCCTGGACTGTCCAGGATYCTAACAGAGGGGAGCACTTAAGGGAACAGCAATTCCACTATTGTATTAAATACAGTAGTTGTGCCTGTATGTGCTTAGGGAGTATGGAAGAGCTTGGGATGCCTTGGCTGAGATTTTTGTTTTCTTCTGAAAAACCTTTGAAATCAAGGACAGTCTTGCTCAAGAAAACACCGTTCCTGACATGGGTGGGCTCCAAATCAGAGCTTTAACATTACTGACTCTAATCTCTGCCTGTATAAATCCATTAGGATTTATTTCAAGCACCAGGTTTGATTCCAAAATAGCACCATCCAGCTTTTCATGGAGGCCAGTGGAGCTTTGCYAAACTCTACTAACTCTGTGTTTGCAAGGATTTTCGACAGGTAGAACCTAGAGATTTTCAGAGGTCAAAGTGCTAAATGCACACTAAATCTCTCCAGATTTTAAAAAGAAGTACTGTATCAGGAGAGTGAAAAAGCAGGTGATGAGGCAGACAGGTTTCAAGAGTCCATTCATGAGTTTCTGCTTTAGAAGAAGACGGATCACAGCCAGAACAAAAAACACATGTATGGCCAGGCAGTCTAATTCCAGGAAACTGTACAGTGAAGTAATATCTATTTTATAACTGTCAGAAGCAAATGAAAATCCAGGGAATGCCTCAAGAGGGGGGGAGGAAAAAAAAGAAATTAATAAGGAAACTCAACTTCTACCCACTTTGCATCAGGCTTTAAAACAATATATGTAGCAAAGGATACCCAGCTCTACCCCTAAGCAAGCTTTTTCTTCYACGCAAATATGACACAAGAAATTTCAGTAGCTATTACCTTGCTAATAGTATGTAATAGAAAGAGTTGAACACACAGTGTCTTTTCAAATAGTTTTCGRTGCAGATGAACTAGCAAATTCTGTGTCTGAGCATCCCAACATGTACCAAGCCTTACTTCAGGCACAATGGAGATCAGGGATTTTTCTGTATGTTTTTCCAGAAGGAGGGAAAAAAAGAAAAAAAAAAGGAGTTGAAGAGTGTCATTCTTTTTAAAAGGGGGTCAACAATCGGTCAACAACAGAAGAAAATAGGTCAGGTCACCTTAATTGGGAAATCATGAATTTTGAGCTGTCCTCGTCCTGGTAACACAGCAAGGATCTTTGTTCCAAGGGTTAGGCAAAATCCAGCACTGTTAGCCAAAATAATTCTTCAAGTAAACTCTCTTTGAATAAATCTTTTACACTGAAAGGAACATTTTTCAGTACTCTGTTTTTTAACACCATTAACTTTTACTGTCAAGCCTGACAAGTATGGAAAACTGCTTTCTTACAAAAGTTAACATAAAAAACATTTTCCACTAGAAGGAGTTTTGCACACCACACAGTAACTCCCCATTTTGCCATTTAACTCTAATTGCTCTTTTTCACCATCTCAAATGTTTTTTTGCTGTCCAAGATCCAGAATTTAAAGAGTCCGAGTAGAGACCATTAAGGTTTGTTCACAGAAGCTCTGTAACATGGATGTGTAGTAATGTACTRATTATATTTAAGAGAAGGATCTGTGAGTGCTCATGACTTGTTCATCACATTCATTGCCACACTCCTGATCTTTCCCCCAACTATTTCCAAGTATCCAAAGGAATTCTTGTAAATATTCAGGAATCTAAAACTGTGCTGGGACTTTCAGAGCCAAATCACAACATGAATTAACAATCATACTGGGTGGAAAGAGCAGAGGAGCACCGGCCCGTTGGGATGCCAGCTTGGTGGTGGGGACGTTCACCTCTCCTGACTTCGCCTTCTGAGTATTGTGGCTAGTCTCAGGTGCCTGCTTTGTAGGAAGCATCTGCATCACAAGAGGCCAGTGTGCCTTGATGGGTGACAGGTCCACTTTGCACAGATGGAGCTTAACAGCCCACACAAGAGTGTTCAGAGAGTCCAAGCACACTGTAGCCACCAGCTTGATTACAAAAAGATGAAGCCTGGAGCGACTTGATTTTGAAGTGTCCACACTAGTGGGATTCCTGCTGATTTAACTCCACGGGTTTCGGAGCTGAGTTAAGTGGCTGCACAAATGGTTTGGAGATCTCCCACAAGGGGACTCCCCAAGAGGCAGCAATGCTAGACAGCCTGTCCAGCCATTTGCCAGTGCATCCACGCTTCTCATTGCCAAGCAGGTAAAGCAATCACTAGAAAGCTAAGTGAATTGATCTGCATCTAGAATGCAGTAATTAAATAACAAGGTTTTCAGAAAATTCMGTCCTGGTTCATTGGTTCTTCCAAAAACTCTCATCTAAGCTGTTAAGAAACAAATAAATCTCCTCAACTGCTTCTAGATCAGCCTATTTTTATGAAACAACTTCTTATGCTACACTGCAACACACAGGCAAGCTGAGCTGGTAGCATTCATCGTATCGGAAATGCTCAGATTAGCTGATTACAAAGCCAGGAGAGACTGGTGTGATTTTCGCTTCTGACCCCCTGGATAACCTCAGCTGTAAGACTTCCAGAATTGACTTCTTTTCACACTAGAGGAAATATTTAAGGAAAGATAAACATGTAAAAATTTCCAAAGATGGAGAGAGCATCACATTTCTTGGTGTGCTGTTGTGAGTCGTGAATTGCTCTCACTGTTAAAAGAACATGTWCTATTTCTAGTCTGGGCTTATCTACCTTCTGTATCTCTCTTAACGGATTTTATTACACCTTCGTCTGCTGCACTAAAGTCACCCTTTTCACTAATTCCATTTTTCTCTCCAGCAGATCTCCCGTTACTTTCCTCTTTGTTAGACTGTGCAAGCTGAACTCCTTCAGCCTCTTGTGGGAAGGCACAGTTTGCAATTATTTTGCAACGCTTAAAACCTTTTTCTTAGTTCTCTATCAACATCTTCCTCCAAATGCTAAAGTCACAACTGTAAACTGCGGTAACAACACCTTCCTACTTGCCTCAAAAAGTCTCTTTTTATACAGCCAAAACTCATGTTTACCCTTTTAGCCGCACTCCCATGTAACAGCTATTAAATGATTTCCCCACAGCCTCACACATCTACAGTCCCCATTCCTCAATATACAGCTCTGCACAGGTCCTACTAAAATACATATCGCCAGTTCCGGTCCAGGTTACTACCATGATCTAAATTATTCTGCACTGGTGATATGTCTTTTTAGTTATCTCTTCTTCAAATTTCGACCATATCTCAAAGACAGATCAGTGACAATTTTAGAGACCTTTCTAGAGATTCTTTAGGATACCACTGGAAATGCTTCTACTTACTGATAAATTCCCAATTAAAATGTGAGATGATGGCCTTTTAAACATTTCAGAGGTGTCTACTTGGCTTTCTATCATTCCAATTTTATACCAGCAACTCATAGCCAASACAAACAGTTTCATAAGATCACAGAATAATTCAGATTGGAGGGACCTCAGGAGGTCACCTAGTCCAATCTACTTCTCAAAGCATGGTCAGCTGTAAGCACAGACCAGGTTACTCAGGACTTTCCAGAAGTCTATCACATCTATACTATTACATTTATCAACACAATTTGTAATTTTACACACACAMAAAAAATCTAATTAGATAAAAAACATAGTCTATAAGCTCATATTGATTGACACTACTTGAATGAATCTTTTTAATTCTTTATTATTACATTTCCTATCAGCAATTCTAGAAGCAGTTGAGGAGATTTATTTGTTTCTTAACAACTTAGATGAGGGTTTTTGGAAGAACCAATGAACCAGGACTGAATTTTCTGAAAATCTTGTTATTTAATTACTGCATTCTAGATGCAGATCAAGATTAATATCAGGCAGAAAAAATCTGTAGTTACATCATTATGCAGGCTACCCTGTTTATCCCTTAAAAAATAATTCTTCCACATCCACACAACTGTAACTTGCTGCTACTCATTATCTCTCATTAAGAGCTGCTGTTTAATATTCTCCTTTTCTGAAGTCAGAAAGCAAGGTGTTTTATTGTTATAGGACACTGCTACCCAATCTTGCTTTTCCCATAAGTAYGATAGAGAAATATTTACCAAACTCTTTAAAATTCTGTATAATATTACTAACAATGCTATCATTTTCATGTAGTACTGATCTATAGTAAACATAATTATATCACTCAAGAAAAAGAACTGCATTTCTACGGAGATTTCATTTTGAATGCCATATATTGGAGCCTTTTGCTAAAAATACTAAAAATGTGCTCTGAATTTCTAAAATTATACTTGAAAATATCCAGACACAGAAACAATCACATCTGACATAGAAGAAATTTTATAKTAGGCCTCATTTTTCACAGTTCAAGGGAAACTGATGACAGAATGTAAAAATATAGTAGCAGCTTAGGTACAGCAGATTGATTTGATTACATTTGTTATGTGCAAATAGAATACAGCCCAAATGAGTAATGTATCTACTTGATGATTTTAAAATGTCAACTTAACAAAGCTGAAAATAATTATGAAGTAGAACATTCAGAATAAAGAAATTAAACAGAAATCTGTGAATGATAATCAGGAATTGTTCAAGAATATTTTACTAGCTCCTCAGAAGAACCACARTCTCACAGAAGAGAATGAAGGCCATGTCGGCTAAAAGCAATTCTGGCTTGGAGGAGAAGTGAAAGCAAAGTTATAAGAAGGCAAAAATAAATAARTGGGAGAATTACTTCTCCGTGGAAGAGAAGAAACTTTAATGGCAATGAATATACATCAGCAGCAAGGAATTCCACAGATTGATAAGGGATGTGAAGGCATATCTGTTATGTGCAGCTTGAAAGAGAATAAACATATTAAGGACAAAAGAAGTCTTACTGAAGATATTGTCTTCCTCCATGCTAGAAGGTCAAAGCTTCACAGCAAACGTGCAGCAACAGGTAACAACAAGAGAAGCCTTTTGTCAGCACACATCTAGCTCCTGCTCCAAGGACAGCTATCCTTGGCAGTGCTCCCACACCAGAGCCATCCCTTTGGTTTGCTATGTAGACATTACCTAAAAATGCAGAAGTCATCCTAAATGGTCTTCAACCCCACGCATTTCTTCAGCTGCCCACTCTCCTGGACTGCAGTGGCCAGGAGAGGACAACAGGTTAGCAGGAACAGSAGCAAAAGTGGACTGAGAACTGAAGGAGGAAGGAGACACCAAAGGATGCTCTCCTGGTACTTCTGAACACTGCAAAATGCTGATGACAAAATGAAACAGGCATTAGGCTGCTCAGGTTTGCATGACTAAGGCCAGGCAGGTCATGCAAAGGCTTTCCTGTGCGTCCTCTCCAACACGAGGTATACAGAATGGTCCATTTTAGCAYGATGACATCAGAAAGACACAAACAGCACTTCTGCAAAAGCGTGCCAGCTACTCTTGATAGACACAGCAAATCATCTATTTGTGGGAGGCTTCAAGGAGATTGCTCCTGTGACCGTGCCTGTTTTGCTCAGCAAGGTTTTCAAGGGAAGACCCTCAAGGGTTAAACCCCCACCTGTCTCCTCCTCTTTTCACTCACCTCCCTGCACCCCACTCCAGGAAAAGGATCCTTGGGAAAGAATCTGCATTCAATACATACCAAGAGAGACTCTGGCCTGGGATTTTAATAAAGAGCAATTCCTTTGCATTCTCAGATGTCCCTTAAAATCGAGTCCTAATATTTCTGCTGTGTTATTACCACGGGCTGCGGATGTCTTCAGACTTAGAAAAGYCATTTGCTCTGCAGGCACGCTTTGCCCCTGCAGTGCTGCACAGTTTTTCTCTGTTAAGAAAAACCTCTCTAGAGAAATTGGTACTTGGAGCCAATTAATGGACCTCTTCCACCTTCTGTCTTGCCAGTTTTTCTTGGCAACAGCACACAGTCCCTGTGGCCGAGACCCTGGTCGTTACAACATGCCATTAAAGGAATGAAACCAGGGAAATAGCACTTGTAACCTCAGTGAAACGAAGATGCCTGAAACATTGCTGGCATTACTTTTTTAACCTGTGCACATTCAGTGATGCACTTCATGATTCAGCTTTTGCAGTGCCACTAATTAACTCCTGAAAGCACAAGGTCTGCATGGCACAGAGAAAAATTTAGCTCTGAAGATGAGCAAAATCCCCGTAATTAAAAACAGGGAGAAAGGTGTTCTTGGTACCATGAAAAAATGAAGGGCAAATACCTGGCTCCAACTGCTCAGCAACACCTCTGAAAACCAGGTCGGCCTTAGATTATCACATAACATCRAGTCTTTAACAACCACCCGAGATCTACGTGGAGAAAGAGCCATTCTCTACAGCTCAGGGTGCAGTTTCAACCTAGCGACTTGGCCAAAATCCTTATAGAGCTTCCTGGGCTGAGAAGAAAGGATTGCCTTAAATTCTCCAAATTACTGCCTTCAAAAATTCCCTGTACTCTGACAGTGGATGGAATGAAGAGGTGGGTATTTAGGTCTGGCTTAAGTTTAAAGATAGGGCTTGGAATCAAAGGATCATGTTTGGATTCATTTTCACAGATTCTTATCTTTTTAGATATGATAGTCTGACCTCTTGCATAGTACAGGTCATACAGTTGCAATAAAAAAGTCTGTATGGAGCCTCTTAACTTCTACTTAAGCTGCAGAGTTTTTCTGAGGAAGACACGCATTCTTGATTTGAAGAGATCATACCATGGAGAATCCATCACATACCCTGGTAAACTGTTCCAGAAGTTAATTACTCCCACTGTTAAAAATTTGTATCTTATTTCCGATTAGAATTTTTCTGGCTTCAGTTTCCAGCCATTGGACCTTGTCATGCCTTTGAGCACTCAATTAATGGATGCTAAAGCATCAGATACCATTTCCGTCTGTCAGTGTTTCAACACTGTAATCTCAAGTGCTGGTTCCCATGAGATTTTTGGCAGGATGGAATACCAACAGTAACTTTTCTGTCTGTCTTCAGATCTGACCTAGAAGCCAAATCAAAAGGGCAAATGTAATTAATTTTAAGAATTAGCAATTCTTGAGAGAACTGGGTAATAAATAGATCTGGTTGGAAAAATTCTACTGAAGCATATTTCTATTAGAATTCACCACTTTCTCCCAAGTGAAACTTTTCCTCAAGAGAATGCAGCTTCAACAAAGAACAGAGGTGAAGACTTCATTGTACCTCATGAGCTGAGCAACTTTGGCACCTGAACGTGCCCCAGAATCAAGACCATCACAGCACTTGCACCCAGTGTCTCCCAGCACACAATAGAGTGGGCTCTGCTCCATCTCAGAGCAAAATCTGAAATGCTGCAGGGATGATAATGAGAACGACCACCCTTAATATGACAGAAGTGCTGTCCCCAAACTGCTCCAGAAATAAAGCCAAACACCTCCAACAAGAGGTGGGAGTTTTCGTCCTCACAACTCCCTCCTTCCTCTCCCATGGAGCAAATTGAATTTTTGATGAGCAAYTGGCGAAAAGAACTATGCATTCAAACAAGTATCAACTGACATTACACCATGACACATGAGGACAGCACCCTTCTTAGCAACTGTCCCATACCTCTTCAGTATCTGCCCAAATGAAGCTTTGGTGATGCTTCCACTAGCAGGACTTTTTCTTACATACCTCTATGGAGCTGCAAACAGCTTTCACAAAACAAAAATTGGTGTCTAAGGAGATGTGGGCAAGAACTATGAATCTGAACTGACAGAGCAGTCTGAATGATTGCTTTCAAGTGAACTTGAGACAGATGGGTGAGAAAACAGGGACTTGTGATGGAACCAGA
The DNA here is from genome assembly GCF_003343005.1 of Rhea americana. NCBI lineage: Eukaryota > Metazoa > Chordata > Aves > Rheiformes > Rheidae > Rhea > Rhea americana. The sequence goes on from NW_028185461.1 coordinate 1,663,372, forward strand.
CTTGCAGTCCCATTTCTGGAGCTACTGCCATCGCTGCAGCATGCAGGATAATACTCTGTAGCTACTCTAATATGCTGCTCACGAGGCAGCTATTAGGATGAGCTATATTTCCTGCAGAATGGCACTTGCCTGCTTGAGGCAACAGTGCCATATTCTACCATTGAATTAATTCRCCATATGACAGGCAGACAAAGTACTGGAATATGCCTGGAGCCCAGTGATTTTGGTTTGCTTTCACAAGGAATATTTCCTCCATGCAGCCTCTGTTACGATTAGGGGAAAAAAAAAGAAAGAAAGAAAAAAAAAAGCTACTAAGTCTCCTAGGCAAATATTTATTTGCAGGTGCCTGTCAGTGAAGGGTCATTTTCAGCTCTCATTGCTTCAGCTTGAACCATTACTTTCCCCATAGCTTCTCTTATGAGTCAGAAGGCACAAGGTACCACCCAAAAGATCTGGACTCAGGAGCAAGAGCATTCTTAAGGGCCAAGAGCCAAACAGACACAGGTAAGTATCGCAGCAAATCCTCCAAGTCTGTCCAATTCAGCTAGAGACACTTTTTGTCACAGTAAGCATTGAGAAAATGGTTACAAAGGTCTATTCTCTCCTATAAAACACTTAAAATGCTCAGCCTTCAGGGACAACCTGGACYACCCTCATCCACTACACATTGGTACTGCTCCCAAATCAGAGGTGTTTTGCCAATCTGAATAAAGCCTATGGACAAAAATCAGGCAGCAGGTGGTCAGGCTCATTTCTCGCATTCTTCACACGCTCATTCCCTAAGATTCCTGTTACTGAGTCTATATTGACCCCAAAACCTAGCCCATCTTAATCTTCCTATTATCAGGAGGAAACAGTGGTAGTTTTTATTGTATCTGCCCATCTCAGATTTATTGTACCCAGATGGATGAATCCGGGCTGTGTTTTTGATTACAGTGTCTTTATTTTATCACACAGGTAAGGGGGCAGACAGTTCCTGAAGCGTCTGTTCGGCCTAACCATCTGACACTGGTCTCTGGCTARTATTTTTCCTTGCTAAAGAAAATTGCAGGAGCTACGAAGGCCCTAAAGTAACAAAACTCATAAGCTAAGTGTAGCTTAAAAGCATACACCTAGGTCTCATTTAGATCATTGGGAATTACAGTTTCACTCCAGGAGGCACTTACAAGAGGTTTATATATGTATATATATACACATATATATATATACACATACATATATATATATACACACACACACATATACCTAAATACACGATTGCATGTATTTAGGTATGTGTGTGTATATATATATAAAAAAAACACGTATGTATATATGTCTCACTTAAGTATGTATATATAAGTCTCACTAAAGCACGTGCTGAATCAAAGCTCAAACACTCTCCATACCTACCTGCAGCAAAACATGACCACATTATTGGAAATATTACTAGTAGTGACCAAGCCTTAATAAAATGCAGTTTTATTGCTAAGAAATGCCCTGTGTTATCTAATTAAAACATCAGTAGCTGCTGACCGAGCAGTCCCATGTTTGCTCTCTCCTATATACAACTTTGCTGGGCAAACGCAGGAACACAAGCTCRTAAACAAGCAAGGAAACGCACTTAACCAACAAGCCACAACTTACTCTCACCGAGCTCACCGATGCCAGCGCATGTGATAAAGTTAGACCGTGGGCATCTGTGATTTTGGCATGATTACCAGCTAATCACTCATCGTAAGCAGGGTGGGTTTAGTGGCTTGCCGAGGGCTGCTGGCTGCTCCTCTTCCCACAAAACTTGCTCAAAAGTCAGTTAAAAATAACTTTACAGGCGATTCTTCTTCTGCAGGGAGAGGCCGGGCAAGGGAAAAGTGCATCGACAGGTTAACCTCTTCGTGCCTGAGTAACCACATTCGTCAGGTGTCCAACACYCACTTCAGTAGAATCTAGCCCTTTGGCTTCTTTTCATCAAAAAAATCCCTTTGACAAGGCCTAAACTCTATTTTTTTCCATTTTCTCCAAATTCAGCCTTCTGTGGTTTCACCTCTGCTTTTTTCCTGTATTATGTCAGCCCAGCTGCCCACTCCTGTTCCGCAAGTTAGATGTCTTCACCCCTGCATCCAGCTTTCAGGCTCTACTAAAATGTACCCACTAAGTGGCAATAACCTGGTTTCATGCCAAGAAGCAACAGGCTGCCCTGCAAGTCACTAGAGCTACAGGCTACATGATTGCGAAGGCAACAAAAGCAGAGGTTGACCCAGCAGCTTTCCTGTCTCTGATCTTCTCTGCCCTGTCCCCTCTCCTCCAGTACTGGCTGCTGTCCACCCGACTCAGATTTTATGCAGGTGATACATTTTTCCCAAGTTTCTTTTCAAAGGCTGCAAGTTGCCTGTGCCCTGGACCATATGTGCGGAAATAGGATATTCATTGTCGTGGGTGCATGACCAGCGCATGATCATTTTCAACAGTGATTTTGATGGAATAAATCTATCAAAAGAGTGAAATAATCTAATCACATCAAATTCAAGCAGAATTTTGCCCATTAAGCAATTCTGCTAGGATACAGACCAGAGGAAGCTATTGATCTAGGAGCACAGTCCAAGTGACCACATACTTCTAAGCATCAAAGACCTTCTAGGATAAATYACTGCTCACAGCTTTCAACTGCTGAAGTCTCCCTAAGACAGTATATAGGAARGTGGGGTGAGATCTGCAAATAAACACACAAGGTAAAAGCATAAGTAGAATGAGTGACAAAATGACAACTCTAAAAAATAAAGGCAAACTCCTATTAGCAGCAGCAGAGAAGCAGTGTTAGAGGAAAACACTACAGCTAAAACTCATTAATTGTCTTAAACTCTCCAAATGACTTATTACTGTGCAGACAAGAAACACTTCTTTAAAGGCTTAATTTTCACAGATTACTGAAAAAGGAGATGAGGACACCYGCATATCTTGTAAATACACCTCTTCCTGTCTTTCACCCAGAATGAAGACACGAGCCAAGCTCGTTATACGTTAAAATGAAAAACAACCATGCTCGTGAGTCTCCTGGTGTTTGTCCATCATTATGTTTCCACTTGTAGAAGAACCGAAGTTTTCTTCCCCAGACGAAACTCAGTTTCTGCTAGGGGAAATGCAGAACAAAAGCAGCAAAAAAGAAGTACTCAGCATGACCGTTCCCCCTTTTCTGCATTAATCCCTCTCCTGCATTTTTCCTCTGTGGATAGTATTGAATTATTTTTAAAGCTCACATTTTTTCCATTTATATCGCTACTGTTTACCACTGGAGGCAAATGCCCATACACACAAGTTGCACGAGTTAAAGCCGATTTAATAAATCCTTCTTTTCTCTGAGCCTATTGTTCTTTGGCAGGGTGGGCTAACATCTGTTTTTCTCCAGTCCGAAGAAGGTGCCCCCTCCCCATAGCATGGGATTCACTGGGAGCTCTGGCTTCAGGGTGTGGGATTCTGCATCCTTATTTTAGTTCAGAGATGCTAAAAATGCATTGGGGAATTAGGACAGCTGCTGGAGGTGGTAATTTAGGAGGGTTTATGAAGCTAGGCACTCTGCCTTTTACAAAAAAAAATGTATTCCACAGAGGTGTTTTAAAAATAATAGGAAAGAATGTAGTTCCACTGTTTGCTCATGTAAATTGTTCCTCCCCCACTTTTTTTTATTCCATTGGTCGATGCAAAGGATTAGAAGCACCAGCATGTGGAAACCCTCAATAATCTATTTTTCCCCCTGTGAGCATATCATCAGGCTTTAGCTGGAGAACTCAGAGACCAAAACCAATGTGCCTTGTGAGACTTGAACTGACTGCACCATAAAACAGCAGAAAAAAGAGCCAGTTTCTGTATTTCATTCTCCACCCAGCATCGGGGACAAGAGGAATGCTTCCATTCTCTCCGAGAGATACACATGCTTTCCATACCCCTACCTCTGAGCAAGACCCACYTAAGTGACAGCCCAATGACTTGTCCAGGCCCAGGACACCACTATGCATGCTCCATGGCTTCCAAGGCTGCCCTGGAAGCCCTGGAGCTATGCTTCTAAKGGATGCTCAAGGCCTTAGACTGCCAGACAAAGAGTCAGCAAAACTCAGTTTGTCACAGATATTGCTACTGCTATCTAGAAGGTCTCTATCACTGAGTACCTCCAACATCTTGGGAATTAATTTTGGGTCAAAAATGCTTTGTCAGTATTTCCATATAAGGTCAAATTTGTATTGAAACCAAACGTTTAAAGGAAATTCATGAACACTCTTTCCTCTGGACCAAGGTAATCATCTGGAAGGCAGTATCTATGATGCTTCACTAACCTCCTTCCTCACATGGCTGGTGCTCCCAAGTGGTTTGATACTGTCCACATCCCTGCGATCACATCTTTCCTGCCCCACCATGACCATGTATAATGCACATGAGATACCTCATCATCACAAAAGCACTCCTTATCTGCAGGTTGCTTTGAAGTTATGCAACACGCCAAATCAACTGCCCATCTGCTGGCAATTTTATAACACACTGTGCATGGACTGCCCTTGGTTTTCTTTACCATATCACTCATACACAAATATTTGAAGTCCCTCTTCCTTCAAAACAAAAAGACTAAGCCAATTTATTGATAGTTTGGTACCAATTCAACAAAACAATTCAATACATGTGCAGATTTGTACTTCCATTAATCCATACTTATTCATAGATGAAAAGAAGGAGCAATGTTCCAGGTGCATATGTTTAGCATCAGTTCATGACTAGAAGCTAAATATACCTCCTATGGCTCCAAAATCCTCAGACAAAGWGCTCCTGTTCACTTGAGATGCACAGACAGGGTCAGGTAAAGGTTATGAGTTATCCCTATCTCAAGGTTACTTACAAAGTGCATAAACTCCAGGATCAAATTGCAAAGACTGCAGCAATTGCTCACTCAAAGTCAATCACTTTCAGTGGAGACCAAGTAAAAGCAGAGGCTCTTGGGTCCTGCTCAGCAGCCAGGAGTGAGGTCAGCTCTTTTATCAGCTTTCTGTCTCCAGGGAGCCTCCTTAGATGATGACAGCGGTTCTATTGCAGGACCCACGAACTAGATTTGAAACATGACTGTTACAGTTTCTTGACGTGTTCTTGAGTGACTTCAAATTCAAAAGAGCAGGAGAACTGGGGTGAGGTCAGGAAGGCAGATGTGAGAGGGTCCTGTGAAGCTCTGACTCTTCAGATATGGAACAAACTATTATTTCACTTTGAAACGCATCTCTGCCCAAAGGCACTGGAGGGCACCAGGACCCTAGTCGAAAAGACTTCTCTGTGATGGGCTGCCACCTCCTCAAAAAGTCAGCAAGCCAAGTCCACTCAGCTTATCTTTCATCCAAAAGGCTCAGTAGGTGAAGAACACTGTCTTACAGAAGAGACAGAAGCCAAAATTCCAAATCTCGAAGTCCAGATTTTCAAGAGCCCCAAATAATTTGGGGTGCTGCAGTTTGATAGACCGTAAAGGGGCCTGATTTTCAGGACTGGTGACCAGCCRTCCTTCCCAAGCCAGCCCTCTCTGTAAATCCCCAGCAGGGTGCTGTAAGGCCAGGGGGTGGGGGGGAAGTGCTGACCAGTTCCTGGTCATCTTCTCTCTGTGCTGGTGCTCAGCACCATTCAGCCACCCCTAGTCCACAAGGCACAGAAATCCCTTTGCAAGCACAAATAAAGAGCTACCCAAAAGCTTTCCAACTACCAGAGCTGCTCTAACACCTAGTGCTCTAACGCCTCTTGTCAATGCCTCYTCCTAACAGATCTCTAATGGTGTATCCAGCAATGATGATGTCAGTAGATGCCTCTGCTGAAATGAAGGCCCCATTGAATAAGTACTTTATATTACCTACATTAAAGAAAATAGTTTCCCTAAATAATATATAGCCTAATAGATAGGAAGGATAAAAGGATAAAAGACAGAAAGCAGTATATGCCTAAAGTCTGTGCATTCAGCAGGGCAAATACCATGCCTTTAAGTCACAAGCACATTTTGCAAACACAAGGTTGCATTCCCAGGCCTATCCACAAAGATCTTGTCTGCTTTAATGGTATTTTTGATGAGGAATGGGCACAATCAGCCTGCCCAGACATTCACAGCCCAAGCACCTGATGGGCCATTTAATATTTTGCTGCTGCTCCCCTCCATCCCTTTATATTTAAAAAACTGCCAGCTCACTCCCTCACCAGTGGACAAAGGACTAGTCCTGCTGTTAAGCCCATTTGCAAGACGGGAACCTGTTAAGCCCAATTTCCTTGCCTTCTGTTAGCAGCACTAAGTCATCTATGCTTTCTCCTGAGGTATTTCTGACCTACCTCACAGCTGAATTGCAAGGCTCAGCCAGTTATTATTTGCAAAGTGCTTTGAAATCGCTTTAAGAAGGCTTTATATAAATGCAAAGTATTATTATTGTATTACTTTTCCTAAGCTTTCAGCATTTCCAGTCACAGTATTGGGCTGTCCACTTCTCATATGCAAGCATCAGCAGGAAGAATCTTTTTCTCCTAAATGGCTTTAATGCTCTTTCTGAAGTGGACACTCCACAACTTTCATTTGGTTGCAGGAAACGCCATCCAAGGTCTCTTCYACCACATCTCCCTTGGAAACTGTACCTCTCAGAGCTCTTGCTGACTGTTTTAATAACCTTCAGGGACCACATGGCCAGTAGTAGGGACAAAAGCAACACAGGGCTGGTCAGGAGCAGACAGCGACTCAGCACTGGTCAGAAGCACAACTTTTTACATTTTAGATAGGAAACRTTTTCCTTTAAAATAATTTTTACAAGTTATTTGCCAACCAGCACCCACAGCCCCTGCCACAAAGGTCAGGATGGGGTCAGGATCCGCAGGGACCACAGCAAGTTCCTAAAATATGCTCAAGTCTAATGTTTGCTGTGATCATTACCAGAAGATGACACAGGTTTTCTTTCTTTTGACATTTTTACATCCRAGCTATACATCTCTTGCCAAAAGCATCCTACTTCAAGTTATGGGCATGAGGCAGAAGCCAACATGTGAAAGGCTGGATCCTGGTGGAGATGCAACTGGATGATGGTCACCCATCTTCAAAACTAAACRTACTTAATACTTCTCCCCTCCAAGGAGTCCCACTACGGCCAATATAAACATGAGCTCCAGGCCTTATCTGCATATGAGTAATGTTCAGCAAGGAAGGAACACACTCCTGCCCAACACCAGGACCCAGCAAAACTACCATGCAACCCTGGCCAGTGCACATGGCCCAAGGACTCCACCAGCTCCACAGTACTGCACTGCCTCCCGGTCCCTGGGGAGCAGCCCGGCCAGCAAGCCCTGCTAACGTGGCATTTCACTGCACAAAACAAAAAGCACGGAGACCATTTGCTCACTGCCTCACCTGTCTAATACTTCACACCACTTGCATGAAGAGCATTTGCCTCATCAAAGGCCAGGGAAGCTGCTGCGGGCAGCTCTGAGGGTGACAGATCAGCTGTCGCTTTGGCCTGCTTTATGTGTATAATGCATTTCTCTTTTCTTCTTCCTCCCTCCTCTTATAATGGTAGGTGGGAAAATAGAAGAGCTATCTCGCATCTACATCAGAAGCCATCAATCATCCCCTAAAACCAGCTGAATAATAGAACAAAAAAAGAGAATGAGAGAGGARAGGGTTGGGGCGGGTGCTGGGGTATGAAAATGCCTGTGCTAGTGGAAGATTCTGTAAATTAGTCTGAGCCGGGGGAATTTGAAGCCAGCAGAGTCCCCAAAGCTCACTTAATATCAACTCTAGAAACATTACAGTAATGTATTTTTAAATATGATTTACTGGATGTTCTATCTGAGAGCATCRGGTGGATGGAGGGAAATGAAGAGCCAGTCCAGCACAAGTGATGTGTTTTAGATGCAGAGATGAAGGGGCAAGAAAGCACTGCAAGRAGGGGCACCGCAGCTTGCAGATGGGTAACAGGCACTGAGCCCTTCAGAAACACCTCCCTGAATACTCAAATCCCTTTGGGAATTGGAGCAGGAGCAATTCCAGCAACTATCTCCCAACTTCAAAAGCAACTTTARCATTTTGGATGGCAAAAGCATACAACCTGCCATCATCCCATGCTAGGACCAATTGTTAAGGGAGAGACCCAGGAAAGCACTTAAGACATACGCTTAAACAACATGTCCTTCAAGAAAGAAAGTAAGTACTTGCTCAGCTTAATGCTCTGTTTCCAGTCTTGGTCAATTAGATAACCAATTAAAATAAATGCAGATAACAGCACTGTAACAAGTTCCTAGAGCATCACCGTGTGGTTTTGACAACGCTTTTCAAATTATTAGCACTCTTTGTAGCTCTATTCATCATCATCACCAGTGTCAAGATACTTCAAGAGGCAAGTGAGCTTTTAATGAGCTCTCAGACCGAAACAGCAAAGGAAAAATAYATCCAGCGCATACTATCTTAACGACCACCTAATTCATTTTATTGCATCTGTTKTTATGATTTATGAATTAGGCAGGTAAATCAGAGATGTTAAAAAGAAAAACACATGTACACAATATATAAATACAAATTTGTCTTATTTTTGATATTTTGAAGATATATACCTGGATCATATATATAACATTGTACCTTTTGCAGTAGGTTTTTCTTCTTACMAGCCAACGATGCTCTCGCTTCACAAGTCACTATGTAATTATGGATTTGTCATATTGATTTAAACTCCTACAGCCTATGGGTCTGCCTACTAGCCTTTGTGTTTTATACTAGCACAAAGAAAAGAGCTTAGAAAGGTGGTTCTTTGGCCCCAGGGTATTAATGAGTTGTTCTTCGCAGCTCTGACTCTTTCCCTCGCTGACCCCAGCTCACATCCACCCCGCACTGAAACGATTTCCATCTGTCAGCTGCACTGAGGACAAGAGGTACAAATGCAAATAACCCCTTTAACCCTCATGGTGTAACCACTTAAAATGTGCTCKCACTTTTTATTTTTCAAGAAGTTATATYCTTGGAATAAAAGRAAACAACTTCCTTTCCACAGTCGTKCATTCTCTTTAGTTAGGTGAATATTCCCTGCAGAAGCCACTTGCAGGATTTAGGGAGTGATGCGTGATTTCTCAGCATCCTTTTGGAGACATTACCAAGAGTCTTAAGTTGCAGGGCATGGKTATGCAACACAGGATCAGGCTCTTCATATCATCATGGCTGAGGAATTCATCACTGAGAAATAAAACAAAGAGCCATTCAGAGCCTGAGCTCTGCACACATCTGAAATGAAATCTTCCTTTCTTAAGCAAGTAAAAAAAATGCAAAAGCTTCATGGAAACACGGGATATAGAGGGTGCTGATGAGCTACATTAGACCTTGCATTTGTAACACAGGAGCAGGTRGGAAGGAGGCAGCAAACCTCTGCCCTGCACCAGGAGCACGTTGCCCTCGCAGGTGGTCCTGCAGCAGTTAGCATAGTCCCCCCAYGGCAGGAAACCTGCCTGCCTCTCTTCACGTTCATCTATCAGACAAATATCCACAAATATCCTCCATCTGGAAGTGCAGTTCATGATTGTGGCCATTCTGGGCCCCACTCAGGTAGTTGCTGATTCAAGCATGAACCAAGTGGACAAAGCTGCTGGTTTTTGGAATGAAGTCATGAAAAYCATGACTTGCACTTTGGAAAAAACTTTGGCTACCAAAACACTCAGTCTCTCAAGTATATTTAACTTATTTGAGTCAGTCCTTCATTATAACGTCATATGACAAAGACCTGAGACACTCAGTATTTACAGCAAGCAGGTGAACACAGCAGCACAAAGAAAAAGCCTGTCTCCAACATTTTATGAAACAGACTTACTGTTTGCCATAACAGAGCTTATCTTTCCAGTTCTAATACTCATTTCCCAATTAGAAGAGCTGCTGGACACTTTTCATTAAGAAATGCTTCTCCGTGTCATGTACAGGACCTGTTGATCACACTGCCCTCAGTTGCTACCAGAGTACAAACCTTTACCATCAACTCCATGACTATCTTCCCTCCAAGGCAAGTGGCAGYGATTCTCCTCCAGACAGGATTGCACTCAAACACACACACTGATGTCCATCTGCCTATGATAAATGCAGCCATGTTTTCTCTCATCCAGCATGTCCATCTCCTGTCACCACAAAAGGAAAACAGCTCTTCCACTGCAACTCTGAGTCAYGTGTATTTGGCATATGCTTTTCTGAAGATCTGGGCACAAGCATGAGTGTCCCCTTGTTCCTTTTCCACCAGGCACTTTAATTTTCCCCAAATCTAGTCCAGCACCATCATAAATGCAACCATACTCTTCTTACGAGTCAGAATCTCCCCTCCAGTACGGCTTGTTGAACACTCTGGCCTGAAAGTCTACCACAGCCAATTCAGCCAAGTCTACTGCAAAGTGCTATATGTGGGTCATATTTGGCTTTGCTCTGCTGTGGTGCTTCTCAGGAGAGGTACAAAGAGGTATCTCATTGCTGCCCATTTGTTCTATTTTACTACTGCATTTTCACAGCAATTAGATTTCTCACTGCAAATGTTTCCTGCCAACTGAAAATGGCTGAAGATGTAGAAAGCACGCAGCACCTGAAAGACTCCTGAACTAATCCGTATGTCCCACAGGGTAGCCACACTAACAGATGAAGTCCACAGAGACAGAGCTATCAGTTTTACAGAAGAAATGCTGTGTCCTACTTCAAACATGAATCCTGAGAAAGCACCAGGTGTAGAAGAAGTATCAGCAGAATTGTTCAGAGTGATTAGTGATCATGGGATTGCTCTGAGGTGAAAAAGTTGCAAAGATATATTGATGCCTGGAAATTGGCCAGTCAGTTGAAGGGAATCTTTCCAAAAGACGGGGTAGATGAAGTGTTATAACAATCAAAACATCTCTCTGATGGTCAAGCTTGGCATGGCATAATTTAAGACACATGAAGCAAATGATAGAAGCAGAATTCATGCCACAGTCAGCTGGTTCCGGAGATGGAAAAGGCACCTATAGCAGAATTAAAAACATCTTTCATGTCACTGGAAAAATAGAGTTCCAGCAACCATTGGTTGTGCATTTCACTGACTACCCAAAATATTTGATACATCCTTCTCTGCCAGCAGAAAAAGGAATTTCAGAGCATCTCATCACACTCACTATCATTTTTCACTGTAAACAGAAAACAATAGCATGAACAGCAACAGTCAAGAGGTAGGAATCCACAGGGTAGAGATGACTCATGCATGTTGGCCCCAAGCCTTCTCAGCCTGCACACCGAATTTATCCTAAGACAACCCTGGCATATGTGGAAGCAGCTTGGGAAATGAACTGGTGGGCACCTTTTAACCTACATCAGACATACTGATAACAAAAGCATAGCTCATTGCTGTAACCACTAAGAACACTGGAGTCAGTTTTAAAAAAAATAGCTATTGATGAGTATGCACCATCACCCATACACCATGGTGTTTGTGGATTTCATCARTTTACTTAAGAAGCTAATGATCCTGCTTAGGAGAGACCATGGATACCTGACCAAAGAGGCAGTTTCCAAGAAACCTGAGGATCACTAGCAACAGCTTACTCAGCCATGGCCTCCCTCCTGAAAATATGGAAAATCTGTGGCACTCAAATTTCTTGAGAATTTGATGAAAAGTTTAATTTTCCCATTGCAACTTATGGATATGAATCATGGGGAAAAAATGCTGCTGACAAGGAGAAAAAAACAAAGCCTTAGTGATGTGTTACTGACGTATCTTTTAGATGGAAAGGAAGATGAATGCTGATGTTAGAAATATTACTGGAGAATAGCAGACTGCTGTCAGAAATCAATAGATATAGACTTATGTACTTGGTTACATCAGACACAGAGATGAAAATAAATCTCAAGAAAGTCATTATGGAAGGGAAAGTGGTGGGTCATGGCAGAAGAAAATGACCAGTAAGGAGATGGAGAGAAGGTGAGTGGCAGCTCCTAGGCAGCTGCTGTGGGCTCAGAGCTGGCAGGAGCTCAAGGCTGCTAAAGCCACTGCCATAATGTCACCAATACTGCCCACACATGAAAGGATGGGTTGTGCATCCCTCAGGTACCACAGTACTCCGATGGGATGCCGAGGGAAAAAGAAGGTAGGCACTAGGAGAGGAGGAAGGGAGAGAAGAGAGGCAAGCAAGCTAARCACAGAAAGGCCACAGAATGCTCTATGTCCATTTAGAGTAAGATTTCAAAGCTTGATCTGATGCAAATTTGTTCTTTGGCCCTTTTTGAAGGTCTCTGAAGGTCTCATAATTCCTCCCTTTCTAGATGGAAAAAAGAAGAGAAATCAAATGGGTTAGAGTTGTTGGGTTTGGGTGTTCTTTTTTTTTTTTTTTTTTTGCTGTTCCCTGGGTTCCTGGAGCAGTATGAGAAGACAACAGTCTGGTGCTGTAGTTTGCTAGCTCCTGGGACATAAGCTGTAATTTAATGNACTGGAACAATTCTCCCCCCCCCCTTTTTTTTTGTTTTTTGTTTTTGCTGTTCCCTGGGTTCCTGGAGCAGTATGAGAAGACAACAGTCTGGTGCTGTAGTTTGCTAGCTCCTGGGACATAAGCTGTAATTTAATGAAGGCTTTGCTTTTTTTTTTTTTTTTTTTTTTAGGGGGGGCACTTAATCATGCCATCCACCATAGACTTTCTATCCTCTCGGCCACCATCATACAACAGATATCACGTACCCAAGGGGGCCACTAGCTCCTTCCTCGGAGAGCAAAAGTACTGCACTCAGGACAGACCTATAGAATATAAAGAAGGCCAAAGCCTGGACTGTCCTTAGAGGACAGTCTTTAAGACTCTTTACACAAAACACGGCCCATGCTAGGCTAGGCAACAACATGATCAGTTGTTCTGATGAAGGTTTCCACTCTGAAAGCCAAAGAAAAGGAGAGCACAAGTCTTCATGATTTGAATTATCATTGCTACGGGGGGGGGTGTGTGGAAATTCAGTATGTACATGTACATGTACCTCAGTGTGTGTGTCTATGAGCACACGCTTGTTTCTGTGTGTGCAGATCAGCTCTGTGTGTACCTCAGCTGTATGACCAGTATGTGTACACACAACATGTGCACCAGAAGGTCTCACTGTAATCACGTAAAGCCACCTGCTYTCCTTCCCCAGCCTCTTCCACTGCCTGCTGGCCTTTCAACATAACTATAGGTCTCCTCTCCTTCATTTGAGCCCGTCCCCACTTTCCTCCAGTTTAGTAGGCTGCTTTTCCTCCTTGCATTGTCCACAATTGTGGGAATTCTGCAGACACCATCACTGTACTCAGAGGCCAGCCAAGGGGACAGGTGCTTTGCAGCAGAGCTACCTGTGAAATCACGCTGCATAAAACACAGCAGCCCCTCATAAATTTCCAGAGATGAAATCTCTGACACGAGCTCTTAAACTATGATTTAAAAGCACAGCCAAAAGCAGAAATGGGAACCTAATTCATCCAAGCAAACTGCCACTTTCAGAAGTTGGGAGTAACTGCTTGGAAAGCAGGAGAACCCATTACCCTGAGTCAGTGTTTCCAGGGGCTGCCGGACCCTGCGAGGGTCTGATCTTCAGGAAGCACCAAGGACCTACTTTCTCAAAATTCACCATCTTTGGTAGTTCTCAGGCACCTAAAATCACGACTCACCCCTTCTCCCTCCTCTCGCAGCAGAACGGCACCAGGGTTGGCCTGCAGCAGCCACAGCACCCTGCAGTCCCCGGTCTCGACAGCCAGCACAGTGGGCTACCACAGAAATCCCGATGCTGGAAATCCCCATCGATCGTGCCGTTTCCGCAGAAGCAGCAGCTCCATTCACTGATGTCTYACTCTTGAGGCAAGGCGCTCTGCCCTTAGAGACATGGGACATGCCTTTAGAGATCCTTCTGCAGCAAGGACAGCTGACTGACCCACTCACAAGSATGGAGTTATGGTGCTGCCCCCATCTGAAAAAAAGTTGACCACACCACGTGAATCTGAGCACATTGTTAAATTTGGTTTACTTTTCATCCACCCCAGCCAAACCCTTCTAACTAACTGCTTACAAACTTTTGAATGGTCAGATCCTGTGGGTATCTATGAACTGTAAGTACAGTTTGACAGCCACCCAAATGCATTTTATTAAGAAGGAAAATAAAAAGTAATTTAAGAATAAGAGCCTCTAACTAGAGGGAAAACGCACCACAGACTTAGAGCTAGTCACAAAGCTCACATACCTCAGTACGAGCGTGATTGCTGGAGTTCTTGTGATCTGCCCATGGGAAGCTGAAGATTACAGATAAGAGGCTATATCTGACATTATATCTTTTACATCAGCTACTTGCAGCAGACAAGTCCGAAGCTGATCATAAAATTCACGTTGTCAAGATCTCTCGTATTTTGTTCTTTCCAAATACTTAAAAATTAGCTTTGAGAGCACCAAAAAGATTATCTTTAACCACTGATATTTTCTCAGAACTACCCAGCTGAGCCTTAACATTCTTTTTCTGCACCAAAACCCAATCAAAACCTTGTCTCTCAGACTGCAATTCTGTTTTGTATAATTTTTTTTTCTCTCCCTAAAAACCATCCTAAAATGTTACCTAAAATCTAATCACCTGGGACCCAATGTCTCAGATTTCACTGGRATTAATTCTAATTTCCTCTCACTGGGGTATGCACAAATAATGCCAGCTTCTTAAATTAAGATAATAATTCAAGGTAAGACTGATTTTCTCTCCCAAGCCAACAGGTCAGCGAGGGGATGCCTCCTCCCACAAAGCCTGTGTTCTTTGCTGCCTGACCTCGCTTTTGGCAGTCTTGGGAGGTCAGGGAAATTGTTTCCCTAAGCCCCATAGCCTATTGATTTCTTTACAAGTTGAATTGTCATGGAAATGGGGGCACCYGAAAGACCACGGCTGCTTAGGCACACCACCCCTCGCTGCGAGGTACACCCACCTAGGGCACTCCTTGCTTCTTTGGAGGCCAACAATCTGCCAATCAGTTCCAACCCGTGAAAGCTAAGGTGAATATGAGGAGACCTCACCACCTGTATTATAATACGCAGCTGTATTGAAATTTTCCTGGCAAGGTCTGAATTTTAATGTTTAATTTACTTGAACTAATGGATCACAAAATTCCCATCGAAATCAAAATACTAATGAACCTTTGGATGGACAGAGACACCCTCCAGGCTTTGATCCTTTTCATTGCTGTATTTTAAAACAAGCAGCTCCTTAAGAAGGTTAAGGAAGCAATAATAAAGAATTTTTAGTGTRTGTACATGATCATTCCATACTGATGCACTTCAGCTTTAATAATATTGTATTAAATTTTATTGTAACCTTGCTGACATTTACTGCAAGAGAAAGTGCATAAGCTTAACAGCCTTATAAAATACAGCCCAGTAATGTACCTATAAAGCATAATATTTCTATACCAATGATGAGCTATTGCAATTGCATCCAATTTAGTGGCTCATTATTAACGAGCACAATCACCTTCTCAGTCACATGCTCTTAAACACAGTATAGTATATTGATGCCATTTCGTATTTTACAAGGCAGCTGCTCCAGTTTTGCTCAGTGGTACAATGATCTGACAGTGGAAATTCTCTTCTCATTATGAATTAGCTGTAAAGCATACCTGATGATAAAGACTTAAGCCCTCATGCACATCACCAGGGCTCTAGTATATTCAGGGGAGGGAAACTAGTCTACACCAGCTGAGATCAGGCCCATTAAAGCTGACTTACCTCCTTCAACTCCTACAGACTGCCTTGCWGAGAAGTGACATTGTTTAGTAAGATTTTGGTAAAAGAAGCAGTTATATAGGTCCTTTTATGGTCCAATATGGCTAAACAAAATTGGGTTTCCCTATAACCCATACAAGTGCGCACAGACTTTTCCAAAAGCACTTGGCTACCTCTGGTATCTAGCTCTCTGAGAGGCTTTTACGAATTCCGCTTAGGGCTCAGCTCCACCTAGAAATGCCTAAATATCTTGCTAAATCTGAGCCCCATGATAACCACTAGAAAAGGTCATTTGGTACTGAAAATGGCACTTTAGTGGAATTTAAGCACCACCTTTCACGAAAGCACTTCTGAAAGTTCTGGCATCCACAACCATTTATTCCTAGAAGCACTTAAAACTCAAGTGACCTGTCCTTGGTCTTTGCATTTCTTAACAGAGGCTCCCAGGCTTCCCCAAAACTACCCCATTCCAGAAGGCAGTTCTCTCCCAGTGAACTGCTGGGATCAAGACACCCTGAAAAGAAATAACTAACTGTCCTTATCACCCCAAAGGAGGCCTCCTAAGTGCATCCTCCAGACTGGCCCCCAAGATGCCAAGGACAGCCAGCTGTGAGCTGAATCCACATCTCCTTTCAGCTGCACAAAGACCTGGCACAAGGAGACAAGGGGTCAACACCCTACAAAATGCCAGAATGTCCCAGTACGGGCCAAAGCAGGTCTGCATATCTGAGGACCTCTCTCATGTAACACAAAACCCAGTGCAATGAAGTCCTCAAGTGCAGCTGGGGATTTTCTGAGCTGTCAAGGTGACATAGCCTCAAAGCAATCAGTGCTGCTCAGCAGGATGAGACAAACACAGCTGGTACTGGAGGAGATTAATTCAAAGAGCCATCTTGGCTGGAAGACAGGGAAAAATTTTGAGACACTGTATATATGGRGTAAAGAAAATAAGTAGTTCATTTTCTTTGAGCATTAAGCTCTAATGGCTGTCAAGGGGGATTACTGATATTGTTATGCCAGTGTCAGCACATGTTGTAGAACAGCTAATATTTTGAATTTCCATACTTGCTTAATTTAATGTTCAGATAATCTGACAAACGAAACAGGAGCCTCAAAGATGCTTTTCCCCCCTCTTCCCTTTTTTATTTTTTTTTTTTAAATCATTCTATTAAGATTGTTAAATTCCTGGGAGCAAGAGCTGGCATACACGGAGGGCACATACTAATCTCATTTATGCTGAGATTTGCTTTCTGTTAAGCAACAGAAAAACAGCTAATCAAGCATAATTCAATAATACATCATCTGCAGATGCAAAGACTCAGAAAACTGGTATGGAGCTTTGTCTATATACATGAGCTGATGATCTGGGACAGGTGCAGTTAATTGCTCATGGGGTGTGGGTGCACACCTAAATACTCCACTGTGGTTCCTCCCAAGCTTTGGGCTAGCTGAAATCTGGGACTGCTTCCAGCACACCAYTGAACAGCCTCCATGCACCTCTTCCTGCCATAAGCCTGAGATTGCCCAGCCAGCCACCTCCCCCGGTAGAAAGTCGTGGCAGAAAGGCCACCATCCCCTTTGCCCAGTGTTACCTTGGGCACAGCTCATTTCCTTGAGCATCATGTGAGTAGACTGGAAGTAAATTGAAAGTAGATTGGTCAGCTGATGACACTGGTATGCCCTCTGCCTTGCACTTCAGAGACATCYTGAAAATCTGTCTTGCACTGCAGAGCATTTCCAGACATCCCCAAAATAACATTATGGTTCTCTCAGAAAACTACAGACAGAAAGAAACGATCTGATCAACAAGTGTATTCCCATGGCTCTGGGTCCCTTCACATCTCCATCAGCATGGTTTTCCCCATCTTTATACAGCCACCAAGCTGTAGAGGCTCAGTAGAAGAATTGGCCCATTTATTCTAAACATGGGTCATAATACAAGAAAAAAGGCTCTGCATGAGGTCATCCCAGCCTATTTGCCAAGAGGGATCCTGCAAATATAGAGCAATATTCTTGGCTCTCAAACACCCTGTAGTTCCCATCAACCCAGTAGAGAAAACAGATGCTCTGCCACAGCAGGCATCTAATGCTGAGAAGCTTCCGCTTTGGTCAGAGCTGCCTAGTGGAAAGCAACTTTGTTCTGTGGAGGATTTCAATACTCCAATTCTTGATTTCATTCAGATTCACATCAAAATTTAAAATGGTTGAAATCTCTTTAAGAGAATAGAGACACAGCTCAGGGAGAGCTGCCTGGGGACTGCGATGGAGCCGTGGGCCTCACTCAGAGATGCTGTGCCAAGTGCCAGGAGGAGGCTCCTTCAAAACTTCTGAAATCAGAAACACCCTCACTAAGCATCAATCGAACCGTCAAATTCCACCCCTCAAAATATTTTTCTACTGTTATTGTTACGCAACTTCTTAGATTGTAATGTCATTCAGTTGGGTTTAAAATAAACCAAAAAAACAAAAAAATCATTTTTAAGACAAACTTAAAAAAAAAAGAATAAAATTACTTGCCCATGCTGCCTCTGCCTGAAGCCAGTATCTTACACATCAGAAAAAGGCATTTTAGAGGGGGTAGAGGGTTCTGGGTGGAAAAATTACCAGTAACAAATAGACTATCAGAGAGAGAGTGCTAAGCACAAGGATACATACAGAAACGCGTTGACCAATATGTATAAAACCAGACATGAGATACAGAGAGACGTTTCTCTTTGTTCTCCACCTCGTGTTTYTGTTGTTAAGGCTCTGTGCTAATTTCCATGGAATTACCACAGCACATTTGTAAACACACATGAAATGCAGACAGCTCTCTGCAATCACTGTTGTCTTAGGCTATTAAGTATAATATTCAGCTCAGCCAGATGCCACCAGGAGTTCACCAAGCCCATAAAACAAGCTCAATCACATATTTTTGCAAACAAGAACACGAATCCCTTTTGGAAGATTTTATGTATATATTTGTATATTTGCTTCCTTCCATCTGGCCAATTCCCCTACCAGACAGAGAGAGCTAAAGCCCGTGAAGGAAGTTTTTGCATCTACCTCTCTCAGCAACACCCTCCCGAAATGGGTCTGCCATCAGTCCCCCTCAGGTAAAAAACATTCACAAATTGCTTCTAAGTACACAGTAGGCTGGAGAAGATGCTGCTGTTTTTCACAGCGCAGAAGGGAAAGCAGGACCATATCCCATCGCTGGGTGCCAACATACGGGCGGCTGGTTCCAGCCTCAAGACGCTCACAGCAAAGCTCCATCGTCTTGAGTCATGCAAGACCCCACCGGAAAACAGGAGTTCAGCTTGGATTAAGCAACCTGATCCACTTGCAGCTTGCCATTTAGATGATGTCATAAATGGTGTCAAGTACCCCAGAAACCCAGAAGTATACCACAGAGGCAGCTCTGGGTGTTTTCTTCTTTCTCTTCCCTTATGGCTGTTGGACAGAGCCCCTCACAGATGGAAGATGATAGCAACATCTCCAGACCCACAAATACACCTGCCCACAAGTAGCTCTGCAGATCAGAGCACCCCAGTGAGATGTCTTATGGGGAGAGCTACCCCATATGCAGAGCTTGAGGTTAGGGATGTCAGAAAGACATCGCTGAACGCGCTCTTAGGTTTGTGTTTGTTCTGAGGGATTGGAACATCTCCTGCCCTCCACTACTGTTTTAGACTTTGGACTAAAGCTGACACAGAGACCTTGCACAGTCAGCTGTCCTACAACAAATAATGCCAAGAACAGAAAGCTAAAGGACACCAACTTCTTAAGTCTCTCAAACTATAATCCTAAAGCATACATAATTACATCCTTATGCAGAAAGTTCTGTGAAGACCAGAAACCTGGAAAACTGTAGGAGGAAACCAAGAATGGGATACACCCGGAGCAACCAGTATGGCTGAGTGTCAGGGCCCTATCCAGCCCAAATATCAACTCCCTTGAGGCAAAAACCTCTTTAATTCCCAGTGCCTGAGGCTGTCGTTGGCTCTGACACATGACATTTTCTCCCTCTACAGCTCCCCCATGCTAGCATTTAGCCCAGGAATGCTTGTCACTCACGAAAGTCTAGTCCACAATTCTTTGTCTCATCCATAGGAATCTTAGTGCAGATCTACAAAATATTTTGTGAAAAGTTTTTACAAGTCAGCCGACTCCGAGTAGCATAACCCCCTGATGCAGCCACACCTGTTTCAGCCTTGTGCTTGGTGAGTACTGAAGCAGCACATCCTGCCATGGCCTATGCACCCAACATCTAGCCGTCCAGCCCCAGCTCTCCATCTTTTCACTATGCCTCTGGATCCGGCCTGGCACGGCAGAGGGCACTTCAGGTTCTGCTGCGGTACCAATAATAATAATCCTCATAACACCACAAATAATGAGAAAAGTCCAGCAACAGCAGATGCAAAGAAGTCCAGACAAAAGTATGGATTTGAAGTTCATGCTGCCCTAAAGGAAATCTCAACTTTGGCCCTCCCTGAAAACTCACCTCTCTGCTTCTCCAGGCCAGGCAATCAAACCRGTGGCTCCAACCTCAGAGGACAAAAATGACTCAACAGGAAAAAAACAAAGCTTCAAGCAGGGCAGTGCCACCAAATGTCCGCCCGTGACCTCTGTGGCTCGCCCTTGCCACGGCCCACTTATTTCCCTCTCCCAGCCTGGATTTCTTCCCACACCAAGGATATGGTCCTGCCCTCAGCCAAGCACATTCCTGCAGCACAGGTGGAAGGCAGAGGCAACTGGTTGTTTCTTCGACAGCAATCATTAAGAAAAAGCATCAAGAAGTTTCAATGGGGAAATGGGCTGACTGCCAGCATGTGTTTCCTTCGCAAACCAACCAGAAATTGGGTTGCTAGGTCTCAAGTTTATCCACAAGGCCATAAGTCTGAGCTGTTTGGCCCTGCCCCGAGCCAGAACATGTGTTTGTGGGATATACAAACTGCGTGAAAGAGAGGCCACAGAGGACCCATTAGAAATTCAATATTAGCTTTGTAAAATTGCTAATAATTAGCTACAGCTCTTTTCTCCATCACAGCAGCTTGTGACATGAAAGTGATTACGTTTCTAATGAATAGATTAGGGTTACTGAATACATTAAACAACAAGGTTTTTAATCAACTGTTTATTGATTCCAGCAAGACAGTTCTGAAGGCAAAAAAACCCACTAGGTAGTCGCGGAATTTATTTATGGGCTAGTGTTCTACATCAGAAATAATTAGAAATAGATTATTTTTCACCAAATCTAGTGCTTTTTTTCTTTAAGGCAGCTCAATATGGATTAAATTAACTGCAAATAATAAATTAAGGGAGAATTGAAAGCTGAATGCAGAGTGGAGAGGTTCTCACAGCTCAGCAGTTAATCTTTGTTTTGACTTGTTGTGGCAAAACCAGCCATGTATTTATTGCCTGTTTTCAGCCCATGAAGACGACAGGTTGGACTTCTTGGGCAGGCACTCTCGTGTGATCCTCTCCTTGTCTTCTAGCCTCCCATCTGCAGCTGTTTGGAGATAGGATGGTGTCAGTTACCCACAGTGCCAACCTCAGTTTTCATGAAATCCTTAATACAGGAAGGATAAAATGTATTTTCCACCAAGGTGTAATATATAGATATTAATGCTATAGGTTCCTTGTAGGTAGCTCTGACAGCCTGGTATTGGATCCAAAGGAGCCAAGCATACATGAGCTTGGCAGGTCCACACAACATGTGTCTACACAACAGCAATACAGCCAAGTCCAGCTTCCTGGGGCAGCTGGCCAGGACCACAGGAGGGGAGAAGGTCTCAGCATGGCCTTTCTTGGTGCAGGGCCCCCTTGCACCCTGACAACCCAGGATCACGCCATCCCTGCTACCCTCCACACAGGACTCAGCTTGACGGAGTGCCAGGCAGTCCCAGCACCCAGGAGGATGCACAAGGGCTGCACTATGGGTTTCTGGAGAACCCACTCACCATTGGTTGGTACAACTACTGCCTCCAGTCCAGGAGGGTGACCTCTCCCCCTGCTTACCCCACGAGCATCTTCCCATCACTCAACCCAGACACAGGACTCAGTATTTCTAGGCATTTTCCCCCATTACACCCCTTTGAGTAATACAAGCAGCTGGCTAGGCCTGATCCAGTTCCTTTCACAGTTTGGTGGAAGCCACCTGGACCAGGTGAAGCATGCCTGTACAGCAGGCAGTCTTCTTTGCCCAGTAACTCCCTCTATAGAGACAAGAGTCAGCTTGGCAGTCTGACTCTACTCTTAGGGGTGAGACAAGGGTCCCACCTTACAGTCTGCCGATCATGTTACAGCCAGAAAAACCCTGTGAAATAACAGAGCTTTTTTGCTGGGCTGCGCACCTCGTACTCCCTGGGCGTCAGGCGTTACACGCTGCAGAACAAAGGATCAGCCAGGGGGGTCAGTCTCACAGCTGGAGAGCCATCTCCAACTAGCAACAACAGCTTCACACACAAATGCTGGGAACCTGCCAGGGACATCACATGTCCCAGCCTTTGTAAATGAAGCTAAGGAACTATTTCTCACTTCTGATCTGCAATCTTTGCAGCGCTGTTCATTGTTTACTAAGTCCAGCCAAGAGACAACGAGCACAGTTTGCATTCTCTTTGTGCAATTTTCATTTCAGCCGCAAATTGTTCCTGTCAGGTTCAGAGGACCACAATTGCATCCTTTCATGCAATAGGATCCAGGATGTTCCGCAATTTTAATTACCCACAGTGGAAACCAGAGGAAAAAGAACAAATTTTTAGAGCACTAACTTTATTAAGTTTATTAAGAGCCAAACAACTTTCTGCCAATATATAGCTACCTGGGAGTTTGTTAATTTATTAAGAGATAGTTGAAGTGCTCCATAGCAAAGCAGATCTATAATACATATTCAGTGTGCATGCAAATGGAGCCATTCAGACAGCAAATCTTTCTAGCTCTCAGTTTACAAGGTAGAGGACCTTTAGTCTGGCATTAAACCAAGGTCAAATACTGCATGTGCTGCTTAAAGCATCAAGGAGAAAACGTTTTTTCTTTGGATCCATGGCAGACAGGGGATTCCCAGGCAGGTTTTGCTCTCAAAATGGTAGTTGTCTKAAGCTGCCTTACTGCTTTGGATCAGTACAAACTGTTCTTGCAGAGGTTTTAGTGCACAGAGGGCTGCTGAGGTGGTATAAGAGACCCCACAAATGTGGCTAACTTCACAGCTCTGCAGATTATCAAGTCTGTCCATGGCCTACAATACCTTTACCATCACTGAATATGTGATGCCGGTACACAGAAATAGTGAGAACATGTGAAAACAGGTTGGATCTATGTGACTTTTCACAAATTACGCAATCATGCCAAAGGAGTGCTCCAACGCCCTCTTTCATCCCCATGCACATGCACATTGTATATTCAATTTACACCTCCAAGTCAAAGAGAAATCTCCTATTTTAAAATGCTTTTCAAAGGCCAATAATAGTTCAAATTACTCTGAGTGTCCATTTACTAAGAAGTTACAACTCCTTCAAGAAGCTTASTATATGGAGAAAAATAAAAACCAGAGACTGCTAGCAATTATCTAACAGGTTTTCCTTGCAGTAATGTCCCAGTTTTCTTGTGTCCCACATCGGACACCTGAAACTTGATCTTCTAGATCCAAAACCGCAGAATCTTTCATATCTATACATGATACTGACACTACAAGTACACATTTATGCCATGTAACATGACAGGCAACCATAGATTTAGTCCTAGGTAGCCAGATGAAAGACTATCGACATCTTGAAATCCAAAGACATTAACCAGTTTGATCTTTTCCTTCTTCCAAAAGGAAATTGTTTTCCGCAGGAAGGATTTTCCTTTTTCCTTTTTCATTCTGTTGAGTCTCCATACATTAGCTCTTAAACATAGTACGGGTGACGCAACCAAACAGTACGTATTTTGCAAATTAAACCATGTAGTGCAGTAGGAGAGCTAATTATACGAGAAGACTACATACCAAATTTGCCTACTAAACAGTATACCCTGTATATAAACATCCATCAAAATGCATACATGTGTATACAGGGCTTCAGTGGGAATTCTAGAAACCTGAACTCTCACTAGAGGATGCTAAACTGTTGGACTTCAAAACCTGTCTGTGCACATGCCCATGGTGCCTGCACACTCCGGGTAGCATTAAACACTCCACCTTCCTTATTGTATCTATTAATTGGATTGCTCTTTCTAAGGCTGRTCTGTATGTGCATGAAAATATGTAAAAAAAATCCAGTGCCCTGAGGACTACTCATTCTAGCTCTGGCCACTTCAAGTCTGTATTCRCCTGCTAAAGGTACATCTCTTTATGTTTGGGGATGCAGAATGAATTCAAAGGAAAGCCCCATTGCAGGCAGATCTGAAGCAAGCGGCTGATACACCTGAGGGCTGTGCTGACATCCAGAAAGACCTGGACAGGCTGGAGAGCTGGGGTTCAGCTCATGAGGTTCAACAAGGGCAGGTGCAGGGTCCTACACCTAGGGAAATAAAACTCCATGCACCAGTACAGGCTGGGAGCTGACCTGCTGGAGAGCAGCTCTGCAGAGAAAGACCTGGGAGTGCTGGTGGATGACAGATTGATCATGAGCCAGCAATGGGCCCTTGTGGCCAGGAAGACCAATGGGATCCTGGGGTGCATTAGGAAGAGTGTTGCCAGCAGGTSGAGGGAGGTGATGCTGCCCCTCTCCTCAGCCCTGGGGAGGCCTCATCTTGAGTACTGCRTCCAGTTCTGGGCTCCCCCAGGAGAAGAGAGACATGGAGCTACTGCAGAGTCCAGCATAGGGCTACAAAGATGATCAGAAGACTGGAGCATCTGCCCTGTGAGGAACAGCTGTGAGAGCTGGGCCTTTTTAGCCTGGAGAAGAGAAGACTGAGGGGGGATCTTATCAGTGTGGATAAGTACCTGAAGGGAGGGTGTCAAGGGGATGGGGACAAACTCTTTTCGGTTGCCCTRTGTGACAGGACAAGAGGCAATGGGCACAAACTGAACCACAGGAAGTTCAGCCTGAATGTGAGGAGGAATTTCTTCCCTGTGAGAGTGACAGAGCACTGGAGCAGGTTGCCCAGAGAGGTTGTGGAGATATTCTCCTTCTCTGGAGATATTCAAAGCTCACCTGGATGCAACCCTGTCTAACATGATCTAGGTGACCCTGCTTGAGCAGGGAGGTTGGACTAGATGATCTCCAGAGGTCCCTTCCAACCTTACTGATTCTATGATTCTAAGTGGGTTTATTAATGAACACAAGATTGAAATGTATTTTGGAGTTTTCCTATGTTTTTGTTCATCATGCCCTTCTGAGCAGGATGCTTGGGGAAGAAACAGCTCTGTCTTCTCTTACAAAACCCAGCCACCTCCCATTCAAGTCCTCATGCCTTGTAAGTGTCAAAGGCAGCTCTGAGTTTGATTTTATGGGCAATTAACACTTGGACACCTGACCTGACTGTGTAGATACCCGACGGAGACACTGATGGGATTGACACACAGATTCCCAGACTCACACAAAACTGGAATCAGATGTTTGGAGTTGTTTGCATTTACCGTTGCCAAACAAGGGTCTGCTCTAGGCTGGCTCCTCCCTTAAAGGGATAGTGAAGCAGCTGTATAATTATGTTTTCTTTAGTTTACTAATTTCACTTCATTAAGTTACATGTTAACCATAGTTCACTTCAGAGTATTGTCTCTCCTTCTCTAAACGAAGATTTTCCATGGTATCTAGGTACCAAATCAACAGTCTCTGCAGCCATCCATTCCAATCTCATTAAGACATAATCAGATTTACTCGCCCCTGAGGCTCTAGCGAAGCATTTATGCTTTGATAAGACTTAAAGTTTCAGAGGGCTTCACCAGTCCTTCTTGCCTTGGATGCTTGGAAGGGGCAAAGACTGGAGCACAGTCCCATCAACAGGCCTTCMCAGAAGATCCAGAAGCATCTCTAGCTTGTGCTCAGACCTAAGATCTGCCCAGGACAGGGGGAGCTGGAGAACTGACCTAGGGTGTGACCATGAACAAAGAGCACTGAACTATGGTTAACATTCAAGTCTGAGAGGAGAAAACCTTCAGCCTCTGAGGGAACAAACCTGATGCCCAGGAAAGGAGGCAGCATCTCCCATGCACCAGGCCTGCTGTGTACAGCAAGTCCCTGTTGAGATCGCCAGTGCTCTGAAATAAATGAAAGCATCTTCTGGGCATTATTCTCCATTACAGCACTCCCTTCCCCCCCGGCCTCAATCCAAAGGCAAACAGACTGAATGGAACCACAGTGAAAGCATTAGCCAATGTCACTTTGCACACACATTTCCCTCCCAAGCTCCAAAAGCCAGTCTTTTGGTATGACAAAACTAAAACATATCTTCAGAGTATGTCTTTCTAGTCTCTCCCTTCAAATAAATGTATTTTTAATTTGCCCCTAGGCTGAATTTGTGGTCAGAGCAAAGCTGCACTCACAAGCATTATCCGATAAGAGAGTGATCATGTCAATGACAGCACTACATTCATGGGGAAAGTGAATACAATTGAGCACAGTGGAAAAAAAAGGGGACATGGTTTCCTTGTGGTTACCTCTCAAAAACAGCAGTCTCTCCCCCTCCAAGGGCCAATACTGGATAACAAGACCTATGACATTCTCAAGAGATGCCCACACCACCAAAAGTGCATAATCTTTGTGCTTTGCACCAAAGGCACGCCGTGCCAAGTCTTTGCCCTTGAGTCATGATGATCTCCTTGAAAATACACTTGTGCTCCCTGTTCTCTTCAGGACAGTAGTTACAAGTGCTCTGAGACAGTACAGTGAGCTGAGGAAAGATACATGCCCTGAGGCAGTCAGATCTACCAAGCACTCCTGCAGAAATCCTCTCTGACCATTATCTGCAAGCTCTCACTCCAAGCTTATTTTAACTTCTGCTAGAGCGGCCAGTATCCAGAAAGCACTGGCAGAAGTACAAGGTTTTCTGAGTTAAGGAGCTATCTGGTAGAGCCTTGTTTCCAAGAGGAG
Organism: Rhea americana; assembly: GCF_003343005.1. NCBI lineage: Eukaryota > Metazoa > Chordata > Aves > Rheiformes > Rheidae > Rhea > Rhea americana. The sequence goes on from NW_028185461.1 coordinate 1,690,068, forward strand.
GCTTGAAAATCAAGTGTGGCACATCACGAGAGTTATGTTGAGATTGCAAATCCAAATCTGGAAGGAATCCCCAGCATGCTTCTGCAAAAGACTCCTATGCTGATAGCTAACAGCCTACTACACTTTCCTGTTAAGCCTCTGGTAGGTGCAAGGGGTCCAGGCCACAGCAGGTGGTGCACACCCTGATACCAGGGCACACTAATAGCTTCAGGAGTGACAGACACCATTCTCTCCTCCTGTTAGGCCTCAGCAGATATGTGGCCAAAGTTGACTATCAGAACTGTTGCTGAATTCACCCCATTACTCTAAGTCACAGATTCAGCTTTTGAGGTTATGGGGTCACCCCTGGAAGACACTGATCATCTAGCTGAGCTCAGCAGGACCAGGCCAGATAGCAAAGGTGCACCACAGAATCCAGCATGAAAACCCTCTCCAACTCATTAGCCCCCATTCCTTTCTTTCAGCACTCCCATTTGAAGACTCTCTGGAAAGAGCAAGGTCAGAGATAGAGAAAGCAGTAAATACGTTCAAGGAGACATCACAAAGAGCTTGCATGGTAGAAAGACCAAACACACCTTGGACATTTTCACCATTTGGAGCTGCATTCACTCAACTATGTTCCCTGCTGGGATAATCCCATTGCCTCCAAGCTCAACTTACGATTTAAAATATTGAAACTACATGATAATACAGTGCCAAACCTCTTCAGAGATTCCAGGCATCCCTGGATTGCTCTAGGATAGCCTCTCGCTCTGCTCTTTCCTCTCCATTTTCCATTAGCTGCAAGGTACCAGACAAGCGTCCACAGGCATATGCCACTGCTGGTTCACCCAGGTGCCCCACCTTCATCCTAAAAGATGCAATCACACAAAGCCATGGAGGGGTTTTCAAGGCTGCCTTTATCACACTTAATCCACGCAAATTCCAGAGAGCCTCTGGGAATTTGAGATTTGTCGACATTTCCCATCTTATGTTTCCTACTAGAAATCCCTCCAGCTGGTTAGACGCTGTAATAGGTACCATTTAGCTAGCTAATGAAATCCATATGTAATTGTCAGAAAGATAATTGACACATTAGGACTGGGAGATTTGCATTTGGCCTTTTGCAGTTTACTTGTTGAGGCATGGCACTTCTGGGGATGGCAAACTGATGGTATTTAACAGCACTCCATATGTTTGATCTTTTCTCCCCACACTAAAAGTTCTACCCATTTAAAAGGCAGGTGTAATGCGACATAAAGGAAGCTGTTTCTCTCTCCTCTCCTGAAAACACTACACTGCTATTGTGCATCTTCCCTTCTGTAGGACTCCCACTAGGAAAACAGCTGCAAGGCCTGCACTATAAAYACGCTGCACTATTACGCTGAGATGAGCTCTCTCAAACTGAAGGGAGATAGATGCGCGGACTCAGACTCAACCATTCACGCCATTGTTGAACTTAACCACATCTACACTGGGTAGGGGTAAAGCCTGCTTTTTGGTCTCATGCTTAAGGGTCTGAGAAGTGCCGGATAAATCACCCACAGAAGTGCTACTTCATCTCTATGCAAAGAAAGCCTTGAGTTACTGGTCCAGAGTTAGACCTCAAACTTTAAAACACAAACTTTGGTAGCAGCAGATTCCTTCTCCTTATCATTTCCATCTGCAGTATGTTCCAAGTTACTTTAGTTTTGACTATCCTAAATACTTTTATCATCTGCAAACTTTGTCACTTCACCATCCACTTTTCCAGATGATTTACAAAGAGCTCAGGGATCATTTATTCTTATCCTTTAGCCAGCTACAAACCCACAGAAGGGCTTTCCTTCATCTCCTACCATAACTTAGTTTAAGAGCCTTTGACGAGAGAATTTGACAAAACTTTCTGAACGTCCAAGTATACTGCACAGACTTGCATTCCTGGTGAAAAGGGGCCAAAAATGCAAACTCTCTGGACAATCAGCTAAAGCACATTTTCTACAGTTTGAGCACGAACGTCTCTTGGTAAAGAAGAAGTCAAACCTACTATATGGATCTTTACATCGAAGATTCTTGGTGCAGGCCAAAAAGAAAGATCTCTGATTTTCTGAAGAAGCCTCCCAATGTGTGAACATGTAACCAGAAAATCCACAATGCTTTTGGGTTAGGATGCCACCCGAAAATCATTATTAAGCATAGATGCGCTCATGGGATTTCATACACTTCCCACCTGACATGGGCATGGCTTGCTGCTTGACGTTTGACTGCTTCTGTTCCTCAACATATCAAGTGTAGACAGGAGAAATATGGCAAGTGCCTCCATGCTGGAAGCTGGCTTTCTCTTCCTGCTCTCTCAAATGTTTTTTTTGTCCTCTGTTTCTGGTAAACGAATTCTTCTCTTTGGCATTTTCTAAGGACTGTCCTTTCTGCCTGCAAAGGGCAGTTCGCCACACTGCAGCTCGGAAGGGCCTGGGGACTAGCATAGCTTGCAAGCTCTCAGCTGAGACCCGAAGCCAACTTGAGTGGGCGGTTTGGGCTTCTCAGATCTTTTCTTGTGTTTTGCTTTTTGAAATGTATTTTGTTATTGCAGGACAACATGGGGACAGCACAGAACATAAACTTCTTTCCTCTTCTAATTCATTTCACAAACAGCTACCTTGGGGAGCCTCTAAAGTATCTCGTATAGTTACATTTCAACCTCCTTTCTATCTGCATTTTACACATTCTTCTGCAGAAATTTTGAGCTGCCTCTCCCCTCTCTTCCCTGCTTTTAGGGGGATTTTTACAGACGCACAGAGACCATAGAGAAAATATTAAAAAGCCTGATTCTCCACTGCTATTGTAGTTTTTGCAGTCACTTCCGCTAGCCAAAAGCAGAATAAAAATGCCACTAAGATCATTTGTGATTTATACTCAGTTTATACTAACTAAAGCAGACTGAAAGTGCTACTTTGCTGCATTTCAAAAAGTCATCTTGATTTCATCGTGATGCCAGGGTAGATCAGAAACAAGTAATACACGTTCAAAGGCCTTTGGTAACCACCAGAAGTGCTCCCAGTCTTCCCCTGCAGAAGCAAACAGGGTCTATCAAAGCATTAGTATCTGGATGTAGGCAGAGCAGTTTGCACGTATTTACTGAACTTGCTTATTCAGAATCTAATTGCTTCCAAGCAGTGTCATCATGTTATTAGTGTTGTATCAAGAGCAAAGGCAAAGCGCTCAGCATATTTAATGATTTACTTAAAGCCTTGATACAGGGAGCCGTGTGGTGATATGAGCAACCACGCTACTCTTTAAAAACGCAGCCAGGCAGAGGACATCTCAGAATAACTTTCTGCGAAGGGGTGGATGAGAAAGAAGCTTGGAGAAACAGCAAATGCTCTAAAAATGTGCAGGAAACTGAAAAATGAGAAGAAATCAAAATATGTTTTGAAGAAATCATCCTTATTTAACTAAATTCCTGATACTATTTTCACGAAGGAGGGCCTGGCTCATGCCATTTGGGTCGCTGCCATAAACACAAGCAGAAGCGAAGACCGCTCAGCCCCATACACTGATTGATGGGCCGACAGACAACGGGGCTGCCGAGATGTGAAGCCTCCAAACTTGCTAAGACCAACAGGGGCTCCACATCTGCTTGGTCAATTCATTGCAAAGGAAGGAGGGGAGGAAAAGAAAAAAAAAATCATTATCGTTGCCTCTTGTGTATCAGCTGGCACGCTCTGCCTTGGGATAAAGTGCCCTAATTACACAGATAGCCTTGCAAACACACTCACCGAGCCTGCCGCATGTGAGTTATTATAGCATTTACAGTTGCTGTAATAACACAACGCGGAGACAAGCCACATAGCACAAGCACAACTCTGACCTGCAAGCGACCCACTAATTAGCAGCTGCGTAGGGTTAACGAAGGGAGTGCATCGCACAGTGAGGCGTGCTCAGAGCATGAACTCTGGCCGGGGGAAACCAGGAAATCTATGCCAGGAGGCATTTACACATTCATTAGCGGTGTTGGTGAAACACAGCGGAAAAAGCCCTCCCTGATAATATTATGCTCGGAATAAAACAAGTGGCAGCTTTTAGCTACACACCGCAATCACTGCGGAGGCTGAATCTTAAGTACAGAATTAGGCCCTGCATTTGGAAACTGCAGCTCCCGGTGGGCTCAGATGCACCACCAGGGTTTACCTGCTGTCCCCACCGCATCTCAACACTCTTGTTTTATCCCATGGAGAAGAAAACGGGGTTGAACACTGCTGGTTACAGCTGGATTAGCACTTCCCCAGAGCTGGGAGCACAGGGGCACAGGTTTGCAGGGCGCACCCGGCACCTGCAGCCCACGTGAGCCCTTCTCACCACAGCGAGTCCCAGCCGCAACTCGGCGCCCAGGCTGCAGAGCTACGCCACAGCAGCCCACCACGCCGGAAAGCCGCTGCCTTTCCCTGCAGCAAGCTTCCGCGCTGCTTACAGACGTCTAAAGCCACAGTTCTGCCTCACTGCTGCAGCTTGGAGAAGCACATGGACTTGTAATTCTTTTTTAATCTACTCCACTGGTGAACGAGGGTGGTTTTGCTATGAAAGAACAGCCATTTGTGGTGCGCTAAAAGCTGTTTTAAGCTAGATTTGGACACACCAGAACTCTCCACTGGGGCTGGTAGAGCCCCACAGCTCTTGGGGAGCATCCCCTCGGCCTGGCCCTCACTCTCCGAGGTTGGAAGTCATTGCAATCACCCAGAAAAAAAGGCACATCAAACTCCTCGCAGCAATACTAGCGGTGCAGGTGGATGATGGAGGGAGCACCTTCTTTAAATAGAAAAGTTTTTTTTTTCTTTGAACAAGAGATAGAGAAACAACTATTTTTTTTGTCAAAATAATATTCTTGCTGGGAAAGTTCTTTCTTGACAGAACACCAAAAATCTGGAAGCTATTTTTATATTTGCTTTCTACAGGCAAACTAATCTAAATACTTTCAGCTAAATCTGAACTACCCCAGCGGCCTTTAAGGAGTGGGAATTTGGGAAAAGGAGTGTCAATTTTGTTGAAAAGAACAAAAATCTAAGTTTTGCCAAGAGTTTTCCTGAGTAAAAAGCATTTCTTGGGCAGCTCTTTTGCTCCTTATCTTAGTCCAAGAGGAGCTGGATCCTGCCAAGCCCAAAGCTCACATCACAGCCATTTACCACACCAGACAACAGATCCAGCTCATGCAGGAAGCCACTTTAAAACCATGGAGCTTCTTTCGGCAGCTGACGCCAATATCGCACTTGCCACCCAAAAATCCTCTGATAGCTTAGAGGAGAAAAACAGAAAAGTCTTCTTTCCTTGGCAAATTTACAGGCTCTATCTAAGTAGATCTCCCTCTGYTGCTGTCGAAGTAGGGAAGCACGTCGTGTGTTCACCTCCTGTCTCAAGGCAGCCTAAACCTGTACCAGGGAGGACATCTCAGGAAGCCAAGAGCAGAAGCGGTATGTTGCATAGAGGTATTTTTCAGCTAGACCTGGGAGCAAAGTTTTGCTTTGATCCTTGGTCCAAGCTGGGATTTTCAGCAAAGCTCCAAGTCATCTATGGCGAACATAATCCACCTTCAGCTAACGCCCATACAGGAAGGTGCTCCTGTGCCAGGCCTGCTCTGGAAGGCAAGGTCCACAAGGATCATAGAATCAGTAAGGTTGGAAGGGAACTCTGGAGATCATCTAGTCCAACCTCCTCGCTCAAGCACGGTCACCTAGAGCATGGTAGACAGGGTTGCATCCAGGTGGGCCTTGAATATCTCCAGAGAAGGAGACTCCAGAGAAGGAGACCAGAAGCAGAAGGCAACCTGCTCCAGTGCTCTGTCACTCTCACAGKGAAGAAATTCCTCCTCACATTCAGGCTGAACTTCCTGTGCTTCAATTTCTGCCCATTGCCTCTTGTCCTGTCACATGGGACAACTGGAAAGAGTTTGTCCCGGTCCCCTTGACATCCTCCCTTCAGGTACTTATCCACATTGATAAGATCCCCCCTCAGTCTTCTCTTCTCCAGGATAAAGACGCCCAGCTTTCGCACCCTTTCCTCACAGGGCAGGCGCTCCAGCCCTCTGATCATCTTTGTAGCCCTCTCTCCAGTAGCTCCATGTCTCTCTTGTCCTGGGGGAGCCCAGAACTGGACGCAGTACTCGAGATGAGGCCTCCCCAGGGCTGAGGAGAGGGGCAGCATCACCTCCCTCCACCTGCTGGCAACACTCTTCGTAACGCACCGCAGGATGCCATTGGCCTTCCTGGCCACAAGGGCCCATTGGTGGCTCATGATCAATCTGTCATCCACCAGCACTCCCAGGTCCTTCTCTGCAGAGCTGCTCTCCAGCAGGTCAGCCCCCAGCTTGTACTGGTGCATGGAGTTATTTTTCCCTAGGTGTAGGACTCTGCACTTGCCTTGTTGAACCTCACGAGGTTCCTCTCCTTCTAACTCTGCAGCCTGTCCAGGTCTCTCTGGATGTCAGCACAGTCCTCTGGTGTATCAGTCACTGCACCTAGCTTGGTATCATCAGCAAACTTGCAGAGGAAGTACTCCGTCCCTCAACCAGGTCATTGATGAATAAGTTGAACAGGATGGGACCCAGTACTGAGCCCTGGGGAACTCCACTAGCCACAGGCCTCCAACTAGACTCCACGCCACTGATGACAACCCTCTGAGCTCTGCCTTTCAGCCAGTTCTCAATCCACCTCACTGTCCACTCATCTAACCCACACTTCCTGAGCTTATCTAGGAGGATGTTACAGGAGATAGTGTCAAAAGGGACCTTCCACACCATCCAGTCCAGCTAAGCAATGCAGAAGCCAGAAAAACTCCCATTCCCAAGGTGGGAGTTTGGCCGCAAAGAAAACAGCATGTAGCTGGAGACTGAAAATGGAGAAATCAGAATAGCAGGAAAAAAAAGGAGAGGTTACTGTCAGCAACCAGGGGATTGAGGCAGAGGATATCCAAACAGAGGTTGACTGCGCTCCTGATTTCAAGCCGAGATAACACAGCAGTGTGGTTCTCCCTGCAAAGGCTGGAGTTCAGCTGCTGCGGACTGTGGCTGCCTCACTCCACGCCTGCCTCCCAGGCACAAAGCAGCCTCCAAAGCAAAAAAGAAGAGCTTTCCCCCCTGTTGGAAGATCAGGGGATTTTTGCTCTAATCCCTAAACACACACATTTAATGCCGTTACTCACTGGCCTTACCGAAACATATTATTCTCATGCTGTAGCTCTGTAGCACACAGAGCATGGGCAGGTTTTCAGAGTGCAGAGATGCTGCCATCACTTTGTCCTCGGCAGGAGAAGTTTTTCTTTCTTTTTTTTTTTTTTTTTTCCTTTTTTTTTCTTTTTTTTTTTAATATTCACTGGGATTAGGAGGAAAGTAGTGAATGAACTTTATGGAAATGAATGGCTTGGACAACATCATGACTCAGCACCTGTAATTATTTCTGAAGAACCACTGCAGATAATCTCAAAACAACCCATCTCTTTCCTCCTTTATCCCATTTTGCCAACTCTGCTTTCTTATCAACAGTTAGCATGGATCAGAAAGAAGCATCTCTCCATTTGCAGCACAAGGGCATAGGGAAACCAAGGGGAAAAGAAGGATGACAGCTGGGCAGAACACGGATTTTCCAGCTCCTGACACTCTTCAAAGGGCTGCATGTATTTTTCTTCCTAATTTAAACTAGGAAAAACACTGACGTCTCAAGGGTTTCATGAGCTACACAAACTGGATTGAGTCAATACTTTGTTCAGCTGATTTCCAAACCATTTTGCTTCTTTAGCATTTTTTTAAATAAGAGGACAGATTAAAACATAGAGCAGGTTGATGTGATATACTCATAATTCTGAACCAGAGCATTTGAATGAAAAAAAAGTCATTGTTAACCCTGAGAATATTACATTCCATAACTTTATAAAATCTGATATTTAAATCCTTTAAAATGAGCCATTTCTTGCTAATAGTTGTGTGAAAAAAATGGATTTCTTGAGAAATACATTTCCCAGTCATTCCTGACCAGCTCTTTTTTGGTACTGTGGATCAAGATGTTTCTGTGGTTAGGAATTCAAATCCCCAGCCTGATAAGTTGTGCAGGGGTGGCCCAGCTCTAGCGTGCATGCAGAGCTTGCACCTGCCTGATCGCTGCTGCGTGGCCTTAGGGCAAGACAAGCTCCACAGATGCTCATCCTGTGCCCACCACTGTGGTAGGTCTTTTCCAGGCTCCAGGTGAACCAGACACATTCACAGCAATTAATACTTAAAAATAATTAAATTAAATTAAATTTTAAAAAATTGGAAAGGATCTAAAGTTGCATTTTCCTAGGTTTAAAACATGGCCTGCCAGTGAAGGCCATCTCCATCAGGGTCACCTTACTGCCCACGGCCCCTCCAATCCCCACAGCTTTACATGCAGAGCAATTACTAAGTCTACTAATTACAATTACAAATAAAACCTGACGGCTCTAACAGAAATGCCACCAAGCCTCTGGCTTTGCTGGAGTACTTTTGCTTTTTCTTTGAACAGGAACCAAGCTGCAATGAACCCTTTAGAAGAGGAAGGAACTGGCTTCCTAGGACTATAATGATGATGAGTTTAAAAGTAACCACAAATATAAAACTTTAAAACACTCATAAACAGATCAGAAAGCGAACCAAAGAAACTGGTGTGAACGTGAACTACTCCAGTGCAAAGTAATAACAAAGATGTAACTATAAACCTAGGCAAGAGCAAAGAAGGGGGATCAGAAGAGGTTTTGTACCTTCTTGGGTAGGAATTCAGTTCCAGACAGGTCATTCTATAAAGCACTAGATGGGTGTTATTTTATTTTTAGTTTTTGCCCTCCTRGCTCATCGGTGAGCAAAGCCAGAAGGCAGACACATGCCAACGGCAGATGTGGCAGCCTAAAGACGTTCCTCAGCCGGTCCGGAGCGAAAAGCCCACCTAATTTCAACAGGCCGACGTCTGGAAAAGCGATTAAGTGCAGAAAGGCCAGCGCATTGCTTTGTACCTGGGGAACACCGGGGCAAAGCACAGGCTTGCGGGTCCTAATTAAAAAATTCGACAGAAAGCTGGAGCACCACGAAGCGAAGGCAGCTGGTGCTTTTCCAGCCGCGCTCATAAAGCTGTCAATAAGTTGAGAAAGTGGCCTGGATGGCGTGAAAAGCCATCCCCATGAACAAGGGGGGGGGAATCTTTTCTGTTCAATAAAGCCTAACAAATCATCTAGGATCACATAAATGGCAAAGTTAACAGCAAATTAGTAGCGTTCATGAAATCCAGACAGGCAGCTAGCTAGGAAAGACAAAAATCAAACAAAGATAATGATGAAATTATATTCAGTGGCTTTTTTTWAAATTGTTTTGGAAAGATGAAAACTGGGAGCAGTTAATTATGAAATCATACTCAGTAGGGTTTTTTTGTTGTTGTTGTTGTTCTGTTTTGTTTTTTCCCTGCTCAGAGCTTCCGGCTGTTGCCGAAGACYAGGCATGGACACGCGGATCGTCTCTCTTCCCAAAGGGAATTTTTCCCGACTGAGCCTGCAGCACAGCGAGATGCCCGGGGCCCCTGCCAGGGCCACCGGCACGGGGGACACACGCGGTCCCCCGGGCTCCTCTCTGCAGGGCTCCCCACAGGCTCCGCACAGCTCTACTCCAGGTGCGGCTGGGGGACAAGTCCATCGCTTTATCTTTACAGACTCCCGAGGACTGAAATGGCTACTTCTCTCCATAAAATTAACGGCATGCTTTTTATGGCTTTCAGCTACAGCTGGGAGCCTGATTCTCTTTCAAAGGGGCAAGTGAATACAACTACCAGGCTGGTTTTTGACACCGTAAATTTGCCGTTTTCTTTTCACTGTTTGGGAGCGTCTCATGGAAATTAGGGGTTTCACCAAGGAAGTGCAGGGGCATTGCTGCAGCATCTGCAGCATGGCATGAACTTCACTCCCAGCCTCAAAGGGGACTTTAATCTCTTGCCCTCCATYGGGAAGTTGTACCACATTGACTTAATTACATGCTGATAAACCACTTGATGTGCATAAAGTTATAAAGGTTTATTTTTAGGTATTTTATACCCATAAAATTACTCCCTTAGGGGAAAAGTAAGCTGTACCAGTGTAAGTTGTCTTGATACTCTTAGAAGTGGGTGCACATCGAGAGCTATGTTGGTACAGCGGTTAAAAATTAAAACAGTTTTATCTAATGTGACCTTATCAAATGTTAACCAGACTTAATTAAATGAGTAAAGAAGGGGGAGASAGGAAGCACAGCTCAATTTGAACACATTTATCTACCACTAGAAAAGTGGTCAGGAAGCGATTTTCCCTTCCCAGAAGGGTTTTTGAGATTCCTGGTACAAAGGCAGATAAAAAGTTACAATCTCAAAATTTTTCAGGTGCTGAAAGACAGGAAAGAGGGGAAGATTTGTTGGGTGAATTTAAAAAATTTGATTTTTTTTTTTAACTGGAAGTGTGTGTGTTAGGTAAGATGCAACTTGGAACCAAAAAACAAGATTTCTGCAACCTATTTCAGAAAATGTTGAAACAGGCCATTTAGGTAGCTAAGGAAACAGAAAAGACCTTGCAAGGATAAATACYAGTTGAAAGTTTGGAAATTGGGAATATATGGTCATTTCTTGCACGGAAACAAGGTCAGCATGGCAGCCCTGGAGAAATCAGTGCCATTAAAAATGCATGCTCGGAAACGACCTGGAAAAGAGCACGACCACTGAGGTGAGAAAGTTTGCTGGCAATACTAATTTTGATAAGATTGTGATGAAGTGCAAAACAACTTTATGATACAGTGACAGGTAATAAAACAGCAGATGAAATTCAATGCAGGTAAATGTAAAGGGATTTGCATGGTGAAAAAAAACAATCTACACTTTTTATAAAAACGGTGAGCTCTAAGCTGACTGTTRCCACACAGGAGCAATATCTTGAGGTTATGACAGAGAGTGCAGTGGGACATCAGCTCCATGCTCAGAGGCAATTAAAAAAAAAAGTGCGTGTTACGAATTACTAGGAGAGGACTAAAGAACAGAACAGAGAATATCACTATAGCACYGTATAGATCAGTGCTTCACCTGCATCCTGATCACTATGTGCAGTTGTTCTCTCATCTCAGAAAGGGTACCATAGAATTAGAGAAAGTCCAGTGAAAGGCAGCAAGGGTGCTCAGAGGAAGAAACTGCTTCCATACAGGAAAAGTCAAGCAAGCTGGGACTCTGTAGTCTAGAAAAGGGATGACTTATAGAAGGAAAAGAGAAAAAGCTATGAACCTCTGAAACYATGAGCAGCATGGAGAGGTGAATACTGCTCACTCCCTCTTGCCATGCAAGAATTCAGAAGAAATATTAAATAAAGCCATTAGGAACGAGCTTCCAAAGCAACAACGTAGATCATTCTTATCCCTCTACATATCCGAACTCACTGCCAAAGGACCTTGTGGATGCTAAAAGTTTGTTAAATGAAACAAGTGCAGGGAAAAAGAAAACCACCGAGTGCTACCAAATACACAAAATCCACATTTAGATCAGTATAACTCCTGAACTGAAAACATCTGAAAGTTTCAAGAGTACTGGGGAAAGTATCGTTTATGCTTGCCCTGTTACTACTATTCCCTAGGCATGCCCTTGCGGCCACTGCTTGGAGATGGCTTATTGAGCTAGCTGTGCCCATCATCTGCCCCAACACAGTCATCCCTATATTCCTGCATGCCGTATTTTGAAATTTGTTATTTGGAAACTTAGAAAACGGCCTAAAAATCCACCTTCGAATAGGCAATTTTGCTCTCAAATAAACAGCATTTTCTAACAGAGAGAAAGCTTTGCTACCAACCAAACCTGACATGGTGCAGCAGCGCATGAGTCCCCCTGTGAGGAACCTACCTCCAACAGCACCATGATCTGCTGTCTCCACCCCGACAGCAGCAGTCACACTTCCACCAGGTGCCTCGGACATGCTCCCATCCTATTTAGACGGCATGAAACAATCCCTTGCACCTTCATTTTCTTACCAGTGACAGAGCAGATCAGAATTTCCTGATTTCTAGAGTATTTTAAACTTCAAGGCAAAGATCACTGTAACAGACTGAGAATTCATCATCAACATAATGCCAGTTCATCTGTAGGCAGTTCTGTCCAGGACTCCAATGCCAAGTGACCGGCAAAGGACAGCCGGACAGATCAGCCCTCTGTGCTGGCTGTGAGAAGTGCCACTGCAGCAAGCTACACCCATCTCTGCTCCTTCTCCTTCTTTCCTTTCTTCAAACATGCCTTTTCCTTAGAGTGCTATTTTCCTTTCCATTTACTTTCCCCCTCACAGACAATCCCTTTTCATTTCTAGACCAAAGTCAATTCTGTAAGGGTTCATTACAATTATTTTTATAGCACTCAACACTGCTGCTGTACTAAGTCAATTAGCCATCACCTCCCTCTTCCTCTGCTCAGAGTAGGTTGGAACCAAACTCCTTTTTAAGCCCATCTTCACTCATTACCACCAACTCACCTGGGGGACACCCAGCCAGTTTAGCAGGGAGCAAGAAGAGACTCCGTAAAACCCTCGAAGTGGTAATTTTAGGGTCAAGGTCCCTGCTGCAAGGGGATGCTGCCACTGCATGTGTYCCTTAATAAATTATAAGATTTGGGGTTTAACCTGGAAAGTACCACAGCTTTTGCCAGCCCTCATACTTAGAGAATGGAAAATGGGATAGATACAATCTCCAATGCTTACAAAGAACATTCCTTTCATGTAGACTGTGATTTAACTATATAAATAGTAGAAGAGGAACTGGGGAAAAAAGCTAGAAGTCATCCAGACCCTGTCTGGATGTCAGTCTGAGACTCCATAAGCCCCAAACTCTTTCTCTGATGCTTTCTCCATTTTCCTGTTCTAGCTTCTTGCACAGAATTTAGCCAAAGGCCAAATTCTGGTATCGGTCATGCCTCATCACCCCRGAAACATTATTTCAGGCATTCCTGTAGCCACATCTGTCAGCTCTCTTGTGATAAGCACGAGATTTCTGATCAGAGCAGTTACGATTTATCCACAGCCAAGAAAATGCCTCCAGCAATGTCTCCAGCGAGCAATTTTAATCCATCATTTTTCTAYGTAATGATTGTACCTAGGACAAAGGATGGTTTGAGGTTAAAGAAGTCCAAAGTGGCACTGCAGAACCTGTTTCCAGAGTATCAGAATGACCTCCTTGGCCAAGGATCAGCATTACTGATTGTCATTATAGATGAAATACTAGCTGATGTCGAAAAGCTACAAAAACGTATCTCTGCTATTTCTCACCACTTCTGGCAACAGCCTCTGGCAGCCTGCAGCAGTTGGATTCCTCCACTGCTACAAAGAACTTCCATCTCAGAGGTATGGACCTCACGCTTTCCACCTAACCTTCCCCTGCAGCCCATTATTGAGCCTTTAGCCGAAAAGCTCTGACAGTAGCCATGGAAAGCCTGGGACAGTTTTGTATGCCAGCATCACTATTTTTGCTTCCTCGGGAGCAGGTTCAGGCAGTGCTAGGGCATTTACCTGCAGGTCCGACACCAGGGCCAGGCTGTCAGCTCTCTCCCAGGAATAGGCTCCTGACCTAGCCTTACTTTTTGGCAAAAAACATCTCTGCAAAATAGAATAGGACTTTTGAAGTTGTGTTTTTACAATCTATGAAATCACCCAGACCCCTTTGGGAAATAAATTTTGGATATGGAATTGACCTCTTAGCTTTTAGCATATTAGTAAAGCCTTGAGGTTTTTCATTAGGCTTAAATAGTCTCTAAAGAGGCTGTGTTTTCTTGCTTTCTTAAAACCCCAAGGAGATAAAGCCTCATGGTGAATTTTGCTTCAAGTATCAGTTGGAGATACAGATGTAATATCTTACGTGTAGACTGCCAGAGGCAAACAATGTTATTCACACACGGTTTTCATAACATATTCTTCCATTGTGCTGCCTATGTTGCCATTTAAATATTCACTTACAGTGGTTGGTCTCAGAGTTGCAACTGATTTCAACCACCAGGCAAGCGAGAGACTCTGAGCCAAGATCAGAATTCAATTCCTCAGAGTCTTCTTCTATCGGGCACCAAAGGGATGACCACTACCAAACCTGGAGTCACACAACTGAGGGTCATGAACAGCACCAAAAGTGGAATAATAACACAGAGAGGAAAGATGAGAGTGAGAGTTACACAGTGAAACAATTGTCCGAGGAAGAACATTTTCAACCAAAGGAAAAAACAAAAATTATAAATCTATCACTTTTTACAAGCAATATCCCAGGACAGCAGAAGTCGAGAAATTCAAATTCACAGTAACGTGCAATTAAATACAGAATTCAATACTGCAAGAAGTGCTTGAGGCTACAGACTTGGCAGGAATCAAGAAAATACTTGCCATTCCTTATGAGCATAAAAAAAATCACATAATAGTAGAAGAGATATAAAACTCMATTATCACCCAGTCTTAGCTTACTGGGAAGCAAGAGGTAAAAGCCATCGCAGAAATGGGACACAAAGCTGCATAGATCTGRCTGTTTAGTCCAACCTGTCCAATTGGCAGCATGAGTTTTCACGAGAAATTTGAACATAGGAAGGAGCTGAGCAATCAGAYACCAGCAGAAATGGCATTCCACGATCAAGGGATAAAAACTCCATACATCTCTGCCACCTCAAACCCCAGCACCTCTTCCTGAACTCCAGAGTGCATATAATATTACTTAGAGGGGGGRAAAAAATCTAGCTGCTGTCAGTTACAACCCAAGATATCTTCTCGGAACAAAGAAATTATGTTTAAATCCCTCATTGTTACAAATCATCATAATTTCCCTAAAGTCAGTGTCAATTTACCATAACCCAAAAYCAAAGAGGATGAGGTTGTATATTGGTGTGGCTGGATTATCAAAGTTGTTGTYCCCATGTTCCTCAAACACTTTCCAACTTAAACACATCAACATGAACAGAAAGTCTCCTACTGACTTCACTTGTGTTTGAAATGGTCTTTACATCTCCATCTCAGACTAAGGGAGGCAAATTCTTTCCCGTTCTTACATGAGCTACTTGGTTCACATTAACTGTAAGTCACATAAGACTACAAAGAAATGATTCATAGGGAGAGGCAGAGCAGGAGAAATAGCTGTTCACATGCAGCAAAGTCTTTATTAYGAGACTGGGGGCCAGGAGGTCTCTGGATTGCCTGAAATGTATCCAGATGTTGCAGGATCCACCTATCTTATAGTAGGAAGTAACCGAACGCACCCACATGCCAGTTGGTTTGCTTAACGACTATCCTATCACCCTCCACCTGTCCCCCCCCCCCAGGTATGACACTCTCCCAGCCCCGCTGAGCTCACTTCCCCTTGTAAGAGGGATGCTCTGATGAAGTGGAACAATGGTAACCACGTGGGCTTAGCCACCTCTGCCTAAGCCTACTCTACTGCTCTAATAGCCTGGTGGATGCAGGTAGGCTTTACACATTGGCTTGTAATGACATGGCATTTCAGAAGAATACAAAGCCTGGATGGTGTACACCTTGCTACCTGTGTCATCTTGTTTCATTTTATTTTTTTCAAAAACATCTTCACAGTGCATTTTCCTTCTCTCTTCATTTATTGACTCAGCTGCACTCACAGCCTGAGGCAATGGATCTGGCGTGGCAAGGCCCAAAGTCATACAGTTCAGTTCTTGATAATAGCTAGAATTGCTATGGTTTGTTATTARTTATCAGGTAACCTGCTGTCACCACCTAAATAACGAAGTTTCCTGGGCTTTATTCTAACTGCAACCTCACTGACACCTTTTTAAGACCTTGTACAAAAAAGTTCCCTGATATTTGACTGAAGGTGTTCTGGGAAGTTATTTTCAGCACAATCCTTCTTTGCAAGCTGTTCCCATCCTGATCCATGGGAACGTGCATTATATTTCTGAGCTGCCTGCTCATTTCTGCCTGCAACATCATGTCCCTGGGCATTTCTGTGGGATGGACCAATAGTCTAGGTTATAACCAGCAAAAGCATTGTCAGGGTGTTRATTTATGAAGGGCTGCAAATTCCAAGCATGTTTTTACACCTACCCAAAGTTTAGGGTCCATATTCCAAACAAGTCAAAGATGTTTCTGCTAATCACCTCAAAGGAGGCACTTAAACCATACCTGTGCCTCAGTAACCAAAAATGGTAGGATGAAGAMGAAAACAGACATTTTAGACATTTGAAAACCCCTCTTTAAGTGTCTTCCCAGGATCTAATGAGAAATCTTAGCAAAAGAGACATTCCARTGTGCATGCCATTAATGGCCTGTCAGCTGGTATAACTCTCTCATTGAGTCACTTCTGCTCAGGCATCTTCCACTTTGTGGTAGATGAGAGAATGGTARATGGAACAATTTCCCACTCGAATCTTCAAGTCGTTATTTCAACAATTATACTTCTGTGTTTTTCCTTTTCCTTTCTTGCATGCCTCTAGCTGACGGACTTTCTCACAGTTCAGGAACAGCTTTCTCAGCAAAATTCAGCCAAGATCATGCAGCTGTGCTGCACGAACCAAGCCTTGTGTCCAAAACAGCAGAACTCCCAGACTGTGGGTTACACTGGGTCATCTTGGCAAGCCAGGACTCATTTTTCTGGCTTCAAAAGATCTCCACTGACTCCCAAGGCAAAAATTCTACTTTATCATTTGAGCTTTTAAAGCTAGTTTTAAGGGTGAACAGCAAGGAGAAGGACCCAAGGGCCAGGCCAATGCTAGGCTAAATCAGAAAGCAGTGCGTATACCTCCAGTGTGTGAAGGAAAGCAGTGCGAATAGCTTCTGCTTGGGCCCCAAGACCTACCACGAGGCCCACAAGCAGTGTATGGGATGGGTTACATCAGCACACACCTTATCCAACTACCACTCTCTGTCACTAATGAAACATTATCAAAGGAAAAATAATCATTATTTCCTCAAAGTTTTAGTGTGTTGACTGAGGACGGATGTGCCATTGCTGCGTGTGTTGTCAAACATGCTAGTAACTGTCACCATGTGGATGAATGGCAACCACGGAACATCTGTGAGGTAGGTCACTGATGCTGATGCCTGCATTCACTTTTCTTCGGAAAAAGACAGAGAAAAAGAGGGGCCGAAACCACAGTGCTCCATCCTTCAAAATAACAGCTGGGAATCAGCCGCAGGGAGTGCTACTCTGAGCCTCACTTCACCATGAAAGCTATGGCTGCATCTACGAAAGAAGTTACTTCTTTAGTTGAGGGCGGGAGTTGAGGGCCTCAAAACAGGGCAGGACCAAGCCAGCAAATGCCATCATTTCCAAACCAGCTGTAGGATAGTGGAAAATCTAAAGGAAGGATGAGGAGAGGGGATTCCTGAGAAAACACTGATGGGAAATGAGTTTGGAAAACCTAAAAACCTAACCCATCCTGTCAAAACGAAAATCTTTTTTTGCCAAAAATATACTGACCTTTTCCACAAAAAAGAGCTTTTGCAATAGCAAGCTAAAATGTTTCACATAAATGTTAGTTCTCTACAAATAACCTCCTCAYGAGAAACTGTTTTAAAGGACTGTTGACTGTCAGCACTACTTAACAATTTAAAATATCTGAAGGATCAAGTTTAAGAACAGTGGTTGAACACTACTAGTTTTCCCTCCATCTCTTCACGAACACCAATGAAACAGCACAAAATAAACTCCATCACCACACTCATTTTTTCACCTAGATTCATCAACGAACTGCAGTCGCCGTGGCTTCAGTTGCCACCATTTGTGAATCAGTCAATGAGTGTGTATGAGCTAATCCGTAACTTCGTTACTCAGAGCTGCTCACCACGGAGCTGGAACGAATCACTTTCATCCAATGGGCTGTTCGCTCTTCGTCACCCAGGGTGCAAAACTGCTCGTAGAAGTCATACAGTATCATTTTTCCTGCCCCAGTGGATAAAAGAAACTTCCTAAAGGCAGTGGGCGAGGAAAGTGGATGCTTTTGTTCATGCATAAGCACTTCTATCCATTCAGAGGACAAAAACAAAGAATGGYCACCCTCCAAAGGCAGCAGGTAAATAAATAAAAAATAATAAATAATAATAATAAAAAAAGGCATTCTTGGGGCTGCCTGAATGGCCACAAATAACTGGGAGAACCAGCCTTAGGCAAGACAACTGACGTCGCTACTGGGAAAGAGAGAAGCAATCATGGCCATTGCCTCGACAGCGAGAGATTCACCTAAAGGCAATTGAAACAGTGTCTAAAGAGCATATGCAATAATAAAGACATATGCAGTACAGAATATCAAGGTGAATGGACCCCAACACTACCATAAGGACAAACCCCAAATGCAGCTTAGATTATCATCATTAACATCAGGTTGTCATCCGAGACATTTAACCATTAGTCAGAATGTCTGAGTTTACACTGCACGAGTCTTTTTCATTTCCTCCAAATCGCATTTGCAATCCAAAACAGCATCATTTGGGATCACCTCATTGTAAGGATTTCTATGCCTCCTGGCAGTGACACTACATTTGTGATCAAAGGCTACCCCCTACTGCATTTTATGTCTTGCGAAAGGTTCACCTTTGGCAGCTTTCATGTAGTAAAAGTGGTATCCCCATCAACCTGCAGGCATTTGCTATTGGAAACTTAACATTAAAATGTCACTCCTAGAGTCCTACAGCAGAGCTGGAGAGGAAACTGGGCCAGAAACTGGACTGTAACTCACCGGAGCAATGAGTCATTTGAGATGAAACCAGCAGTTGATATTTGACAAATTAACCTCAGAGAGAAGTGAGTTTCTAATATACCTGCTCCAGATGAGAGTGTCAAGATTTAAACAGCCACCAGATTTGCATAATACCCTTAAGATAAGCAGTACTATACTAAAGCCCTGCAATGCATGAAGGATTTATATCATGTCTTATATATTTCTATATTCCAGAAGAGACCATTCATCACTGTGCCAATACCTCAGAGATTTCACTGAAAGCTCCCACAGCTCTAGATTATCAGGGAATTATATATTTTTCCCCCACTGAATAATCATTCCCAGAAGCCTGCTAGAAAAAAAATGGCCCACTTTCATCATGTAGGTTAGTAACACTGCATGAGACGGCATTCACTTTTAATAACTACATTGTCAAAGACACTGAAACTCCTCTTTTTCACCAGTTGAATGGATCTCTTCATTATTGCTTAATTTCCAGCTATATTTAGACACACACTCAACACCTTCCAGACAGATCTTCATCAATGCCCTGGCCACATAGGTCCTCTATGAAAGGAAAAAACACCATGTATATTCCACCACATCTTTACAATGAAAGGTTCCTCCTGTTTTAGAGACCTAAGATGGGCCTCCCCATTCCCATGGTCCTCCAGCCTTTACATTCAGTTCCCCACCCATGGATCACATCCTCACTGCCAGCAGAGCACAACTGCACACCAAAGTAGCTTCATCCTGACAAACCCAGACTAATCCTTTCCCAAAAGCAGATTTCTGTGAGCACTCAGTATTGCCTTGCTTGGCACTACAGCTGGCTGCCAAGGGCCAGAACGTGTCCAGCAGAGGGTAGCTGGGTGGTGATAATGCCTTTAACCCAAGCACGACTATTTGCTTTGTGGGGACAATGCCAGAGGAATCCAGGAAAACTGCCACCAGTTCAAAAGCCTTTGGACAAGGGCGATATTAAGAGAGGTAGGAGCTTGTATCCCAGCGGTATGGAGGGCCTAACTCTCTTATGCTTCTCCCAGACTGCCAGACTTGGATATGATGGTGATGAGGCTATAAAAGCTTTTCTATAGAGAGGCTGACAGATCGATCGATGAATCCAGAAGCYATATGAAATCTGTCCCATCTGGAAGGAACTCTGCATGCAATGTCTTGCATTTAGTACTCTGAATGATCTTTAAACAGCCAGTCTCCGCTTTGATACATATGTGGTTAATTCAATCAACTTTCCTTAAACAGGGAAATGATTTTTCAGAGAGCAAGGATCATGTCAGACAGTGATGTCAGAGYGGGAAAACCTTTTGGTAAGGAGAAGGAGGTTACTGTAAATCATGAAAAAAAAATAGTACCATCGTTGCTGGAGTTGTTGGAAATTCTTGCTATGTTATTCATTTGCTCTGAGTGTTTTGCTGTCTCTGCAAAGAGGCCTTCGTAGAAAAAGAACTGTTAAAGAAAGCATGCTTATRTTTTAAAGGGACACTGTCAAGGATGGTGGGCAGAAAACATGCAAAAAATCTCAATATCACTCTTACTTGCTATATCGCTATCTCTCTTAACCCTTGAAAATACCTCTGAAAAGGASTAACTAAATCCACGTAAATCCACGTAAACAGAGAATCCCAGTGCAGTTAGTAATATTACTCCAGGGTTTTCCTTGCTTTTCCATTTTAACTTGAGTGCCAACAAGGCTCATACAATCTTGCTGTGGGATCAGGGGTATATCTATACCAAACCAGCCCAGGTTTAACCAGATGCAACAGCAGGGTAGAGTTTAAGAGCATCGCATGCAGGGAAATAGCTGCTCAGAGACCCCACGAGAAAGGTTGTAGGGTAAAACCCTTTATTAGGCACTCAAGCATCCAAAGAGAAGATAAACATTTTGAATACTCCCAACTATGGGAAAAACTTCTCCCAGAACTGGCACCATATTAGGCACCAGAGAATCCAATCCCAAGATATCGTTCTGCAAGGAAAGAGCATTCTGCTGCTCACAGACTTGGTTTCGTGGGCACAACACACAGAGGAGACAGTCAAGCAGCTTTGCTAGGAGCAGGTTCAGGGGGGTAACAGGACCCTCCATCCTAGGTCTGTCTGCACTGGTCCACCTGCTTCCAGCCACTGAGTGCAGCTGCATTTCTCTGACTAGCCCTGTACACCTGCTCTGCAGCCACAGTCATCAGAGAGAGGCAAAAATGTCTGGTGAAAAACACAGTTCCTCCTGGCTCATCAGAACAATTCACAAATTTGAGGCTAAATCAGAGGCCTGTCTTCTCTCTCTCTCCCTAAAAAACAATCAAGGAATATCAGCATTTTCCATGGTTGCCTTCCACATGGCAACCATGGCAACCTTCTATTTCTGATTGGAAAGTGATGTCAAAAGTTCAGATGTCTCTGAGTTCCATTTGAAAAGACAAAAAAAATTATAATAAAAATACAAACCATGTGGTTTGGGACCAGCAAACCAACTCCCCACACACACTACTTTGCACAGCTCCCCTCAGTAACAGGGGAGTTGTCCCCATCAACATTTGGACTACATTACTCTAGAGTTACCAGAGAGGACACAGCATTGCACCGTTCCACTTTCACCCACCTCCCTGCAGATACATGTCAAGAGGATACATGTCAAAAAAAACAAAAAACAAAAAAACAAAACAAAAAGACACCTACAGCTACAACAACATAGAATCAGTCACAGGGCAGGCTCCTGCTTCCCAAACTCCCAGCCCCATGCTGGATGACTTCATCTCCTTTCGCTGTGGACTCACTCCTGTAGAGACTCCCGCAGTGCTGGTTAGCAGGACAGCTGTGCACTTACTCACAGTAGGAAGCCTTTTCGCTAGAGCAACGACCATATACTATACTTGTTTTTTAAACAAAAAACTGATTCAAACCTGACAGGGATGCCAGCATGGGTTGAGAATCCCAAGACTTGCTTGGGAGATTTGGGGAATTTCCTGCTTTTAGATCCATTAGAAATAGTACAAGAGCATAATGATGTATTCTGATGACAATGGTACATGACACTTGTTACTTTGCATTTGTCCCGAAACTTGGAATTCTAGAGGAAATAACAGGAAGACGAAAATCGTTTTGCACTAGCAAGGTTTTCTCAAAGTTTCTTGCAGGAGATAAGTGTTGCTCTTACACCTGTATTCTTTCACYCATCTCATCTTTATGAGATGAGCCTCAACACAAACCAAAGTCTTGAACAYTGACCTTCTGAATTGTGGATAAATACCTTCATAGGAAGCAAGATGACCTCTCTGAGTTGTACTACAGTTTAAGGTGTACTAAATCTGTTACTGTCTCAACATCTGAGCTGCAAGAGTTCATGCCGACTAATTGCCATTCCTCACCAATTCATTACTAAACTTAGCACAAGATTGGCAAATTTCGTTAACACTGTCATTCCTGCTGCTGTATTATCCAAATTAGGACTCAGGTCTTGTATGTTTGGTGCTGTGCACTCATATTACAAAAATAAGACAGTTCATCGAGTCAGGAAAGCATAGAAAAATTGAGGCKGGAAGGGACCCCTGAAAGTCTCTAATCTAAACCTCTGAGCAGGACTATCTCCARCATTAGACTAGGTTGCTCAGAGCCCTGCCCAGTCAAGTTTTGAAAACCTTCAACAACTGAGATTTCCCTGCCCCTTTGGGACCCTGTCACACTGCTGTACCACCTCTTTGATAAGTTGATAGAGGGTCCTGTGTCCCTGAGGACACAACCAAGCTTGAAGGCAGAGCTGAATCGAACGTGATTTCTTCCTGCTGTTATGTTTCAAACCACCAGTGGACAACCTTCTACCATGGCAAGCCACGCAGGCTTGCTCCCCACCATGGCGCAGCCATCCTGCATCCACGCATTGACCACAAGCTTTCTGGGTGCCCACTAGCCTTGCAGTTGAGAGGCTCTCAACCCCCCAGTCCTACTAACTATTTTACATCATAGACCCATATCTAGTCTCACGGTATGGACAAGGGATGATACCCCAGAAACAAACACCTGGCTGCATTTTCTTGCCTGCACTGGAAAGGTCCTCAGGAAAGAAAGTGGCTGTGAATGGGCTCCAGGCCAGAAGAATGAATTGTCCTGGCAGGCCAGATGCAGCTCGTGAGCCAGGAGCTCGGCACCCCAGCTTGAGACCATTAAACAGAGAAATATCGTTGCTGTTTACGGACCAGTTCAGGCTCACACATAAGCCCTGTATCCCCAACTCCTGACTCAAAATGTAGGCAGCAGGTTTTCAAAATCTGGACCTAAGCCCAGAGCAAAATTTTCCAGCTCTGGCCACCTTATTTCACTGGTGGTTTTGCATTTCTAATGTCAGTAACATTTTAGGTAATAATCTGTTTCAAGTCAGTTCACTGTCTGCCCACCATGCACATACAAAATCTGACAGGCAAATAAAAAAAAGAACATATATTTGATAGATTTAAAAGCTATTTCCATTTGGATTTCCTTTTAATGGAAACATTCTGTTGGTTTTTAGTTTTGTTGAAGTTGGGTTTTGCTTTTGTTTTTTCAATAGAACACAATTTAAGGTTCAAGTTTGACTTAATAGGGTCCTGTCAATCCCTTGAAACAACAACTCCGAAAATTGCAATTAAAAAAATGTTTCAAAACAACTTGGGGGGGGCACTAAAGTGGATAGGGGAGATTGTGCACATGGTCCAGATCAATGCCTGGCTTCCTGCAAATGCTGCATGATCTTTTCCTAAGCACATTTACAAAATGCAAAAGAAAGTAAAAGAAAACCCAGAAGAAACCTGATAGGCAGATGCTCTATCTCATGCATATCCTACAAATAGCTGTCATCCAGGACTCGAGAGCAGTACCACCTGCCTGGAGTGGGAAGTTCAAACCCATGAGCACTGCTAGCATAGCAGCACAGTATACGTAATCTAGCACCGATGGGCAAATACAAAAATACTTACACATACATTTTTGCACACATAATTCAACACTTCAAGGCAAGTCTATAAAAAGAGAGTAGCATGTCCATAGCATCAGCAATAATAAAGAAATTCTGCAAAAAAAAAAATCCCCAAGGAACAGGATTTCACTTTTAGTGTCCACGGGTTTATAAAGTAGTCGTAATGGTGAAGAAATGAGTTTACAGACAGAGAAAATCATTGAATTCATTTCCGTGCAAGCATTTACCACAGCCCTCACTGGAAAAAAAAATCATTTTGATAGCTCCACGTTATTACAAGAGTTTGACAGAGAGCAAAATGTCACTGGAGTTGCTTCCTCTTCCCTCATCCTCCTCTTTGAGGGCCTCACTGGAAACTTTGCTGTTACGGAGGACAGAAGAGCTGGAATCCCTCCACTACGGTCCGCTACGAAGAAGTGTTCAGGAAAGCCCCGTGYCGCGTAGCTATGCACTAACCTTCATGTTAGTGGCACCTTGGACAAATGCATAAATCAAAAGAAACAAATGAAAATCAAATCGAAACTTTCCAGGAGCCAGTGTCTGATAAATTAGCACAAGAAAACAGGTTCACACCACATGGCACCACTCAGGAAGATTTCCAAATCTGCCATGAGTTTTRGGTTATTCTTTGATTATAGTGACATCTAAAGGTCATCAAATTAACTGTGTTATAATACTCCACATGATTCTTTTTGCTTCTTCTTTTTTCCCTAGCTACTCTCATCCTTAAAAAACAGTGACACTTTTACTAAATTGGTAATAAAAATGGAAAATCAAAAACATTGTAAGGATCTTTGGTTAGTTTGTTTTTCTAAGGACTTAYGGAGTAAATAAAAAGAATCTTAAAAAGCTGCTGGCAAAAATACATCTGAAAGCCCACGAAAATATATTCCCTATCATGTCAAAACACTGGATCTGATCCTAAATTTATCCATGTCACATCATTGGTTTCTATGAAGAAACTTCAGATTTTCAGCAGTACATGGAAGAATGAATCCACCAATCATTAACTTTCAACAGTAAATCGTACCAATATAACAATTCTTGATCCAGCTTTGTCCAGTCTGAGCAGCTAGATAGGGATATTTCACAAGGTCCAAAAAATGAAATCTGGACATAGTTCCATGGAGGATCAAATGGCATCTCAGATGCCACCGTGGCCAGTAGCTTACAACTATTTGCACAAGGATCCTAGACTCCCAGGCAAGGAGATGAGTCAGGATTCTGTCCACAGCACGAGAACAGATGTTTTTTTAACACATGCAATGGCTAACACCAAAAGTCACTGGAAAAAATTCAAGAGCAGAGTGTGCCAACTGAAGCGTAACAGCTTTTAATAGAAGGCCTAAATTTCACTCTACTTCACAGGAGTAGAGCACACAGGATGCCCTGTCCACGCTGGGGTTTGAGTATTTAGTTGCTACCAGATGGGAAAAATCAGCTCCTTTCCGAGCCAGAATCCAGCTCTGCCCTATGCACGTGGACGGAGGAGGCAGCACGATGCAAGGAGGAGGGCAGAGCTGCAAGATTCGCGCCAGGCTCCCGAGCAAGCGAAATTCCGCTTCATCTCTGGGAGAGAGGCCAACAGTCACCCCAGAAAAACCCGGCGAAGCCTGGAGGGCACACGAAAAGGAGGGCAAATCTCAAAAAGCAGGTAAACAGAAGGCAACCAGCTTATTCACATATAATGCCTGCATATAACTTCTCCCCAGCCCTCAACGGCTTTGCACCGGTGTTATTGCAACCCYACACAGGCAGGCAAAAAGGGAGCTGGTGGCTTCCGTGAGCCAGCCCTGCCGCGCGTCCCGTGGCCCCACTCTTGCAGGGTGAGCGTCATCCCCTTTGGGCTGCCGCCATGCAGCCTGGCACTGAATTAGCCAGTAATCTGATTAGACTAAATTGCTTTAAATTGACGTTCAGGAGTGAAAGGCCAGCTCAACTGAGGGATCGCCAGGCTTCCCAGCTGCTGCTGCCACCTTGAGTCTTTAAACATTTGCCTTATTCCAGACAGCGGTTTTATTAGCTTGACCAGCGACGAAGCGACATTATTTTGGGGCTAGGGGGTTAATAGACCTCAGCGAGGGATCCTGCTGCATCTCAAACAGCGGCTGTGGTTGGGAAAAGTGCCCTCAGCCCACGCTTTTGGGTGGCACAGCCGAAGAGCAGGCAGTGAAAAACTCCACTTCCAACAGGGAACCACAAGTCTTGCAGAAGCAAAATCAAAGCCCAATTTCCTACAGATCTATCTTCCCCTACACGTTCTTGGATGCTCATTAAAGCCTGTCGGTACACCCTGTCCCTTCCCGCGGCTGCATCTTTCCACTACCCCGTCACCCACTTTGCTCAGTCACAAGAGAAACCACTTTGGGGTCCCTCTCTCTCCATCAGATGTGGTGAAAATTGCCCTAAGGTTCAAAGGCTATTTGAGAGGGCTGGCAAGTAGACAGCAGTGCAAATCTACTGCATAACCTTCATTTCCTTTGGAAGCAAAAAGAGCAACAGGGAAGGGAGCACAGYTGCTCAGTCCCCAGCTACACTCAAACCTAACATTTGGCATGCACTCTTCTTGTAGATACAGAGATTCAATCCTGCAAAAACATAGTTGGGTACCACAAATCCATAGGCACCTCCACTCCTAAAGCCAAGACCCCAGCAGGACAGCCTGCTGCCTGGCATTGCCCACAGCCATCYCCCAAGGAGGTAAATATGCCAATCCCGCGGGTCAATCAAGCAAAATCAACATGTCCTTCTTGTTTTTAGCACTAATCGCACAAAGATCAATGGCAAAAGGCAAGGTGCAATCCCAAAGCAATTCAGGATTCAGGCCTGAACACCAGCTTGGCCACTGGTAGGGCAGGGAAAAGCTTTTGCAACAATCACAGGGATTTTTGCCCAAGTAACAACTGTAGGCTTCAGCCCCAGATGTTTTGACTTCCCTCGAAGACTGATGTCACCGGACCTTTCAAACAAGGGCTCAGGTTGCTTTCCTTGCCCCAACCTCCCACCGCAGAATTCRGAGGTTTATTTGTTCTAAGATGAAGCATGGCAACACGTTAAAGATGCCTCCATTTCCTCCCCCCATTTAGATCAGTGTGACAGCTGCTTCAAAAAATGTTATGAAACACTCTCCGAACCTGCCGCGGAATGAGATACAATTGTTATTTTGCCACGACACGCTTCCAGTGATCTTTCACCTCCAAGTGAAAGTCTGGAGTGTTAAAAGTGAAAACAGACCACTCGGAGCCTTGCACGGGGACAGACCTTTCCATGACACTGGACAGAGGGAAATAACTGCAGATGGTTTTGTTGTGTATATGGAGGGGGGAGAATATCACCTGCCCCAAAATTTCACCCAAAGCGAACGTGCAGTTGCTGTAAGATCGTATCGTGGAGCTGCATCGCTGTAACGCATTCAGGCTGCAGCRTCAAATGGGGTCGGTCCACCAGAAACCCACCCGCCACAAGGGTGGTTTTGTGCATTGTAGTTAATGATACGATGAGGATGGGGGGAGGAATCTACCAAAATGTTTTTCTCAACAGAGAAAACAGCCTCCAAGGGTARGGAGGGTTTTTTCCTATCTGTTTACACCAAGAAATTTCATGTTTCCAGTGGAGAATCAACACCAGCAGAAGTACTGTTCAATGAAAATGGAAGGAGAGGAGGATTCCCMCACACACACACAAAAAAGAGCAAATTTGGTATAAAATAACTTGAAAGAAGTCTGTCATCTTTGCTGAATTTGCTCCCGCACATAACACAGCCTAACAACTCTATGTTCCTTGCAAAAACARCCCACTTGCACAACCTTGGATGACTTCAGATTTCGGCCTCTTCCTCCACAGAAAGAAATGCAGAAAGCATGTTTTATCCACCCACAGGTGGGCTATAACTGAAGAGCAGTGCTTATGAAAAGCACACAGGTCTGAGCTCCGCAACCTGCTCCCTGATGCCTTTTGCAGACTTTACAACATCACAGAAGAAATCTCTGCACAGCAACTACAAGCCGAGCCCTCCTTCCCCCTCAGGTAGGGAAGCAACTTGACATSGGAAAATCAATATGAGAGAAAATGAGAACCAGGCCAACCCTTAAGCATTGCTTCTGCTATATGTGCATTTACAATCCTATTTTCATAACCCAAAAAGACTGAATCCATCTGTTCTTCAGGTGCTGGAGATGCTGCATCCCACTGGAGACAGCAGCATTCCATGCCAGCCCTCCCTGCCCCGGCAGGCAGCCACAGGGCTGGGCAGCATCATCTTCTTCAGTGATGCCCAAAGGGAAACAGCATTGGGCCACCCAGGCAGACCAGAGCTACAGGGTCTGAGAGGACCTAGGGTCACACACGCAAGGAGAAGACCCTGAGGAGAGCTTGGCAGGGGCCTGGAGAAAGACAGTAGAAGAAAAACTGCTGTCAAGGGCAAGTTGGAAACAGGATTCCACAACTCTCACCCATGAGCAAAGCCTCCGCAAGAATGCTCCACTTCCTTTGTTTGCTTTGTGCTTGTCTTCAAGCCTTTGCTTCCACAACCACTACATCTTCCTTCAATTTTTTCCTGATAAAGCCT
>NW_028185461.1:1718348-1726968 GCF_003343005.1 Rhea americana
ACAACCTATTAACAGCAAGAGAAACAGCCTAAAACAATGCCTCCATAAAGGTAAGTGACTGCTTTTAATTAAGATGCACAACTTTTTTATTGAAGGCAGCAAAGCCATAATGAGTTCAGCCCTGGAAGTCAGTTCAACCTGGGCTCCCCCTCCATCATCTGATTTCCACAGGATCACAGCTCTATCCACATCTCATAGCCTTCAGCAGCCCTGAGGGGAATGGCCCACTTATGTGATCCAGCAGCAGAGCAAAGCCCCACTGGAAAATATTTTGCAATTTCAGTGACATCCCTGAGCTTAAGGCTGCCGGAAACCTTGTGCAGCATTGAAGCAAGAAACCCATCACTGCCCCCAAAGTGGTTGCAACACAGGGTAACATCCCAGAACATTCCCCACCTGCACCTTTGAAAGTACCAGGCACTCAGCACAAGTCCCCTGGGGACWGCAGCACACAGGAAAACAGTGGAAAAGCTGGAAAATGGCTTGATGACAGGTTGATGTTAAGTGATCTTTGCAGTCACATGTCACTAGCATTATSGGACAGGTATCTCCTTGATGTAGTGTGGTTGCAGCCATATGGCCAAAAGATACAAGCAAGGCAAGCAAAAGCCCTCTCAGGAGGGCTTGCACGCGTGATAGCTTGTCTGTTTTTTCCAGTGATGTCAGCTGGTACAAATAAAGTATTGCTTGTACTTCCAGCCTGTGCTTGGCCTCACCAGTAGGTCAGGAGGCTTCTTCCTGCCTACCCTGTTCTCCTTCTGTAGCGGCTGGGAAGCATCTTTGTACATGGTGATGTTCATACAGAAGAGGCTTCAAATAGGTATTAGCCTCTTCTACAAAACCCTAAATGTGTCTGTGCACGAAGTGTGTCCTGACAACCCTTCAAAAACTAACATCTACAGACACGTTTCAGAGGTAGCATCCTGATTAAGAAAGAAAGCTTCCTTTATTTAAACACGAGTGACAGAGCTTGAAATAAAACTTCTCAGGCAAGGCCATAATGAACTCAGATTTCCCTGAAATCAGGTAAAGAGGGGAATCTGTAGTGCAAAATAGGTTCAAGTTGCATTTCCATGTTACAGCAATAGTCAACCTGGCATAATCCACTGCTCTGTCTCCAGTATTTGCCAAGATCAAATATTTAAAGGAAGCTAGAAAAGGCTCCTGAAATGCCAGCTATGCACCAGCACACTCGTGCATGTCTCAATTGCTAACCAGAGCTAAGGAAGACTGCCAAGCACAAAAGGTACACAAAGCATGAACAAACTCTAAGGGCAAGGGCTGCTTGCAGAAAGCTCTTGTAATACAATAATCAGATCCTGCATGGTTACATCATAGTTATGAAGCCCTCTTCCTTCCTTGAAAAAAGCCAGCRCTGTGGCATCAGGATTACATTGCCCTTTATCAGAATTAAACAACGCAGATGGAGAGGAGAAAGGAAAAAACGACAGACTCTGTGCATGAGCAGGTGTGATTTGTGCCTAGGAAGCCAAGCAAGAGGCAAACGTGTTTGCTGTGTTACACAGCCAAGGCAAACAAGACACAGCAAGGTCCAGTTCTGGCCCCCTTAGGATCCATAAACCCACCTCCGGGAGCTGTGAGGGCCACGTTAGTCCTAATTGTGTCTTGTTTAACTTGGCTCTTTGAACAGCAAAGCTTTCACTATCTTGGCTAAAGCTACCAAACTCGCACCTTCGTGGGACTTGCCACTTTTCTTAGATTGGCAATTAAAAAAAAAATCCCTAATGCTGATAGATGTTAAACGTGTTTGATCAAAACCCATTATTTTTACAAGAAACAGCTAGGATGACGTACTGATAACCTCTGTCCAATTTATCAGGAAAGAGAAGCAGACACTACTCTTGGAAGGCGAGATGCTCCTTGTCATACCCCTTAAAAATTTCAGCAATAACCATCACCTTCCTCTGGATTTTCCCCTCCTAATTGGGAGCAGAATACAGATTTAACGCTAAGCAGAGGTTCACTTACTATGTACACCACTGTGCAAACACAGGTTTAAATGCCGACAGCCTCATTCCACCCTGTGGCAACTGATATACATGCAAAGTGAACATAAGAGAGCCCTTGTGAYGAGGAGGCACCGAACACCCACTTTGGGCTAATCCAGTGACTTCCAAAACCTGCAAGAAGAGAACAACTGAGCCCATAGGCCAGTGGCAAGCTGTGTTCTGTCAGATATTCCTRCACGATGGGCATAACCTTGCACCAAACTTGCTCTGAATTGGCCAGACCGGAGTACATACCATGCCTAGCCTCACGGTGAACCCAAGCRGAGAAGCCTAGTAGAAGTAGACCTTCCTTACATTTGCTCACCACAGACCATGTCGACAAGCCCACAAATGTTGAAGCCTCAGACTAGACAGCCTCCACAGCAGCTGAAGCTCTGAGAAAGTACATGAAACTCCAGGCACCAGGTATCTCCAAGAGATCAGATTTTYCCTCTGGATTCCCTCTACTTTTCTTATTTTGACCAAGAAAGGAATCTAACTGTGTTAACACACGCAGAACTGGTCCAAGTTGTTTGAGAAACAGAAGATGAGGTGTGATGTTGTCAAGCTTCCAAAAAAGAGTGAGGGATCTGTTAGCTTGGTACAGAGATGAAGAAAACTGAAGTGGAAAAGACACATCAGTCCTTCCTCCCAYAAACATAATGGTAAAACCACTGCTAAGTTCAAAGAGAAGTTAACTTCACAGCAACCTTCGGGCCAGGGCAAGATGGTTCTCACTGGCCCATCCCCAGCTCTGCTCTCTCCAGTCATGCCTCAGACATTACTCCCCTGCTCTGATGCATCAGCTGTGACATTCAAGCAGCCTAGTGACAACAAACTTTTATAGTGTGGCACTACACCRTAAAGTTTACACTCTATTCTATTACTAACAAGGTTTAAGCTGACTTGATGGCCTTGAGATCTACCTCTCCCCTTCTTCCAGCCCCTAAGTGGCTGTGTAACTGTATTCCCTCCTCACTGCAGGTCTCCCAACCAAATCACATCCCKTCTGCCCCAGGGAACTCCATCTTCAGCATGGGTTGATGTTGTCATTCTTCTCTTTCTGAAAGCCAGCCCTCCCAGCCTTCCACCACTTAACCTTTGCTGCTCATCCTAAATCTCCCTGTTCCCAAAGGGAAGAATCGGGATAAACACTCCCTTTCATTTCTGCAGGAAAAAGAACTGTCACCTGCTTGGTTTGTGGTGTGCTGCATTAAGAGACAGTCCAAAAATGCATCTTTTTTTTTTTATTAAGAAAAAAAAAAAAAAAAAAAAACACTCCACCAGAAAAGCCACCAGCTGCTTAGTACATTGCAGGTTCCTAAGCTGTTTGAGACTTTCCCACCACTGCCTCTTTCCAAGCATCTTCCCCTTGTATCTGTGCCTTGGATTATCATTTTGCAAGAGTTCACCATTTTTCCAGCTTCCATCCCTTTCTCTTATTTCTAGTCTGTATTTCCAACATCTTTTGATCAGGTTGCACGCCAAACACAAGAAATGGCAACCAGGCAAATTAGCGGCACACCTGGTCCAGCTACCCACCAGGTGCTTCGTTGAAAGTTGCAAGAAATGCCACTGGAGATAGTTATCAAATGTAAAATACATCCATTCTTCTCCCCATGTTATCAGGTTGTAGTATTTCCCTTTTTAGTCTCAAAAAGGAATGCAATTCACAGTACACATAGCCCACATCCTAAAATGTCAGGGAAGATGTAGGGTTGGACATTTATAGAATCAACAGACTAACACAGGCACAGCATAAAGTCGGTGTTGCAGAAGCACAAAACAGTTGAGGTTGCAAGGGATCTCGTACAAGAGATGCTAAAGTCCCTTAAGCATCTTTGTGGCCCTTTGCTGGACTTGCTCCAGTAGGTCCACAGCTTTCTTTAACTGGGAAGCACATCACTGGACACTGTACTCCAGATGTGGTTTCACCAGTGCTAAGTAGAAGAAAATCACCTCCCTCAACCTGGCTATGTCAAAACACAAGAAAACCTCAGTCTCATACAATGCAAGCCTTTGCTGTGCAGGTATCACATATGATACTCCTGCTCCTAGTCTTATCCAACATTGAGCTTTCTCTGCAAAAGTTCCACTTCAAATTTATCTTTTTGAATATCTGCAAGCAGAACTGTCCATGTGATTCCCGGATCTCATGGCCACTTTGTACTATGGCTTTAGTGCTTCTTCATCTCTGCTGGTGCTATCCTGCATGTTTCCTTTTAAGCTATGTTATTGTCTTGAAGTCGCATGTGATTGACTTGCGTAGACAGGTCTTTAACTTATGTCAYTGACAGCTAGCAAGTCTCCAATTTATAGTAAAAATTCCTGATCTTAATTCATAATTTCATCACCTTGCACTTCAACATCAAACCACTTCTACTGCTCCAGTARTCCAATTCTCCTCTCTGCTGATGTTGCCCAACAACATGCTATCAGCACATGCCTACTCCCTGCAACAACTTCACTGATAGACTAGCTAAGAAAATCAGACGTAACACCCACTTTGGACGACTCCACAACACCCTTTCCTCCTGATAGCTTCCCTCTCAGCAAAACCTGTCACATGTCCTTTACTCAGTTCCCCTTAGACCTACTTAAGAACAAATCTTGCCTTAATCCCTATTTTCTGTAGCTAAACTAATAATTTCCCATGTGGCACAAAACCAAATGCTTTGATAAGCATAGATAAGATCTACCAAGTTTCCTCTATCTGGAAAAGCACAGAGAGTTTACAAACATATCGTTTTTAACCAATCCATCATCTAAAGGGAAGTTGTAGCCCATCCCACTTTCCTTGCCCCTGTGTCTTTAATAATCTTTTCTTCAAGACTCATTGCAAAGCTTTTCCTACTATTCAAGGCAAACTCAAAGGTCTGTAGCTACCCATTACTAAGTCTTTTGTTACAGTCACTATAAAAACACAATTAAAGCTGGATTATGGAATGCTTATGCAGAACAGTATCTTAATCCACCCACGGTCCTGTGGAAGGCACATTCGGAGTCAGATCCTAGCAAGTGCAAATAAGAATACTGGAATCTGGCCCAGAGGAGATTAATACAACAGTACCTCACTAATTCATGCAAAGGGCGAGGAAATAACATTGAGTATTTCAGATTAGTATGAGATCTACAAATAATTGCATCACAAAATACTCTCCTGAATTTAGAGTAACTCTCTGTGAGCAAGCACCACAGTGCACTAAATTGAGAGGTGCATGCTATACATAGCTGATGAAATCTTGATAATGTTAGACATGGCTACAGCATCTGTTGCTAAACCTTTGCTGAGGGGTGTAGTCAGCCCATGATGTTTCTAGATAGCTTAGGAGAAAAGGCAATTTTTTCGAGTGAGGCTTTGTCAGCAACTATTGTACATAAATATGACATTAAAATGATTCTTAATATTTAGTGCTGCATCATCTCAGCAGGTAATTATGATCAGTGCCTGAAGCCAGCTCCTCAGGTGGCATAAAATATTAAGCACCAGTGATTGCACTGACTCTGCTTGGCACTCTTCCTTCAATTTTCCTTTGGCACAAAGGAACTTGTGCCTGAGGCTCAGACCTGCTACTGTGAACCCGAGCTGGGTCTACGGGATGGCCTGCTTGACATTTCCACCCTAACAAAGGCTCCTTGAGAACACTGTGCAGCAGTCCCAGCACCCCAGTGCACAGCAGCGTCACGCCACACATGCCCAGCGCACCGACCACCCACAGGTTGAAGCAAAGCCGGGCCAGCACAGCAAATAGCCTGTGGCACAGTAGGTACAGGAGACGATAAGGAAAGCAAGGTGGAAGCACGCAGAGGTCCCTAAGGACAGAYGCTCTTTTCTCTCTATAATAGGTACCTTTGAACACTATTATCTTAAAAGGGGTTGGCTGGCCGTATGCCTCTCAGTTCTCCTTTTAGCAGGAGGCAGGGCAAAGGGGAAACACAGTGATCAATGCTGTGGCCCCTGGTAAAGATGCCTTTCTGAGGGGCTGGAAATGTTCACGCTTGGCCCGCATGTCCCAGAGGTCCCAGCACCTTTGAGAAGAGAGTCTGCCCTGATGTGATTAAGTCACTGGCTCCAGGCTAAGAGCATTCAAGTGGCCTCTCCAAGGGGTGGAAACACTTGACACCCTCCTGCTGCTTAAACCCATCCCCAACCARATGAGCCATTAGCACCAAGAAATGGGAGAGCAGGCCCCCTGCTCACATGGCAGAAATAAGATCTCCAGCAGCAGAGCAGCAGCTTGCTGTGATGGAGCAGACTGCACAACCACAGGGGCTCTGGGACCCATCCATCTCACTTCTCCCCAGGTGGGCCTGACCAAGCTAATCTAGGTCTAGCAGCCACATAGCAGTGCTGGTTAACTGTCACCTGCAGCATCCTCAACCCCCACCCAGCTTCCGAGGTCTGAAAGGCCTTGAGAACTCTGTTTGTGCTAGGGCAAACCTCAAGCACTGGTTTCCACCAACACACATAAGCAAGAGCACCCAGGCTCTGAAGCCAGARCACAGTTCAGGCTAAAACCCATTTACAATGAATTTTCTTAACAAGCCTCCTCGGAGAAAACCCTGAAGCCAGAGAGTTACCCTAAGGTTTAAATACCCATGAGTGCAAGTGAGCTACAGTCCTACTCCAAGTCTCTCACTTCTGGTCTGAAGCCACACTACACCCCACTCTAGGAGATGAGCCCAGAGCACCTAGGATGCAAGGAGGAGCCCTCCCCAGCACAGCAACCTCAGAGCAGATGCTATGCTCCCCCAGGATACAATGTTCTGAGCTGGCATCCTTTYGGGCATTGAGCAAGGGAGGCTGTAGGACAAAGTGGAGTAGAAGGCCCTGGGGGCTTCATACCTCCAATTATCACAGCACACGCGTCTTYCCAGCAGGAATGGACTAGTCCCTCCTATCACAGAAGAACAGGCTTTGTCCAACGTTAGCTCAAACTTAGCACGGCATTAGTTTCTGGGGATAACTCCTGCCTTGTGAAGGTTTACACAGGAGAAGCAAGAAATCTGAGGCCACAGGTACATGGCTGTGTCTGCTCAGGAATGAGGCCAAGTAGTGATATTCACTTAAACACAGGAGGCCGACAGCAAAATAAACAGCCCCTGATGCTTCCTAGGTGCCTATCTTTCCTCATCATGGCATTGAGCAGTAACAGTCAATAGTTCCCCAGCATCTTGGAGAATATCCATCTGCACTTTGTTTAGTGACTTATAAAATTCCTGCCTCACAGGACTCCGTCCATTTTTTGTGCCGATTTGCCCTTCAATTTCGCACTTAATTAAGCCCCCGGATCAAGTCTCAGGATGGATTGCTCACTAGACCAGCAGTGAGAATTGATGTTGTATCTAAATGATGGGGCCTGAGGAAGAAAAAAAAAGAGAGAGTGTGCGCGCACCGGAGCGATAACAAGAGAGAGGGAGGGAGAAGAGGGAAACCTGCTTTTTWCAGGGTTAAAAGCTTAATCTTCTACTAAAATGGTA
This sequence comes from Rhea americana, assembly GCF_003343005.1. Lineage (NCBI taxonomy): Eukaryota > Metazoa > Chordata > Aves > Rheiformes > Rheidae > Rhea > Rhea americana. Next base: position 1,725,839 of record NW_028185461.1, read on the forward strand.
TCATGTGAGAGTGAGATAGTCCCTTATCCATGTGATACTGCTGACCCAGGCTTGGTTTAGAAGCTGTAATATCATTCCAAGAGAAAATTATGTCRGCAAGTAACTTTTCTTTAGAGGCAATTAAAAAGAAACAGGACTCAAGGAAGACAGCACGGGATGGAGAGGAGGGGGCTGAACAGCGCTTTTTTGTGGAGAAGACATGCTGAGCCTCTGCTGACAAACGGTGTATCACCAGACAAGGCTCAGTGTGATGAAGTGCTCAAAAGCTTGGGTGTTTCTCTGAACTTTCCCCAACCTCCTTATTCTGGCAGAACAGGGCTACAAATCTCAGGAGTTAAACCCTCCTCAGGAGATTTCTGGAAGTTCCTGTTCTGCTTGGAAGTATCACAAGGGGGTTTAGTTTTATTGCTGCAATTTGGCATTTTAATTTCCAGTACAGTCAAACTCAGGAAGGCCAAAGGCAATGAAAGAGCAGAGCTAGCAACATTTTTTGAACGTCGTAAAAGGCAGAACTCAGGTTCACACCAATGGTGCTTCATGTAAATCTTAACCTGCACTCATGCAAGTGAGCCTTCATAGCAAGAAAAGGATGAAGTACTCCTCAGAAGTTCAGCCTCCCCAAATACTAAGATACCTTCCAACGTATCTCAAAGATCCTGACAGTTTGTTYCAGAATAAGGAAACAAGAAAGCATTGTATGGGTTTTCAAAGTCCTTTGCTCTTTGTGCATCGAAATTTCTTTAGGYAATATCTATATGGGACAGTCTTTTAACAGCAGGTGACCACTGACATTCAAGTTAAGCAAAATCAAGTACTACAATATCTGACAGAAGAAATTCCTCCGCTAACACCTCACAATCCTGTCTCTGCATTTCATCTATTTCCTAATTATCTTTTGTTGCCCCCCCCCCYTTTTTTAAGGAACTCTGGACACTGAAAGCCACAGAGTAACTTGCTAGAGAGGCTGAACTGGCGTTTTACTGTAATTTAAACAGTCAGCTTGGAAGTGCTAGAATATCATGGCCTGCACCATAATAATGTTTTTTCAAGAGAAGAAAGCTAATAAAATGTCAGAATAATTAACTGATTTGTTTTGAAGCACTAAAAGTCTAAATGACTTCTGCAGTTAT
>NW_028185461.1:1727131-1869473 GCF_003343005.1 Rhea americana
CCTAATTCTACAAGCACATTACAGGCATATTTGAGACACATACACATGCTACATGCAGCAAGTGCTAACTATTTGTTACACATCGCTTGCTTTTTTAAGACCAGTATTTTGTGACTTTGTTTTCCTCACCTATTGAAACACTCCAATGCTGAATTTAAGACGCTTTTGGCATAAAAGAGTTGCTGGTTTGACACATGGCCAGAGCACATTCCTGGCCTCAAAGTCAGGCTGTAGACTCTAGCACTAGCCACCTGTCCAGAAGAGTAAAAAAGTCTTATTCATTAAAAGTAACGAAGGGGATTTAAGCTAGCCACCTGCCCTGAAGCTATAAAGAGGCCTTCAGTTTGGCATTTCTGAATTAACAAGCAGAAAAAGAGAGGATAGATTAGAAACAGCTAGTGATAAATGCTCGGTGCCCCTTCAGATGGGTTTTGGTTTCAAATCTTTGCAGTGGCATCATTTCTGCCTGCTCCTGTAACTGCTTGTCCCTTCCTGGCCAYGCAGAGTGGATATCCCAGCACACCCGAGGGGTTACACCACAGCCTTCTTGGTCTGGCCACAGTGAGCAATACCACCCATCCCAAAACTCCCCAGGGCCCAGAAATCCCATGCTCTGCTAGAGCACAGAGGATTTCCAATACAAACATGTTGCTAAGCATTGTACAGCAAGGTATCTACCCAAATCTAAAAACTCACAGTATCAGGAAGGGGTGGAAAAGGCCATGAGAACTCACTTATAAYTACTTAAGAGTTAAAGTATCATTTTCTTAGGTTTGAAACAAATAGAGAGACAACGTTTGACAGCCAAAACTAACTTATCACAATCCACTATTTTCATGCAAACTCCAAAGCCGAGGGATCTTATTCCAGCTGCTGGAGTAAGTCTGGACCAAGACATGAGCTGATGCAGTGGCCATGCACCACCAAATGGGATCCTCCGCACTTGTGGTGGAGGAAATCACAGCTGCAGCACAACCAATGCAAAGAGCAACTTTAGAGGATATTGTAAAAGCCAAAACACTTTGACAGCATCAAGATAYTTGCCTTTCTTGAAAACAGAGAAGTCTAGAAATATTCCAAAGAAAAAAAAAAGCAAATCTGTTCCAAAACCAGTGGGAGATTACAAGTTCTTGCAACTCTAGCACAAGACAGACAATCCCTAAATTTCTTTGCAAGAAGTCTGAACACAGGCATCACCTCAGCACTATGCAAACGGGCATCGATTAGTGCAACACAAGCCAAACCCCTTGAAGCTGCAGMGAGAATTTGATACTGTGTGCAGCTTTTCTACATGTGCGTCGCTAACTACGCTCATAGATATAGGGAGCTGTGTGCGTGTTAATTTATTTACTCCCACTTCTAGGAGAAGGAGGAGACTTCCCTGCAAGCCATTGCCTTTATCCTGACACATGGCTTTTGTGAAAGCAATTTTGGATCGAGCCTCGAACCACGATTCTGCTTGTTCTTCCGCCTCCTTGGACACGTTGCTAATTCACTCAAAGCTGAGGCAGGAGTTTAACAGGGTATGAAGGGAGCAGCTCGCGTAGAGAGGCAGCTGGAGATGGCACACTCACAATGTGGCACAGTTTTTAATTGTTTCTGCTCTCAGAAAACCACACAGGTAGCATAGCTCACAACATTTCTTGCACAGAAAATCCTAATTGCTCTTAAATGAGATTGGTCCATCCACTGGCAAAGCAAAGATGCCTGTATTAGACAGTGGCATCCATAGAATTTTGTCTCTTCCCATCAGAAGCTTTCACTCTGAAATTGTTTTCATACCTTATACAAGTTTGTCTTTAAGAAAAAAACATTTCTAAGATCTCAGATAAGCTTTTTATTTTTAATAGCACTGTAACACTTTACACTGCCATAGCGATTCTAACCAGAAGACAGGAACATCTACTTAACACTTAAAACACAGTGCTTCACATTTTTAGTATAAATCACTTACTGCAAGGACATCTTTCTACATTCTTCGGTGCATACCTCTCTTTTTCTTCAGTACAAATCTAAAAAAAAAAAAAAAAAAAAAAAAAGACTTTCCAGATTTCCAGAAAAGCTTGGCTCTAGCGCAGGCAGCTAAGCAGCTCAACATGCAGCAATCATGGCTTGCCATGGATGTGGGAAGACAGGGGTTTGCATCCCCTCTGGAAGCAGGGTGAATAGGACGAATGCTGGGAATGACAGGTATAAGAACAAATACGTTCTCTAGCTGTGATTTAGAGAGGAAARGGAGAATTTACAGTGGGGATGCTGACAGCATGTCACACATACCCATGTGCAGAAGGTGCTCCAGGCTGCGAGCCCAGTCAGGACCCCTCCATCCCCAGGCCTCGAGATCCCCGCCAGGGAGCCAAATGTGCCGACCCCATCGCAYGTCCAATTCCCACAGTTGCAGGCAGTGCTCAGGCAGCAACCACAAAGTCCCCATACRGAGCTCTTTGGCTGCAAGGCCGCAGCTGAGGCCTAATGCAGCTCGCTGCAGTCGCAAGCTGCTGGAGAGCCAAGAGCAAACTCCAGCGTGAAACAGCAGAAATCTTCCCTAACACGAATAAAACTCAGGCTGGAAAGGAGAAACAGGACCACAGAATTAAGTAAGCAAACGAGAGAGCTACTGCCCTTCAGCATACCTGAACAGGGGCACAACCAATGCTGGCAGGACTCAGCTGAGCTCATACAGAAGGGGAGGATTACAGAAATCACCCCGAGTATGTTCCAGTCTGTATTTTGAGAGTSAAAAGTGAGAGACTGAGGAATAAATACAAGAAATAATTAGAGCGCCAAATCAAAGCATTTGAACTTTAACTAGCCATTTTGGGATTCATAAATGATGAGATACGGAGAGTTTAAGGAAAAAAAACTCAAGATTCCCATAGAAAGTCTTATTACAGGTGCCAAAAAAAAAAATACCCTCGAGCAGGGCAAGTTTGGTAACTAGAATTAAATTCTTTGAAAATATGCTCTTTGTAGTCTAGCTAACTCTCAATTCAAATTTCTGGAACAACCTAAACTCAGAATAAAAAAAGAAATTCTCTTTTAATTAGTATAAGTTAGAAAGTGGCAATCTGAGCTAAGTGAAGCCAGAAAAAGAATTTTCCATCCTGTAAAACATATCTAGGTATTTTTAAAAACTTAATTGAAACATGGAAAATGTTTCACTTGATTTTGCTTCCTTTTAAGATTTTTATATTAAAAGAAGTAAAAGCAAATGGATTAAAGGCAATCAATCCAAAAAGCAAATCAAAACACCCTTTTTCACTGGAAAATGTTACCAATTGATACTGTTCATTTTCAGAGCAGGCTTTACAAAGTTCCAGGAAAATTTGCCGTGAGTTGTTTGCAGGATGCAAGGAAAAGCTCATTTTCTCTAAAAGAGCATTTCTGACGAAGCCAGCTCCAGTCGCAGCACGCTTTCCGACTGTGCCTCTTTGCAGGGATGGCTCTTGAGCTGCCACACAACAATTCACTCAAGCTGTTTGTTGACCTGATTTTAGGGATGCTTTCTGCAGTAAGAGGTTGTTTTCAATACAGGAGGCTCCTTGCAATAATAAGCAAGGAAGAAAAGACCAAAGAGATCTCCTGTACTTCAGCCGAGACACAGGACAGCAGAGATCTTCCAATTTTTATAATTTCACCCACCCACTGGCACAGAAACCAGCCACAGCAGGCTGGTAAAGAGTTATCCAGCACAATAACAACGGTTCTGCAGCGTAAAAGTCTCAGTTCTCTGGTCATGCTCCTTCTATTCTCTACTGAAAGTCTCTTTTCCTGGTGATGGTAAGAAAGTTGATAGGAAATGCATGCCGTATTTTAAAAATACATTAATTTTGGTCAGGTCCTTTCCCTCCGACAGCTAAAGACAACATATTGGGTTTTGTTCTTGCACCTTGAGTTACGTGTTTCAACTTCCCTTTTTTCATGCTAATCAAATTTTTGTTTCAAAAACGTTAAGCTATTTAAAAGGTTACTTTTATTTAAAAAAAGGTAAAAGTTCTTCATAAAAGTTTTCTGAGTACCTTTGACACTGGATTACATCGTGTTTCCTCTGTTGTACAAGGCACAAAACACTCGGAGCAGGATTTCCAAATCTTTGCCTTTATTTTCTGTTCCCATGAATTCTGCTTCTGTTGCGATCGAGAGGATTATACCAGCAAGAGAAGGGCTGGCAAAAGCTGAACGCATTTGAAGACCCTAATCTCAAAGTCAGTGTTTTCCAGGCAAGAAAACATCACTTTGGTTATCAATGAATATGTCAAAGAGGCCCATTATGAATCAAGTGGGCTGGTAAGTGATCCTCAAAAAAAAAAAAAAAAAAGGAAAGGAAAAGAAAAAGAAAAAGAACAGACTGGTGTAAGGTGTTCCCTACAACCTAGGGCAGGCTGCTGTGGTAGATCTGAGCTGGTTCAAGGCACATGTTATGTGCATCAAGAATAAGAGCACCATTTCTAAATAGCTGCAGAAGACCACAGAAGAATAGGGCTGAAAGAGATCTCACAAAACCATCTAGTCTCCTCACGTACCCCAAAGCAGGACAAACCATGCCTCCGTCTTTCCTGCAGGATGTGGCCCATGCAGCTGTTAAAAACCCTTCATGACGCCCTCCCTCTTCAAGGTAAAACACTACCGAGGTTTGCTGCCCTCACAACTGGACAGCCCTCTCCCAACACATCACCTGCATCTCCCCTCCTGCAATGCAAGCTTGGGACAACAGAATTAAAAGTCTTCAAAACCTCTTTCCAATAGCCTTTTGCAACTATGAAGTCTGTTTCTCTGTCTTCTCCTCTTATAATTAAAACACCAACATTTCTTCTCTCTTCTTCTAAGCGTCGCACTTGTCCAGGTTTTTCCAAGAGCCCACCTGCAAATTCTCAGTTGGGCCAAGTCCTTCCAGAAGTCCTGACCATCAGCCCTTGTTCAGAGACATTCAATTGTGCAAAGGCAGGTCATTTCAACAAACTCCTGCTACCAGCGCTTTTCTTGAGTTTTAGCATTTAGTTCAGTCTTTGAGCTGAAGTTTCCATGTGACCTCTCTCACAACAATCTCTATATTTCATCTTTCAGTTTGGGCACAACTAGGAAATTCACTCAAATATTTCAAACTGTTTGAAAGAGGACAAGTCCGTTTGACTGGTACTTGCCATTTCATGATTTCATCTAAAATAGCAAGGACATGCRATTTGCATGTTTTACACAACTGCATAAAACTTGAGTCAGCGCAGAATCAGGCAGGACTGGAACTGTGCGGTGGACGTGGGATCAGCGTTGCTGCAGCTTAAAGTCCAGTACTGTATGGTTTCAGTTCAATAGAAGGTTCTTTCATAGCAGTATTAAGGTTTAGGACTCATAGCTAAGGAGCGCTAATCCTCTCTAGTAGAGGCCAATGGTGCATGTAAGAGTATTAAAGTCTGTATATATTAAATTCTAAACATTTCCAAGTTGCAAGCAGCAATAGATCACAATCGGACCTTGCAATTCAAATATGCTTAATCTGAATGAACTCAAAATCCAGGCTCTGACTTCAGAACTCCTCTCCCTATGTCAGGAGCTCCAGATCAGGACTGGAGACATTAAATAGCCATCTCAATCCTTATCCGCCACCCATCTGAAGATCAAAGAGGACTGGAAACAAAAGCATTCCAAGGCTCCAAAGTGATACATTTGTAATGAGCTGCTTCTATTATTCCTCCCAGTTGGGAATTGGGAGGAGGGGAAGGAGGKTTTTTTTTGTCAGTCAGTTAAGACATGAGGATGGAAACATATTCTAATATTAATTTCCTTTCCCCTCTCCCACTTTCTACTAGACAGAACCACTGAACAGATCCATGAAATTACAGGAGATGCAAATCCTTTATCCACAGTTTGCAGTTGTTGACATGCAAGACCCTTAATACGTAAACAAATTGGGGTGGGCTTTTTTTTTTTTTAATGCCAAAGCAGCATCACTCAGTAGATAAGTGGCAATAGTGTAGGCTGTGTGATGGCCCAAATAATTAGTTCCCTCAACTAGGGCATCCTTTTTAAAGCACCTCTTCAAGTTTAACTCTGAGAGGAAGTAAGGGGCTGCTTCTCAGCTGCTGGAGATATAGTGACAAGGCTAAGAAGAAAATTTGACTTTAAGTCGTCTGCCATTTTGAAAATGATGTCCCTTGATCATGAATTAACGTCAAGCCAGATGATGAGGGATGAAGCAAYGAATGAATGAGAGAAAGAGCAGAGAGAGGGAGAAAGAGAGGGAAAGGGAGAGGAAAAGGAAAGATTCTCTGGAGGCTTAAGAGAATCGCACCAATAAGACAACCATGCACGCAAGCCATCTTGTTCTCAAAGTCTGTAGTTTGCCAAAAAAATAAAAAGACTCTGATCCCTAGAAATGTTCCTGTCTGCTGGCTCCTAGAGATAAGGAAGTGATATTTCACAGTCTGACACTAATCATATTTGGGCATATTAAGTAAGGACGGTCCAGGGGTTTTTTTGTAGCATACATATTCCAAGTTCAAAGCAAGAGCTCGTTACTGTGCCTTAAAAAAAAAAAAAAAAAAATCCTCTTAACTCAGAAAGATGAGACAAATGGAGAAGAGAAGAAAGAAAATGAGGGAGGTGCTGGAGGGGGGAGGGGGAGGAGGGAAGTGTCATTATCCCTGAATTGTTCTCCCTATCCAGCCTCAGCAGTGGCGTCTCCTGAAATATCTTATGATGAAGGGGGGGGGAACCCTTCTTCTTTTCCCTCATCCATGAAAATGGAGAAGGAGACTTGTTAAAACAATATTCTGCAGCTGTGATGTACACATCCCAGACTCTGGTTCACCTGAAGGCACAGCAGCCATTGCCAAGCTGGCTCCCGAAGTGAAATCAAAGGAGTCCTTTACAGGGACCTGGAGACCAAAGTAGACCTAAAGGTGTAGAGCTAGGATGGACAGCCAGAAGATGACATGTCCCAGYGAGGGCCAGTGCTGCCATCTCTCAAACATCTATCCCGCCACTGATCAAATGCACCCATTCCCCCCCAGGCCACTTCTACTCCATTTTGGCTTTGGCTTACATGGTATGAAACCCACCAAGAAGAAAATACCTTTAACAACTCCAGTTTGTGGACAAAGACTTCATCAAATGCAACCCTCTCCAAAATCCTTATTCAGCACAGTCCATCAGCCTGTGTTTGAACTCAGTGCTGGCCCAAGTGCTTGGYTCAACGAGATCCCATCTGCAGGGATCGACGAAGACTCAGTTGGAACAGACCAAGAAAAGAAAGTTCTAGCAAACAGTGTATTAAAGAACTGAATCAGTTTGGAGACTGGAGCAAGGAAGGTCAATATGTGGAATTTCAACACTATCCAAATGAATGCTTCAGCTCCTTTTTTGTCAAATTCTATTTTTAGTTGGAGATTGACCTACATTTAATGAAAATGGTGAAATAAATCCAAGAACTTTGATTTGTTCCAKCAGTAATGAATCCACCATATTTCATTCTTTATTCTGCCATCCAAGCAAAAAATAAAACTCAGACTGCCATTTACAGCATGAACAAGGGGAAGCTATTGCAGGAAAAGGACTTGTCACAAGCCTTCCACGCACCTACCAACCTCTTCTGAACAYCTCGGGCTAAATCCTGCAGACTGATCCAATTCTGGAATAGCTCTGCTAAAAATCAATGATGGTATTCAAAGAACCTATTAATTTCACTAAGATAAAAAAAATCAGCTACAATAGTGCCATTTGGGGAGCAGTACAGGAGCTGCAGGATTCTCAAACTGCACAATATTAAAAACAGAAAACTGACTGGGATTAAAGCTGGACTGAAAATCCCACAGATCTCTGGAGTGCTCTACTAAAAAAAATGCAGAGAGGTGGAGATGGATTTATGATTTATTGTCATTTTAAAAGCAGTCATGCAACATCACCCAGCACAATATCTGTGTACATCCTGCAATGTCTGCAGATAGGCATCAGAACATGCATGTGTAGGTTACATCTCAAGACATGTTTCATCTGAAGCACAACATAGTAGCCACCATTGCAGTGATGGCTTTGGTTTTGCATTTTCACTTCCCACATGAAGAGTTTTATTCCTCACCATGCTAAAATTAAAATMATCTAGAGTCCTATCCTTTATATCAGATGAATGCCCTCAGCAGACCACCCTAAAAGCTACAGAGACAACAGGGAGTATTACAAACCCTGCTGGAAGACTGAGATCAGGGCAAGGTGGAGAGATTACCCATCTTGCAGTTATATTAAACAACCCCCATTTCACATGGTCACATACCAGAAGGCCACAAGTGGCCCCTCAGCCTAATCACAGGAGGGAAAACTCCCATTTCCTTCTTAAAATCATGCAACCTGAAATTCAATTCTTTCTCAAGGTAAGCCTGGGCACAGCCACTCCTATCATGAACCTACGCCAACAGGCTGGTCCTGGGCTCTAGTTCTGCTCCTTCTCTCTCCTCATCTCATGCCACAACTGCAGTGAGCCCACTGTGTCCAACAGCAGCTTGTGAATATCTTCAGAACTCCTTTGCAATTCTGCTCCTCAACTATAAAACTCAGTTTTGCTGAAACTCAGCCTTACRGCTACCCAGAACGCAAGGAACAGGATTAAAAGGGATTATGTTTTTCTTGCAAGCAATGAGGCTTAATAGCTGCGACAATCATCGCCTTGGCATGTCCTCCACTTTGTCTGAATAATTATTACCCCCTCCCCAGCTCTTTGAGTGTTAAGTCTTGTAAGAATGAGCCATATGCTACATTGTTAGGATTTCTTTTTTGCTTATTGTTCACCCAGTTAGGGATGGCCTTCTGGATGTTTGCAGGCTGCTGACATTTCTTCAGGTGAGACTGCCCAATTAGGAAGAAACATCCTGGTGGAAGAAGGAAAGACCCAGATCCAAGGGGGGTGGATGCTGAATCCAAGCTCTCCTCRAATTTAAGGAAGGAAAAATTTCAGAACTAAGTTATTCATCACTACAGTACAGTTACAGTCACAGACCACTTACAAGATCGAGACACTTGAAACTGATATCAAGGTTTTTGGTTCAGGCTAGTCATTTCTGATTGACCATTCAGCCACCTTGTGGCAGAATCCACATAGCTAATAAACGTGAACAGCTGTACCAAATGAAATGTATATATTTTATGAGATGCGAGAGGAACATGTCTTTTCCATGGGGCTGTTACAGTGACTCTTACATGAGTGGAGACTTGAGCAACTGCAGCCAGGCATTCACTGACATGCTAAAGTACCTGTACCAATCTCACTGCTTCGCACCAGCAAAAATGAATGAAACAAGACACAAACATGCAAGTCTTGGCTGGGCCCGATCTCAGCACTGTTCTTCAATTGATCTTCATCTGATTCTTGAAGCTCAGCTGGAGTAGATGCCTCTGCTGCTCATCAGCACAGGGACACAGCACTACATGCCACCTTACTGCATAAAGCAGATGCATTCTGGAGATACAAGGCCACAGTGGATAATCTAGAATCTTAAGACAGCAACGTTGCTTTTACAAGCAATATTTGCAGGGGCAGCACCAGAGAAAGTGTATGTTGGCCACCCTACCCAACCCTTTGCAGAGTATCCATTCTGTGTAAGTACCATTGGTTCCTCCTCCTCGCCTCATCTCCACCACAACCGTGCATAAAATTCAGCCAGAGTTTCCCTTTCTTATGTCCAGAAGAGTAAAGCTGGAAAAGCACAGTTCTCTCAATGGATGCACTGACACTATCAGAAGTCATTTAATTCACGTTTAATCTGCAGCTAATGACTGCAGGTTCCCTCCAACTCTCAGACCCCTTCCACCTTTTCACTGGTAAAATTCTATACTTTGCAGTTGAAGCTCTTCACAGTATATTAGTTAACACCATGTTTTTATTAAAGCAGAAGTTAATATCTTTACTCTTTGAAGGAGGCCACTGGGGTTGTAAGGTTGCTGGAATTACTCCACCCTCCCCCTTTTTCCTCCCCCTCCCTTAAAAAAAAAAAAAAAAAAAAAAGGCAGAAAAGCCTTTTCTACTGAGTAAGAAACACCGTGACTACAGACCCCAAGCTGAAAGCTTTAGGGAGCCCCAAACAGTTAACTCTTAAACGATTATTTACTTTGGAATATAAAAATTACCCTGCTGAATCAGAATGGGGTCTGTCTACTCAGTATCCTGTCTCTGATGGTGGCCAGCTGCTCTTGAGTAGGCCTGGTCATACGTTTTCTGTCAAAACTCTACTGATAGATGTATTTTTTTTTCACTGCCTAACATTATTCACAAAAAAAGCAGCTTGCTTTCTACAGAAAACATTGACTTTGCAATGAAAAAACAGAACTCTAACCCGAATGATTCTGTATTTGGGGCATAAAACTTCCCATTTCCTGATCAAAGGTATCTGGTTTTCAGTGAAAAGCCAGAATTTTCAGGGCAGGGGTGGGAGGTAATCATATGATATTATGTTCACTTTCATCAGTATTTTCCATTAAAAATATCCCTGGTTTATAAAGTATTCCAAAAATCCTCTCATTAAAATAATCTTCAACTCTGATCTGGAAAAAGTTTTGAGTTATCAAATAGAAAATTATGACACAATTTTCTCCATAGAAGTTTCTCCCAAACTCTGCAAAGCCAATGAAGAATGAGCTTTTCTGAGTACTACGGACCTTTTCTAATCTAACTGGGACTCAAAGTCATTCAAAAAATCTAACCACACAATGAATTCAACTGAACTCTTGGTTGAGAGTTATTCCTGCAGCCTGCCCGAAGTTAGGCCTCTTGCCTACCCCAGGTCACATGCTGCTCTGTTCACCCCTACGGCTGCACTACCAGTTTGTGGGACCAGTCTACCTCACTCGAATAACCTGCTCTTTTGAAGCCTTTCTGTCCACGGAGTATTTCAGTCCCATGCCAAGATGTCCTCAAAAACCCTCCTGTCTTCTCTTCCATCTCATCATACATAAGCTTCGTGACACCAGATTTAGATTCGCACAGGGCCCAATATCTCCAAATCCAAGAGATGCAGCAATATGCAACACAGCTAGAAAAAAAAAGGATTCATTCAGAGCAAAGACAGCAGAGCCACCATCACCATCTGGAGGAGATTTAGGAGACAACTCTAAACCCCACTGGGGTCACRTATTCAAGCTCATCTCTTCAATCAGGACAGCAAGAAATTACCTTATTTTTTAAAAATTAAGGCTGATCTGTCAGATAAACATGAGATGAAGCTTGAAGAAGTCTAGCTTCTCCAGGCTCTCCATGAGAGGAGATACTGCCTCCTTGCAGGTGTGGAAAGACACACAGCACAAAAACACTTTCAAATATGCTTCCTGCAGAGAAGATGCAGGAGTAAATTAGGATGTGCAGTGAAACTAGGGCTAATTTCTGTTAAACTAGATTGGAAAAAAAAAAACTCTCATCAAGATGGATTCTTACTGAGAAAACAGCTTTTCAAATGAATAGAAGCGTTCAACCCCTAAAGTTAATTTTCTTTAGATTTTTTTAGTTTAATCAAAAAAATGRGGAGAAAAAAAACACAGTTCCTAGCAGCTCTAAGTTCTTAAATATTTTTTCCTGTAGTCCAAAACTTAAACTCCATGAGACACTAAAGTCCAAAAAATATTTGTTTACCACTGATAAGGTAGAAAGATGACAGGAGAAGACTAGGGAGAACTACTCCTTCCAAAAATGTCCTTTAACTAAATACACATTTTCTGTGCAACTGTAGRACCAGAGGGCCCTAGTTCAGCACAGCTTTGCTCCCCTCCCATGCCAGTTATCACTCCCTCTTTCTTGCTCCTTCCACCATCAACCCCTTGATCCTCCTCCTCACCCAAGGCACCTTTCCCTTCACCACCCTCTATCCAGTGAGCTCCTTGAACCCCCTTCACCTCCCCAAAGTCTTAGTTACTCTACAGGGATGCTGTATCAGAGCTCCTCAGGCCCACCTCCAACCTCACATGCTGTTAACACTTCCAGGCACAGCAGCACCCAGGGAACCCACAGCATGGGACTGTCTACTTAGTACCTCTGAACAGAAACCTGCTCTGGCCAGAAGCCAGCACCTGCTGTTTTGGAGAAAGGCATGACTGGGCAGCATTTGTGAGTGCAGCAGCAGTATCAAACTCCTTCCCAACTCCTTGGCAGCTCTGTCTCTACAGGAAGGCCCTTCGCTCAGCAGGGAGAGTTGCAAATATTATCACGCTCAAAGTTTTATTAAGTATTTAAATCCCCTCTGGCTTCCCATCCACTTCCACCTTGAGGAACCCAAGTGGTGCTCCAGAGTACACTGCATGACGGCAGGAGCTGGCTGAATTTCAGCCCTCTTGACGACGAGGGCTACTGGAACAGGAAGCTGAGCCTCACAGTCCAGGACGACTTCAACCTTTAGGTGCCCACTCCCCATCCACATGTGGGAACTACCTGCTACAGCTCATGCAGTTGCAGAGCTGATTCACGTTCTGAGCCCCGAGCTCTGCAGGGACCTTTGGGAACTGTTGAGTTATACCAGCATTATGTCGGTTTTCTGCCTTTGASTCCACACACTGTGCTAATCACAGCACCAGCCACATCCAAGGCTCTGCCTCTTTCCAGACAACCCTCTCTTGTGCACTGTTTTTTAATTAACCTTGGAACAGTAAAGAAGAGTCTTTTTTTTTCTTTCCTCCTTTTCGCCAAGCAGCCATCTTTCACAAGGATGGTGACAAACTAATTAAGTTAATTCTTATGACACCTCTCTGTGAGATGAGGCTGAGGTTGGCTAGCTCTGCAATATAGCGTTGGGCTAATTAAAAAATAATTACTACTTCACCAAGGACAGAAACAAGAAGTTAATTAAGAGAATGAGGTGTAGCCTTAATGAAACTCATCAGATTGTATTCATTCAGACAACCCACAGCCCAATTCCCCCTATTAGAATATAAATCCATGTTGTCCCTTCCTTCACAAGCATTTGCAAATAAACTCCCCTCTCTCCCTCCTCCCTTTCATCTTTCCCTAGCAGAAAGAATATGAATTATTTCAGAAGCAATAGAGTAAACTTGGGCTGAAGTTTAACACACCCTTCAGTTTCTGGAAGATGAGATATGGATCTCCAAATACTATCTAAGATTATTTGCAGTACCCTAAAACCCAGTGAAGCCACATTTTGCATGGGGACTATGCCACACATTCTTACCAAGGTCCTCAGAGTAGCACAAGTGAGCCCACTGCTCACTGGACAAATTAACAAAAAAAAAAAAAATCAGTTTTGCACATCTTGCATATTCTTTCATTTCAAGATCTTACAGTTACAAGAGATCCCCTTGGGATCAGGGGAGATGGTGGGGTTAAAGGAATCTGGCTTTCAGGAGTTATTCTGCTGACTTCAGAGGAATATGCTGTACAAGACGGGCAGTGCAATCAGGAGGCCTTCTGAGCCAGTGGACTTATAAAAAGGATCTGCACTTGAAATGATCACTGTGGAGTTCCTRCTTCTTGTCTGTCCACATCTTTTCCTCATAGGTGAAATTTCATACTTGGATCACTTGCTTATCGGACATACACCTTCTGCTTCCTATCACTTCTACCTTCTCAAGATATTTTTTTTCTTTCCCTGTCCAACACCCTCTGCTCCCTGGAAAGAAGCACRACCACAAAGCAGTAGTTTTGTGGCTACACACATGTCCATGTGTATGTGGACAGACATATGCTTTGCTGGACAGACAGATGCACAAGCAGCATGCAGGCCTGCATTCAGACACACGCRTGCATGCACCTGCATAAGGAGGTGGGCCTAAATACCACCTTTATGCTTTCAGTCTGCTCCAAAGGAAGTCAGCTAAGCATATCTTAGCCCATMCTCTTCCTAGGCCCTCTTAAGAGAAGACCTCTCTTGCTAAAGGAAGAATCATCTCCAGTAAACACTTTATTTGGGACACTTGCTGATCACATCTATTTTTTTTTTAAAAAAGGGCTTTCATTTCAATCGCCCACTCTCTTATTTCCCTGCTTCCCAGCAGAGACACAAGGATAAGCACTAGCTTATCTGAGAATGGCCAAAATCCTGACTTTGCAACTCTTCYGTGCCAGAATCAAAGCAGTGACCACAATAATATCTAGTTCCTAAGCTGCATTTTCCACTGAAGTCTAGACTTTTTGAAAGGTTCATCCACAAACCTTTWCTCATTTAAGGCAGTTTTAAACCAGCAGAGATTCACTGCCTTCAGCAGATTCACTGGAGATACATTGGCAGAAGCAAGAGCAGCACTGTTTGCACCCCAGCAGTCTCTCACAAAGTTGTGCAATCAAGAGCTGAGCAATGTGGCTGGTGGGTAGAGAATTAGGACAGAGGAAGAATTTGTGTAATTTTTGAGAACTGAGGAAAGGCTGCTCTGGAGCGTTACTGTCAGCACAACAAGCAAAACACCGCAAGATGTGCAGCTTTGTGCTTTTAGCATCTTCACTTCAAAGTGAAGAATGGAACTGTTCAAACCCACAAATTCAACAGGCCAGACACAGGGCTATTKGAAGTCATGGCTTCAGACTCTGAGYAGGAAACTCAAATGYCCCATCTCAGTTCAGTTTAAARAATTAGTATTTTGTTGCCCTTCMAATGAGATGACAGCACAAGTTAACCAAATCCCTGTGGAAAAAMCTAATTGTGCATTATGAGAGGGGAAGAGGTTGCACTGCTGTTCTGCCTAGTTCAGCATCTAGTGAGAAAATCCCCAATTAAAGCAGAAATATAGAACTTGCAATTATCAGGGGAATGGAAAAAATAGCCAGGAATGCAAGGAGAGGAAATTGCTTCTTCTTGCAGTCAAGTGTCCTCCTTCCTCCATTCCTCTTCTAAAAAATATATATATATATATATATAAAAATATATAAAATATACAAAAATGTGTATATTTATATATATTAAATTTATATTTTATGTATAAAATATATATTTAAATATATACAATTATATATTATAATACACACACACACACATATATAAATCTTTTCTCTTTTATTTTTTAAATTCAGGTTCACCACAGCTTGCAAATCTCACTGCAAACCTGGCTCCCATGACCCAGCTTGCACTCCCTGTTCAGATGTTGTCCCATTGGGATTGAGGYCACTAGCAAGGAAAGCTGTTTTAGGGAAGGTGAAGGAAGAATTTGTTTTAAACCAAGCCTTTCATCCAAAGACAAGCCCTCAAAGCAATTCAATATCAGAACACCAGTGTTTAAGTATCAGCTGTTGTATTAAAAGGCCTCTGCCCTATTTTGCTCTGTGACAGTACTACAGAAGAAAGCTGCCATGGTTTGAATGAGTTTTTTGGGTGATCAGCTCATTCACTCTGAGTCAACATGGAGCGTTTTCCCTGCCCCAGCCTAGGGCTGAGGAAGCTAAGCCGCTGTCGTCACAATCACATCAGAGGTCTCCTACAGGCATGGGCCCAAACCTGGAAAATGCAGGTCCAATTCAGTGCTCTGCTGACCTCCAAGTACAACTCTGGGGCAAGGCCCTGCTTTCCTTCTTGTCCCTTCCCCTATGAAAGAGGGAATGACACATTGCTAAGAAATTTGTGGGGATAAGGAAGCACTCCAATATGATACTGGTATAAGTCATGCAAGCAGTCTGGACCGACATCCCCATAACATGCACAAGAATAAAAGGAACATTTTTCCACATCATACACATTTTTATCCTGGCCCTTACTATCTACACTCTGGAGAAAAGCACATCTGAAAGCTTCTCCTAATCTGCCAGGCAGGTAAAGAAGGAGAACAAGTTAGGCCTCTGCTTTTCTGGTGTGCCAAAAACAGCAGCGGATCTGCTTCCAGAGGAGCAGATCCTCCGGGCATCCAGTGCTGAACTGCTGCCGTTTGCCAGCTCAGATGGACCCCAACTCTGTTTTATTCCTTCTGGCTAGCAGTACTTGCACTTCTGGAGAAGTAACAAGGCAGCCTGCACTACACCTTCCTAATCCCTATCAACCACTGGTAGTTCATGCTCTGAGGAACAAGATGGCTATGCCATTTTTAACTGCTGAGATTGGGAGTATTTTTACTACCCATCAAGATGTGGATACGATTGACTCAGGTCTCAGTCAACCCATTAACTGTGCAATCACCTGGATGCCAGGAGGGCTAAGCAGAGCTTMAAGAGGTTAACCCCAATGCAATGTCAAGATAAATACACAGGCATCAAACGAGGAGGGAGTCAACTGAAATTATATTATAAATAAAAATAATAATCCTCAAATAAGCTGTTGCCAAAGAGGCTAAGCTTCTGCATCCAATTTGTCTCACATTCAGACAAGTGACGTTACAAAGCTGCAGCCATATATTACACAATTACTGCAATGTGGCTTTCATTAGGTGATTAAAGCGCTCCTTGTTATGACACAGCCCATACTATCAGCAGATGTTCTGCCGCGGCCGCTGGCCGCTGGGTGCATACCGCGGGCCTCTGCGCTYTGGGTGCCGCGTTGCTTCTGCTAATAGAGGCCAAGCCAGGTTAGCAGGAAGTGCTTCCAGGCCCCCCGGTGTGCCGCTGATTGGGCTTAGTTACACAAGAAACCGGACTCCGGAGAGATCCTGCCTGCTCCACCACGGTCCTCCTCCCTCCCCAGCCCCCTTTCAAAAAATGTTCATCTTGTCAGCAGGAGTAAAGCAAACAGAAACCAGATGGTCAAGGGGGTATTCCCAGCAAGGAAGAAAACACAGCGGTGCACAAGCTGGATGAGGAGGAGAGTGTATCACAGAGTCAAGCAGCTGCTTCCATGTCTGCAGGAGACATCTCACGTTCTGTGGACACTGCTGTCCTCTCCCAGCCACCGAGAAGAGCTAGGTACAACTGCACTGAAGCCAGCAGAAATTTGCAGCASTGTTAGCATATACCCAGGGGAAGAGCAGATTGGCATCAATGATCCAATAGTAGAAACAGGACTAAGWTTTGGAGCCCTAGGTCAAACACTGAATTTTCCCTCCAAAAAAAGGTGATGGAGACAGAAGCCCAGAATTAAATCCAAGTTGCCTTCTAGGCTTTTTTTAATGTCAAAATGTTAGAAGTTACCCAATTGCTCCTTCCCCTCTCTCCAAGTTCTCATTTCTTTAAAAAAATATGTTTAAAATATATCTGATATTAATAGGCTCAAAACCACATTTATTGGCACCAGGACAGGTGAACAATGATTTCAATGCTGTTTAGATGTTTCAAGGACAGCTTGCTATTTATTTTAAACAAGCATCACAAACAAAATGAAAAACAACCYTTCCTAGGTTGTTGAAAAACAGTTTTTCGCTGAAATGGAAATTACTGCATACAAATACATTTTCAGGACACCAACTGGGTGTTACAGATGAAGGCAATGTTCAAAACAGGGCAAGTAGGAGTTGGAGTTATCCAAACTTGGAAACAGCCATCGTTGCCTGTGGTATCAGAAAAGATAGATATGGAGACACAGCAACGCACTAAACCATATTTCTGAATATCACACTYAGTCATATTGCAGGCATCCTTGCAAGCTCCTTCTTGCAAGGCTGCTCTACACTAGAGACAAGTTTCTAGCCATCAGACGAACCAAGTTACAAGTTAGCATATCCTTCAGTTGCCATTTAAGCCCCTTCCCAGCTGCTCCAAACACCCCTTGTTGGTTTTGTTTTATTTTTGTGGTGCTCATTTAGCAGCCGCATTCACCATCTCCACAAAATTACACTCATTTATTTTCTCACATCAAGCTATTGATGGCTTGCAAAGGTTCAAAACAGCAGCACTTCTATGTATTTTATGAGCACTTCATAACACATCTGCTGGGCAGGGGAAAGTTGCAGCTGAACCAAAGGCTCTTATCTTTTCTAGAGATTGCAGCTACTGCAGAAAAGAATCCCTTTCTGTTAAAATCTATCCTAGGGAGAGGGACTGGAGAAAAACAGGAGAATTCACTGTTGCCAAAACACCTCATGTGTTAACCGCTGACCCAAGTTAATCCAAAAATCAAAGAGAGCTCATTATATTTCAATTGCAATTCCCTGGCGCACTCCCTCCGCCGGGGCGACCAGACAGGCAGCTCCAAGCTACAGCACAGGGCCTAGACCCAATACGGGTTTCCAGCTCCTGCCGCAGTGCTTCGGTGAGCCTGGGCTTTACTATTTCAGCTCACACTGTACTGACTGCGCAATGAGCTGGACAAGTCTCATCTTCAAATCACGAACACCTGAAATTCACTCTTGATCAGAACATGCAACTCAAGCCCCGTTCTCACTTTCATACCTCCTTTTCCCACAGTAAAAACCACCCTCTTCAAAAGTCATTTGAGTCTTCCGCAGGTCTAAACYTAACCCAAGACTTCTACGCTTAGAAGAGGAAAAGCAAGTATAAAATTCCTAGTAACTGAACAGAGATCTGCCTACTTCAAAACTGTTCATGCTCCCAGCCCAGAAAATGAGTTTAGACAAGCCTTGCAACACTATCAAAATTCCTCTGTCAAGACATACCTGCAACATATATACAGTGAGAGAAAAAGTATTTTATTCATTTCTCTCAACAGTTAATCTCTCCAGACCAGTGAGCAAGCAACATTTTGCAAGGACAGATTAAGTGGTGCTTTTATACTGTAACCGAAAATAAACTCTGCACTTCATTTGCTACTGTTAAAATATATTTTTTAAAAGGCACAGGGATAGGTATCTACAGACATATTGCATACAGAAGGACAGAAATGGGTAAGGACACCCCCAAAGTAYGCTAAATGACAGTTCCTTCCCAAGGAAGCACCTGCAATCGCGCAACGGCTCTGCATCAGGATGCATGCAGAAAAGAACTGGGAACGCGTACTAGGAGCACAGGGAGGGAGGCAAGCGCACACAGTAATTCATTTAACATTCAATCCACCCAAGACGCTTACAGATGCATACACTTTGACAAGCTTCCCGCCAGAGCTCTTAATCCAAGAATTGACTGCCTAGCAAATTCCTGCAGTGCTGATTGCCCGGCCAGACACCCAAAAGGCACCCAATATTCAAACAGCAAGAGCTCARCGTTTTGCAATAAACAGCCCCTTCCAAAATGTGTCAAATGAGGCATCAAAGCTGAAGCATGCASGATCACTAATTGCTTGTGAAAAATCTAAGCTTCGGTGCCTGCAAACACTTAAGCAGATGTATAATAGAGTCCTCCTGTTGACTCTGTGGTTGGCCCTATTCATATAGGCTGGGAAGTTACTGCAAACATACCTGCCTGGGATAGGGGAGGGCTATTAATAACGATAATATTGAGATCTTACATAGCCCATATAATTATCTAGCACGTCAGAGCTAGATAATTACACAGGAAGGTGAATCAGGAGAATACAACCTCCCTCCTTCATAAAGAGCAACCCCCCCAAACAAATACAGAGTAGTGAAAAACAGAAGCAAATGAGTCCTGAATGAACTGTGAATAAGTGAAAAATCTGCAGTCATTGGGGCCAGCTGCGAAACACACTGCCCAGTGGTCAAGATAAGCAAATAAAATGTGAATACTGTGAAATCCAGGCAACAGCACCATGCATACACTTTATGCACGGCACCCTGCCCATGCCACTCCAGCCAAAGCAGAAAGKGAATGGGAGTCACAGAAACAACTCYTGGGTAACAGTGTGCATGATCACAGCTCTGGTGAGATGGTCACAAAAGGACCAATCAGGAAAAAAAAAAATCAAGGTTTAGAGATCCTACAGCTRTAAAGAGCTTATCAGCAGTATACAGAATGACACATAGCAAAGGTGAAACCCACCATCCTATTTAAATTTCCTTGTGATACAAGAAAAAAAAAGCAAAAGAAAAAAAAAAGAAAAAGAAAGACTCTTACTTCAGTCTTTAAAAGAATTTTTTTTTTTAATGCAGTAAGGCTGGTTTTGGAACATATTCTCAAAACACAGCCCCATCAGCCAGGTACCCACAAAACTTATGGCCACCACACTATCCACTCTCCTCAGCCTCCTGTATTTTCTCCAAAAGAGGCCCAAGAGTGAATGCAGTGCTAGTAAGACCCTTTCAGGGAATAGAGGTGTGAAGTCTACCTCTACCAGAGCAGCCTCAAGACAAAATGTGCCAGCTATCACCACTGCTTAATGTCAGAAACACAGTCAGGTTTGGATTAAGGGAGACTAAGGAAAATTCCCAGGAAAAAGCCTTCTCCTTGGCAGGACACATGGAGCAGCCTAGACCAAAGAAGCCCCTAAAGCATTTCACATCCAGCCAAATCTTTTTAAGAAAGGACTTTCCAATTGCCTTGAAGATCTGAGCTATCCAACTTGTCCCAAATTATAGAAGACACCCATTCTGCAAAGAAACAAGCCTCCTTAGTTCTAAGCAACAGCCCCTAAATCGCCTTTCCCTCCAAACCTTGAAGCTCTCACAGTAACATGAAATCATCCAGAGGTGAGTATGTCCTACTATAGCTAAGACTTTCAAAGGACAAAATGGCAGTGTACATCCTTACAGGCAGAAAATAGTCACTAGGATTCCTCTCACCTGACCATAGCTTGGATGAGAYGTTTACTTTTAGACAGCTACCTACTCATGAAGGCTTCCTCCATAATCAAAGCAAAAAAAGCCTTAGTATATCTTAGAGTGGAGAATTATCTTTTGGAGATTCACGTCTCTGGTTCCACTAACAAAGTCTATGCGACCTCATACTATTATCAGAAGAGCTAAATTTAGAAAGGTTGAAGCCCTTCCTAAATGAAGTGTCTTCTGCAGACGTGTTATTGCAGACATTCCCCCACAAGCTCTTTTCTCTGAAGCATCGGGTTCTGGCCACTGCAAGCAGCAAAGTGCTAGACTCAGTGGAAATCASGTTTGACCAAGCACAGGAATTCCTGTGTACCAATAAGCCATCCTTTGATTCCTGGCATATTTCAGATTAAAGTTCCAAGGAGCTACAAAGGGAGAGGGAATTCTCCTATTCAGTCCTGAAGGTTGCACTGATTTATTATTTCTGGCACCATATACTGCATTGTTTGGTTGAGATTGGTTGTTAAAATCCATACTTATGAAATGTAATATTCYTCTGGAAATGTACCATTGTGTTTCATTTTTTAAAAAATGCTTCAGGGGGTGGGGGAGAGGTTAGAGGGAGAGGGCAAGTAGCAGAACTAGCCTAGTAATGATGCGCTAAACCATTTCAGCTGGTAAACCCAAGTAGATTAATATTTTATTTCCATTTAGCCACTTATTCCTTTAACCAAAACTGCAGTGAGACCCTTGGGAGAATTCCGGCAGAAAAAAGTAAGGCGAGATGGCTGTGCCTCTTCCCAATAAAGGAGGGGCAAAAAATCCCAAAGAATCAGAGCATCGTTCGTTCAAACCTCAGCATCTTATTTTARCACTGCTCAAAAGCCACTTTGGACAGCCGAACAGGGGAGAATCTCAACCACAGCATGTAAACGAGCCAAGAGTTCACAGCCATGGGCCCCTCCACAAAGCAGATCACTCCAGAGTCATCTCTTACCTGACTCAGGAGAGATCAGAGATCCTAGCAAATTACACAGGCATAGGGTCACCAAAAAAATTACTGCAGATGTCAAGAGCCTGCAGTGATGATGGAAACCTTGACTTTTTTGAGCTGCACGTGGGACCCTCATCCTGGGGAATCACCTGCAAGTCCAACTCATTGCTAAGTTAATAAGGACTTGATTCAATTCAAAGCGCCCTCAGTTCATACKACCCAGCATCACTTGACTGCAGCTAATGGATTCAACCAAGCTTGCCGCAGGTGACGTCCAACTCCCTGCTCACCCACAGTAACCACCACCCGGGAAATTCAGGAAGGACTTTGCATGGGCAAAAGGCCATTTTAGGAACTGGGCTTCTTTCCTTTTCGGGTAGATTTGCCCCTCGTTTCCCAGAGAGGCCAGGGGTCTCCACTCACCTCCGGGATGGAGCAAACACACTGGGGAAAGACAAGCAGAAGCAGTGAAAGCCTGCTCTAAGCCTAAGCTCAGTTTTTGCTCATCAAAAGCATTACAGCCTCTGCAAAGGTATTCTTCAGAAAGCAGAGAAATGCATCTCCTGTGGTCAGCACTGGGCATAAAGTCCCACACGGATTCCCCTGCCTGCGCTGCCGGAAGCGGAGCGCTGCTCTCGCCGCAGCCCCAGCGGCTGGTGGCAGCCCAGGGAGCAACGGGACTGCCACCAGGCTTCAGCTGGCACAAGCCTGAGCCTCGTCTGACACCTAGCGCCCAAACTGCTCCAAGCCTGATCCAGGGCATGGCCTGCCTCCTCCATCGTATCAGTCTGGGACACCCCAACTCATCTCATTAATCAGCAACATGCTAACAGCCAAAAGCACCCATCTGACGTATGCAGACATCATCTTAATTTGCTGTGTTTTAGAGCACCTTAGGTTTCCAGGGCCACCCTAAAATGCTAGATGCATGCTTCAGGAGACTTGAAAAGAAGGTATTCATACAGAATTGAGTTTTTAAAAAAAATCACAGCTCCATGGAGCTGTGCCTTGCTGTTGATTTTTGACAGGGTCCAGGAATGTACCTTTTCCTTGTCACTCTTAAAGGGTTTTTTGGGTGTAAACACTTAATGGAAACGTTCCCCGCATCACATTTCCAGGAAAACATGCAATCCCAGAAACAGTTGCATGAGACAATAGTYTGTAGCTTTGCAGCATCCAAATCCAGATGTTTCTGGTGAGAAAGAAATAGATGACCTGAGAATTAAACCCAGGCCCCTTGGCTCCCCTCCAGATGCTCTACCAGCTGCTCACACCAAGTCCCCGCTGGTCAATTACTTTACTTGATGCTTCTAATCAACAATATTATATATGTGATGCTATAAACTTTTGTATTTAATATTAGCTCATAACTCAGCATCCAAAACCAGATGTTTTTGGTGAGAAAGAAATTGATGACTTATCAGAGGACTGAACCCAGGCCCCTTGGATCCCTGCCAGACAGTCTACCAGCTGAGCTGCAAAGCTAACCAGTTACCTCCTGCTCCCCCTGCACCACTGCTTTGCATGAAAGGAAAAGGATTTCACATCTCCCAGTATAACACACAGGAATATGTGGAAGACRTTCTTATAAACACATCTAAAATAGCACAGCACAATGTTGTTTTGAGTTGGAACATGCTCTTCCTGGAGGAGAAGCTCTTCTCAGATGAGCTTCCTTCTTTCCTAATTGCCAGTCATCATTATGGGTTCGCATTCAACTGCATGCAGAAGCAGTGTAATAGATGACTAATTTCCTTCTGAACTTCTTCAACAACCCTCAGCTCCGAGTGTGATTATGAGATGCCCTCTGCAAGGCTGCCCTCAGGACAGCGCAGTGCCACATACGATGCAGCAGAATACATATGTTAAAGGACTTTAAAGGGATTGCTGCAAAGCTGAAAGATGGAACACAGTCATTTTTGATTTATGGAAATCTTTTAAGCTCCAACCAAGCAAAGCACTTAAGCAAGTGCTTTACTTCAAGCTCACAGTAGATGCATGGAATTCAATGCAACTACTCATGTGTTTAAAATTAAGCACATTGCTTAAGCGCTTTGCTGTACGAAAGTGATACTTATGGAATACAGAGCACAGCACTGTTCTGCTGCTGTTGCTTAATTATGCAGGATGCTCTTATCACAGCTATCACGTATCTATTTTTTAAAGGCCATAGCATCAGTTCCAAAAGTATGTATTCACAATGGTTTGCTCTTATATTACAGATCAGTAAATTATGGTGAAAAATAATTTCTGTGAAAATTCAAAGCCCGCAGTCTTAAGAGGTTTGTTTAGGATCAGAGAGACCATCCGCCACAAATAGTCTGTGGATCTACAAATATTTGATCACAATTTTGAGAGACAACTGTTAAAATATTATTGCAACTGAAAGAAAACATAGAAAGGAAAAATATCATTCTATAAAAAAAATCTATTAGAGAATACCTTCTGAGGCAATTCCAGCTTCCTTACCCAAATGTGATTGTATGCCTCTTCCAAGTAGAGAGTATTTTTTCAGAAAAGACGACATAACTATAAACACACAGCAGGGGCTCAGAGAATGAGTATGATCTCAATTCTTTTGGAACCTAATTTAACTGAATTTTAAGACCAAGGTCTCTCCTCAACTTAACCTACTTTTGATAGTGTTACGCTTTTGCAAACTTCAGTGAGACACAGTATTTGTTTGCTAGGCCATCTCACAGTACCCAGAAAAAAGAAACTGGGCAAAAGTCCAGATGAACTCCACAGCTGATGGAAAAATAAAAACACCATCCTCCGTGAAATACATTTCAAAATTTGGCTCTGTTCTCTGAAGGCTCAGCAATATGTTGCCATTTGCACTACAACCAAACCAGCTGAACTCCAGGCTCACATAAAACATCCAAAATGGGAGAGGTAACTTCCCATTCAAAAATATGAGCACAGAGGAGCAGGGTATTTCCCACTTCTCTTTAGGTGACTGCATCTACAATACCTGCACCTGGCTGCTGTTAATTAACCACATGACTGCATGTTACCGGCACAGACTGAGGGAAAATCTGTCTTCAAAGCCTACCTGGACTTGCAGATCATCCAGGATGTCTGGGCCTTGAAACAAATCTAGAARCAGAATGAGAATATGGAGTTTTAAAAGCTGAAACTTCCCAAGCATTTGGATTGGGTTTTTTGCATATGAAACTAATATACACAACATTTTGGAGTAGTAACAAACACAATTCACTTGCATTTTTTCCCCTCACAGATCCTTGAAATATGCTCTAAAATATTTCCCCTAAAGCCTCCTCTCCTCCTCCCAATCTGTTGTCTGTGGATGCAACATGGACCAAGTGATTAAATCTGCTTGTTGCTTCATATTTTTTCCCCCTCCCCGTTCACAGCCAGGACACTGTCCAGGAAAGAACAGCTGGAGTCACAGCTGCAAAGTTCTCACTAATGTGACACTGCATAATCATACTTGATACCAGAAGTATTCTTTAGAGAAGGAAATCACTTCAGGAGATGTGCTGTAATTGAGTGTGGCTCTACCAGAATCCTGGCATTTGAGGACTTTCTTGTACTTGCTGAGCTATTGTTGAAAACAAAATGCAAAATCTTCTGCCCATATAAATTCACTGAACCAACAGAGGGATTTTCAGCAAAAATTAAACTTACATTAATACAGGCATAAATCTGCAAGGCCAGCTGGCAGGTCTGAAAAAATCAGATTTGCTGCAGGTCACGGCTTCCAGGGGAGTTTTATACTTTTGAACTAAGGGCTAYGTTGGCCCATGCTCACATCTGTGTATCAGACACACAAACAAAACCCACCAGAACCAAAACAGCTATTTCTTCAAGCAGTCCCATGCCCAAATCTTGCAGCCTGCACACTGCACTAGTAACTTCCCTGGGTGTGCAGGAACACACRCAAGTGCATTTACCCCAAACAGACCCAGTCACTTTATTCACTTGCAAATATCCTTCCTGGGACAGGAAAAGCAATCGAGAAAAAACAGGCTCTTTGCAAACTTGATCTTTCAGGATAGGAGAAAATCAGGGCAGCAGTACCTGGGTCTCGGATCAGGGTCCTGCAAGTCTCTCACCAGCAGGTTTCTGGAGCTTCAGCATAGGAACAAGCCACAGGTGATCCTGGCCCAGATGGGCACCAAACCACCTCCCAGCACAAGCCAACTGCAGAGCCGAAACCTCCAGAACCTTGCGGGGGAGGGAGGGGAGAAATCTGCCCCTTCCTTTTAATGGCTATGGACTCCTGTGAGGGACAGCAGCCTCTTGACCCTTTGGTGGACCGCCAACCCTTGCAGGGATGCTCCTGAGGGGCTTGCAAAGGCAGGTCTTTCTTGGGCTGTGACCCCAGCTGGCATAGCCCTATGTACAGAGCTGCTCTTGGCTTCAAGTGAAAGGTTGGGGTTGATTTCATCCCCAGAGACAATGCTGTCTGCACTTCTCCTTGATCCTGTCTCAGCATGGGGGAAATGTGGTGGGATTTTAAAGAGAAAATACCTGGTGACCCCTCCCAGCCTAACGTTGCTAAGAATATCTACAAAAATGAGAGGAACTGCAAATCAGAAATCCAAGGATAAAGTTAGGCCTCAAGCAGACACCCGTGGTTTCTTTATTACCCCTATGTGACATAACTTGAGTAGCTCTTGGCCCAGCTGGGTGCCAGAGGGTGAGACCCCAGAGCCTGGGGGCATAACAAGTGGGACCTGCTGGGTGTCAGAGGGTTTCGACGTGCCTGCGTAAGGGGTGGCCAGACCCTAGGCACGCRGCAGGGGGATGGCGCAGCTGCCTGCAATCTCAGCCAGGCAGGCAGGCTAGCCCCGCAGAGAATGCCTGCCCCTGCGAGCCCCCGGGCCACCRCAGCAGCATATGGGATTGCCCCAGAGCAGGGGCAGCATTGGACATTGGACACCTGGGGCAGGAGACAGCAGATTAAGCGGGATGAGATAATGGGGATCTGCTCCAGCTGGTCCTTCCCTGATTCAAAATAGAAAACGCTGCTGCAGTTACATTGCATATCCAGAGAGCAAGGGAAACCAGACTAAAGGCTTATTCTTTATGGGAGTAAAACTATTCTCCTGTGGCCTGTCCTAAGGGCAGTAGCTGGCGTAGGGATGGAGCAGGGACAGGGAGAAGATGTGCAGTGGGAGCTCTGAAGGGTGACGTTGTCTCTGTTGTCCCAAAGTACTCCAGTTAACACCATTTTTACAATGTTGCCTCTTTTCCTGCTTGCCCAGCATCCATGCTTTTAAGTTATTTCGGACACCAGTGGAGATGCTGCATATTGTGTAAGTATCTCTCAGCAAAGCTTTGTATACAACAGGGTGATGTGTCTAAAAGCAAGGAAACAAGTTGCCTATGAGATACTGTCTCTTTTCTGATATTGGTTCCTTCAGTCTGGATGAGAAGCTGAGTTGGGGAAGGCCACAAGAAGAATCAAGCCAGAAGGTGTAGAGCAAAGCATAAGTGGAGAAGCAGAAGGACAAACACTGAAGCTTGTTCTGCAAGCGCATTCCTTGTTCACTGTCAGACTAGCGCATCTCTCCTTGTCCTCCTTTGATCCATCACATTACCCAAAGGCACCCCACTACTAATGTCAGCTGATGTACAGTTCAGGCTGGGATGCTTGGACAACAAGACTATCTCCYTGGCCAAAGGGGAAGAACTGAGACYGCATTGTGCTCATCTCCTGTCCCTTGCCAGCCTGCACATCAGTGAAAGAGCTCCCTGTGCTCTGCTGCCACCATTTTTTTCAACTTGTGTAAAAACACATTTCTTTCTTGGAAGTCTTTGGATGTCAGATGGATCTAATTAAAACTAGGAGGGCTCAAGGGAGCTGGGGCAAAGAAGGAGACATGCAATTTGGTCTCCATTTCAAAGTGGTTTAGAAAAATAAAAGCACTCAGGCCCTCCAACACAAGTGGATGCCTTTGGGGAGGGGAGGAGAAGGGGGCACCTTAATGCTCTCATGTCCCCCAGTTTTATTCAAAGGATCTGTGTTTGGATCCTGTGCCAGCTGATCAGTCAGTGCTTCAGAGGGTAATTGCAGCAATTTCTTCTACACCCTACCATCGATTTGSAAAGAAGGTAGCTCTGCCTGGGGAGGAGGTAGCATCTGGAAAGGTCCTCCCCAGGCCTGGCCCCATGGGTGTCCATGTTCATCCTCATCCTCAGCTTGATGTTTCCACTTTTAAAAACCAGTATCAGCCAGCAACCAGACAAAATAGAGGCCTCATTTCATACTGTGTAGCCTAATGGTGCTGCCTGGGGTAACTGTGTAGCAATCCTCCCCTCCTGCAGGATCCGGCAAGGACAGCGAGCAACTCAGTCACCAATGGAGGGGTTCTTCTGCCTTCTCCAGTAGCTCCCCAGCAAAGATATCCCTGTCTCAGCCCCAAAGTCAGATGGCATGAAGCCTACCAAAAGCGGCTCAGAGGTCTGCATCTTGCAGCTGAAATCTCCATGTGAGTCCTAGCACGGAGGTGTAGAGACTGCTCCTCTTTCTCTCCCACCTGCCAGGTCCGCAGAGGGTTTCAATCCATCACAGACAYAACCAGCTCCCCATGGCAGCCAGGAACTGACCCATAACCACACTGACCCACAGAGCAGCACGGCCCCTGAAAAGGCCCAGGGACCCAGGAGTAMCATGCACCATCCTGCCATGGCCCAGGGCTCACACCCAGCACTAGCCCCGCACAAGTGGCAGGGATCTCCCGTTAAAGCGAGGGACTGTCAGTCCCGGCATAATCTCACTTCGGGCAGGGCTGATTGGCAGCGAAGCTGATTCCCATCACCCCAGGCAATTACAGCCCGTCGGTGACAAGGACTAATGGGGGCTCTGTTTTCACCCAGCACCGTATTTGAACACCTTATGCTCCCTACCTTATTTAGTCACACCTTCCTCTTTCTGATGAGCACCCCAGCTTGGGTGAYGGTTTATACAACAGCAATGCTTGGACCAAAACTGAGGCCAGCAACTCATTTCACATAGGTCAACTKGGAGCCAGCAGACAAAATGACTCACAGACKCTCCCAGTCCAKCCTCAATTGGAACCAGTGACCCAGRGTGAAACACTTWTTCTGGTGGCAGTCCCTTGAGCCAGCCATTGTCCCATCTGCCYACACCTGCTTTTGTTTGTTCTTCTTTAATTTTAGGTAGCTGGGGGAATGAGAAGGGAAGGAATCAATAGAAATTAATTCTGAAAATAAATAAGAAGTGGATTGGCAGCTTCCAAGTGGCAATGGATAAAGTGCCCCATGATGGCCCTATAAAACGTCTCTCCACACACCATCTATCAGCAAGTCAGTGTGTCTTATCGTCAAGCCTAATTTACTCAATATTAAAAGACAAAAACCCAGACTTAGAAACTTGGGAAGAAGAGTTTCAGTGCAGTTAAGATTTTAATGTGTCTGACACTAATGTACCTGTGCCTGTGGTGTTTTTTTGGTTGGGGGGTCTGGCGGATTTGGCTGAGCTGAAGCTGTTGGAGCCGCATAGGTTGGGTCATTCATGTTGAGCACCTTACATTCGCGTGTGCAACCCGTAGAGCTCTGGAAATCTGAATGACGGGGCATATTCTCATGTCTGTGAGATTACGACAGAGTTATTAGACTTTTGATAGCATCTGAGCCACTAGCTGCTGCATCCCTCCTAGATATGCTTGTCCCTGACTCCAGCTATCCGTGACTGCAAACACTGCAGTCGCTGCTGATGGGAAGAGAAGCTCTCTGCAGGCCTCCGTCAGCCACAGAGAGCTATTGTAACAAACCAGAGCCCCATCGGAGCCTCCTTGGCTGCAGCACAAGAAGCAAAGATGCCGGCCCTTGAGCAAAGCTGACTGAATTTTGTTCAGTTGCTTTTTCTTTYAAAAAGTTCGTAATGCACTGCCTAAGACACAGTACAACCTCTGTATGAGACATGAATAACATGCACTCATGTGACTGTTTGTACTACCAAGGGCATTACAGGTCAGGCTGAGAAGTGTTGTAAGAATGATGCAAGGCCCCCAGCCTAGACAAGCAAGGAGCATGGCAGAGTAAGATAAAGAGGCATTCACATGGCCTGTGTGAGGTCCAGCACACAGTAGCTGAATGTCCAGGAGGTCATAATTTCACTGCATGTTCTGGGGGATGCCARTGAGGAAATATTCACAACTCTTTTCTGGCTGTGCATAATGTCATTCTCACACTCACCTTTAGGACCATCAGCAGGAGGCCCCTACCAGCCCAGCAGAGACAATGACCCCATGTTATGGTGACAAAACCAACAGAAACAGCATGATGCACACGGCAGGAAAACCAGCTCAACTTTCTCTCAGGCCTTAGCTAGCCAGGCATAGACCATGTGTCCTGTGTTTCAGTCTCCCTGCTGCGTCCTCAAGCATCCACTGCCTCATTACATATCTTTGCACTTTCCTTCCAGGGATTAACCTCTGCTAGACAACTTGAGTCCATCTTCACAGCCTTCTGGTTGACTCTAGGTTCTCAGCTACTACAGTCCAGCTCCTGTTCATCTCCTTGTTCCCAAATTTCTTCAACATCAAGCACCATAGTAAGAAAAGACAACTAAAGAGGGTAGGTTTATTCCAGCTTTTGGCAAAGAGCCTCCGTCAGATAACAGGAATTTTGCTTGTAATTCACAGTAAGCAGCAATCTGCGAGCTGTGRTCCCTGCCTCTTGAGAGGCTCACTGGAGTCCTGGCAGAAGGACAGGCCTTGAAACGTGATACAGAGTTTGCCCAGGTGCCATGGTCTGCAGGACCATATCAGAGATGTGCAAACCTGTCCTTGTGAGTGGCATTGCCAGGAAAGGCACAGCAAGCTGGGGACCACAGCATTCACTGCTGCAGTAATTGCTGTAGTGGGGCAGTGGTATGATCCCTTGTCCTGTCGATACTTTCCCCAGGGGTGTCCTGTTTCTCTATTGGGGTTTTATTTCTTATAATTACACACCCCTCCCTAACCTATGCCTCACATTGACTGGAGGTGGGTAGCAAGGTCAGAGCCTGGGAAAGTTGGGCAAGACCTCCTAGAAGTAGCCACTTTCATGCCTCAGTTAGGCATAATAGTTATGTTACCTCCTGTTAGCCTCATGAGCTAACAGCAGCACCAGCACACTGTACTCCCACTCTGAGCCAGGTGGCTAGGACAGCAGACAGAAAAGCAACCCATCTCCCACTGAGCAATGAAAAGGAATGGGGAAAAATGACAAGAGAGGCTGGAAAAGCTGTAGGGAGAGATCTACATGTGTTAGTAACATGCATCCTCCAGTTCTGCACAATATAGCTTGGAACCACTACATGAGCAAAAAGTCAAGGTGGAGTTCCTCCCCAGTTAAAGAGCACCAGCCTTAATGAAAGGATTTACAGGATGGTTACAGGTGCTTTTATTGCTAATTAGATACTGAAAACAGTAGGACATTGCATATGCAATGGGGAAATGGAGTTTTCTTATTTATGGGGGAGCCAGGAGCCCAGGCTAAGCTAAGAGAGCAAAGAGTTGAGAGCACAGCAGGAAACTGCAGCAGCACTTTTCGGAGCGCCTGCAGTACAAAGCCTGAAGCTACACAGACTCCAGGGGTGAGCGCCCTTGCTTGCATTGGGGGAGCTCTGTACAGAGCAGAGACCCTGGGCTTTGGGYTGTTCCCACACCACTCGGGCACCAGGGACAAAGCAGGCTCCCACACCCAACTGTCCTCACCAGCAGTCTTGGGAAGTGGGCAGTGCCAGCCCAGGGCAACACAGGCATCACTAAATCCCTCAATGCTTCTTCTAGCTCCTCCTCTGCATGGCCCCCGCTGCACTGCAGGGCTCTGCTGCTGGCAGGCAGGCTGGCCCCAGGACTGACCCAACAGCAGGCAGGATCTGACACCTGAGCTTTCCACCGGAGCTCCCACTTCTGGCCAGCTCCTGGTTTTCCCAAACCTTACCCACTGCCCTCAGGAACTGCTTATTGCTTTGGGGTCATTCACCAAGGCTCATTCACCAAGCTAGAAGGGACTTTTCCCTTCCTTCATTCAAACATTTTGATGCATGCACTTTGGAGGACAACACTTTACCTATCACTCTGGCAAATAAAAAACCCAAGAACAAAACACAGAGTCTGGTGGCAGGAGCTTTTCCCCTAGTACTRGTTTCTGAGAGGTACTGTTCCTGTTTGGCGACTGCACAGACTCCCACAGTATTTTTCCTCCCCAATTCGTTATAGCAATTCTTACTACCACCCTCTCATAGCCAACCTGCCCCTTTAAACCTGGGCGCTGGACTTTTCCCTTCCGTCAACATTGCTAAATACAGTGGTGTTGTTCTGGTAACCCAATCCGCCCCATCAAAAGCAACTTGGCTTTGGGGCGGATTCTATCGCTTAATTTATGTAGGGTCAAACTTGTAATTGTGCCCCTTTTTTATCCCTTTCTCCATATAAATCATGCATGTGACGTTTTAGCGGAATGCTAGCAAATTGAACATGACATTCTTATCATCAATTTAATAACTTAATTCAAAGGGGCTTTGCTCTGTTGCATGCCGGGATTTACAGGAAGTAAAATAAGGCCATCCCTTTGCAGCAGAGCTATTCAGAGCAGGACAGGCATGTCATGCAGCCAGGCCTGCATTTCTGGTCTGTTTTTCTTCCATTTAAAGTTTAATTTGGACTCTGGAAAGGGCCAGCTCAATACCCCAGCAAAGGCTGTTCAGCCAAGAAATGGAGCTAATGTGCTCTGCAGTGCTGAATCCTGCTGAAATGCCCATTAAAGGCAGGGAAAATGCACTTGTAAGCAATAGCTACATCTCTGAGAAAAAGTGGCCTTTGCATACAACGTCCAGGCTTTGCTAGTTGCCCATCCAGGACTGAAAGTCGTCAACAGAGCAGGAGCTGAAAGCCAGATATTGTCTATAGGTCCCAGGGGTCCTTCATTCTCATGCCAAGCAATACCCATCCAACCCTCAGGTTGTTTTACAACCCACTGAGAGGCACCAGACTGAAGGAAGGCCACCAAAAAAAAAAAAAAAAAAAAAAAAAAAAGAAAAAAAAAAGAACAACAACAACAACAACAACAACAACAACATATTTGTGTTGAGGAGGTGTCAGAACTGCCTGTCGTTGGTCTCCAAGGCCTCTCCCTGTGCTTACAGGAACTAAGGAAAGGAAACAGAGGGAAAAGCTAAAAACCAGAAGGAACTGAGGAACTGAGGCAAGCACAGCTGGGTATAAAGGTGCAGGCACAGTCGCATTTGCAGCAGAACCCCCAACCTTGCCCATGGTGGTGTGCATACCTGCAGATGCTCACTCCAAGTACCAAACCCACCCAGCCCTGGCTCTGGCTGAGCAAGACAGGCTCAGTCTATCACAAGCGTCAGGGAACAGGCATGGGACCAGCCCAGCCGTGGCATAGCCCCAGCAGAAAGAAGTGATAAAGAGACAAGGACTATCGTGGCATAGCTGCAGCTAGGACAGGACAACATATGTGTCTCTGTGCCTGCACACTCCATGGGATGCTAYGTCCATCTTGCTTTCCTTAGGTAATGGGTAGCAAAGTGCCCCMCAGATCAAAATGAGACAGATTTGATTGATTATTTGGTGGGAACTGGCAATGAAAGTAGAAGCACCACCAGTGAGGCTGTCAGCAAGGCTGAAGCCATGCATCTAGTGGCTAAAATGGTCTAATCAGCAACATAAGGTCATTTTAAACAGCCTTCACGGCATTCAAAGCACATCAAGTGCCCAGGCAGAGTACCACGCTCTTCATCTAAGAAGGAACTGCCTCAACCATAGGTACTCAGGTGCTGTTTATGAGCCTCTGACTCCCTCCCTGTCCACCTACCTGACAGCAATATATACCCAGCCTGACATTCCGGGCATTTTCCAGCCTGCCCTGGAGGCACTCGCACTCTGTGACATATTCATACCTCACACAGGAGCTGAAAGCAGGCAGGGAAGATTTCCAGCATCAGGTCTCAGTATTCATACTTTACATTTCACAAGCCAGACAAACTCCTGGACAGCAGTACAAAAGTCACCCGCACTGTGTGGGCTCTACTGTGATCTGCAGACCACATATGGTCCATGAACATCAGGAGACAGTCCATAAAACAAATGGAATTAAAAAAAAATGTATTTCCATGCAGTGGAAAAGCAAGGGTCTGCTCCCAATTGCTTTCTGTTCCCAATTAAAATATTTGTAATTATAAACAGTAAATTACAATTTAATAAAACAATGAAAAGATATTTACCTAAGTGTTAATCCATCTCCACTCTATTTCCAACCWGTCAGAGGTGTTAGAGGATAGACTTTTCTTTCTAAAGGGCTGTATGAGCCTTTAAWTTTTAAAAAGTTGAGAATTTCTGGGGCACTGTCTGGGGCAAAGATCTGGGTGAAAAAGAGGTAACAATATACCACAGAGGAAAGAAAAAAGGAATCCTTCTTTGTTGCTTTAGCATTTCCTATTTCAGACTGGAGGGACTTGTGTTCCCGAAAGCTTGTCTGTTAGTTGGTGTAACAAAGACATTACCTCTACTCACAAACTGCCATTTTCTGTCATTAAGTATTTCATCACTCAGCTATTTCAGAACCAATTGTTCTAAAAGCTGTTTCTTTCTGGAAAATGAGTTTACCTCGTTGCACTCTTCATCTACCTCTACCTCTGTGTAAGGAAAAAACAAGAAAAGGMGCTCAGTCAGGCTTCCATCGGAAGGAGAGGTTTTTTTTAATATAAGCTTTCAAAATGGAGAAAATCCCACTAATTTGGGATTAGTGATCTGAAGCTGGGTCTRCCTTTGCTTCTCCTGCTGCCAAGTGTGTAACATTGGCCGGTCACCTCCACCCYAGTGGCATTATCAGCAGGCTAAATACCACACTGAGCTCCATGCAGGCATGGCTGATCTGGACCTACCACCCAGCTGGGGTGGTAGGTCCTCYATCCCTCAGTCTGTATCAAATGTAGCCACTTATTGCTTCATCTCTTTTTTCCCCTACCTGCCAAAGCTGTGCATGTCTCTTACTACATGTTCCTGCAACATCTAGCATGAAATGATCCTGCTCACAGCCAGCTACCTCTAGACAAATAAAATTAAATCCAACTATGACACAGGCCTAAACATGAACTTGCRATCTGTACAGTTTACTTTTTTTATGATGTTCCTGACCATGGTTTCAACCTAAGCTAATTTGTACTTTCCCAGCCTGTGCCTGGGCGTGGTTCAAGGTAGAGTGCAGGCCAGGAACTGCTCCCAGTCAACAGGCTGGGCAAGGTTTTGTTTAGTAGTACAGATACAGCCAGTTGAGACTCTGCATAGAAGGGTCCTAAAATCAGGAAATTCTCCATCCACCATGAGTGGCAGTCCTCAGATAGGTTTTGYAATTGAGGCTACAGGGGATCGTGGCCAGTACCTTCTTGGGTGGCTGCACAAATTTGTTCCTGGCCTCTAAGCTGCTGATGCATTTCAGTCCTGCCAGTCCCCAGGTATAACCACACACCTTGCCCATGTGTTAATGCTGACAAGTACCAATGTGCAAACTACATGGCAAGAGAGAGAGGCATGCATTACAAATGAGGTGAAAAAGAAACGAGAACCCTCCACTGGATTCTTGTAGTCCTCTGCTAATTAGGTGAGACATGGTAAGACGAACCCCTGCTATCAGCCAAGCCAAGGGAATGTAAATATTTGCCGGTGTAGGTCACCAGTTCTATTATTTACTGCTCYATCATATGACTGAAGGTTTGACAGAAAATTCTGATTTTCTTTGCTCTTGATTTCTCGCCAGGTAAGGTAGGTAACTACAAGAAGGGGAGGGCTGCCTTCAATATCCCACACATGCAAAACAATGATGCTACTGTGAATTTTGCCAGTTAATTCCAGTTTACTGGGTAACACAAGGTGGTTGGGTGCTATGAGTCAGAAAGCAATGTGAGGCTGTGCTTGCAGCCCACTTGCCTGCAGATACACAGTGCTGCAGCAGCTGCTGGGTGCTGCTGATACCATTTCCAATGGGGTGAAATACAGCCAGCCACACACCCCTGCTCCCTGCATCCCCAGCAATGCCCAGGGGAGAGCAACAGGGACATCTGTGCTGTCATCCATCTTTGGATGACCACAACCTTTGACAACTACAACCATCTTTGGAGGCAGGTTTGGCTGCTGAGCATCCCTACATGCTCTGCTGCTGCCCAGGTCTTGAAGCTTCCTCAAACTGCAAAGCAGYTATGTGTTCCTGAAGCCCTGCTCCCTACCATTCCCTTGTGCTTCAGAAAGTCTCTGTGGATAGAATGTCAATCACAACCAGGCCAAAAGAAAGCAAGACCTCCATACCTGCCACTGGGCAGGGGTAAAACCATCTGTTTCTAATCCAGAGTATGCAGACTTCCAGCAGCTCTGCRCAACAGTCCAGCTTGGCATGTAGCTAAAAAAAAAAGGGGGGGGGGTCTTCTTCCTTTGGGGCAAGTTTTAAAAACATCAGCTATTTTTCATTTTCACTAGAAAGTTTTGATTTTTCTTCCTGAGTGTAAAATGTACATTTCAGTTTCTTAAAGGAGGGGAAAAAAATCAGGAAAGCTGACATATCCTTTTTCAGATTTTTGTTTCTAGAGACACCTGAAAAAGAACTTCAATGTAAGTTTTCCCATGGGTGCTGCCCCAACACCCTCTGCTCCCCACCTGCGGGAGCCAGGGCAATGGGTCAGTGCTTGGGTGGAGCAGCTGATACACCTGAGGGCTGTGCTGCCATTCAGAGAGACCTGGACAGGCTGGAGAGCAGGGCAGAGAGGAACCTCATGAGGTTCAACAAGGGCAAGTGCGGAGTCCTGCACCTAGGGAGGAATAACCCTATGCACCAGTACAGACTGGGAGCTGACCTTCTGGCAAGCAGCTCTGCAGAGAAGGACCTGGAAGTGCTAGTGGATGACAAATTGACCATGAGCCAGCAATGGGCCCTTGTGGCCAACAAAGCCAATGGCATCCTGCGGTGCACTACGAAGAGTGTTGCCAGCAGGTCGAGGGAGGTAATGCTGCCCCTCTCCTCAGCCCTGGGGCGGCCTCATCTTGAGTACTGCGTCCAGTTCTGGGCTCCCCCAGGAGAAGAGAGACATGGAGCTACTGCAGAGTCCAGCATAGGGCTACAAAGACGATCAGAAGACTGGAGCATCTGCCCTGTGAGGAACAGCTGTGAGAACTGGGCCTGTTTAGCCTGGAGAAGAGAAGACTGAGGGGGGATCTTATCAATGTGGATAAGTACCTAAAGGGAGGGTGTCAAGGGGACCGGGACAAACTCTTTCCAGTTGTCCCATGTGACAGGACAAGAGGCAATGGGCAGAAATTGAAGTACAGGAAGTTCAGCCTSAATGTGAGGAGGAATTTCTTCCCTGTGAGAGTGACAGAGCACTGGAGCAGGTTGCCCAGAGAGGTTGTGAAGTCTCCTTCTCTGGAGATATTCAAAGCCCACCTGGATGCAACCCTATCTAACATGCTCTAGGTGACTGAGCTTGAGTGAGGAGGTTGGACTAGATGATCTCCAGAGGTCCTTTCCAACCTTACTGATTCTATGATTCTATGACTGCTCTTTTTCGAGGAAGGAAGGAAGGAGATGCCAGGTGGAAAAGCTGAAGGTAGGACTTTCAGACCCTGCCCAGCTTCCCTCATTGTATCCAGTGGGATACAAACTGGGAACAGCTCAAAACAAGCTGCTACAAACATACAAAGCTAAGAGGCGAAGAAGAGACTAGAGGGAGTTTAATTTTATACAGTCTGTTAAAAGAAGAAAAAAAAAAAAGATTGAATAGGGAGCATGATAACACTATAAATACCTTCAGGGAAATGCTATCAAAGGCAAAAGGGGGATTATTCAAATAAAATGGTAAAACAAGGAGTGCTGGGGCCTGAAGCTGCAAACAGAAATATTTCAGGCAAGACATGAAGAAAAACTGTCTTAGGAGCAAGAGTGATGAGGTGCAGATGGCAGCTATCCCAGCGATGAGCTGAGTCCTTATCAAAAGGGCATTTGAAGATGCCGTAAGCACAAGCAGGAAAGAGACAGGAGCACAATCCAGGTGGAGGAGAGGGGTCAGACTAAAAAAAGCTGTTGGAGCCCCATGACCCAGAATCCCCCGGTCACAACCATCAGCTGCAAGCCCGGGAGTATGGCAAGGCCAGCACTGTGGGGCCCCAGGCTGGTCCCACAGAGGGGAGCAGGACAGCGCCTGCCACCCCTGGGAGAGGTTCRACCATGGCTGATGATGGAGCCAAAGCCAGCTCCAGCATGTCCTGGCTGGGCGGATACTCCCAACCTCCCTCAGTATTTCAGCTGGTTGAAACAGCCTTCCAGGGATGAYAGATCCATGACCAAAACACCTCGGTTGAGGTTTGCACCCTCACTACCAAATTTACCCATATYGAAGCCACCTGTGGTGTGCCCTGGAGCACCCACTGGCTGCCCGCAGCACTCACGCAGCACCATGCCACATGCCCCACTCACTTCCGGCTGTGGCCCCGCAGGTAACCTTGTGCCTCTTACCCAGCATCCATCCCCTTCCTCTTTCTGCCCCATCTTCCAGCCTCCTTTCTCAGTTTTTCTGCATCCTCTTTCATACTGTAAAACAGAGGAAAACAAAGGCCAGTAAAGCCATATACTGACTTTTCTGATCCAGGATAACATGCCATATAAAATATTCCTGCCAGCTCACCACTGTGTAACCTGGCAGGACAGTGGAAGCAGCTTATGAGTAAAGCTGAAGTTGGCTGTGTAATTAAAAGTGATATATTTGTATATATAAATGATGAGTTTTCCATCCTCAAACCTGATAAAGGTGGAAGAGGGATCTGGTCTGAGCATTTTCTTTATTGGCACTGGTATCTTGCTCTTCCGTCCCAACTTGTCCTCAAACACTTTATAAGAAAAGATTCAACAAATGCTTTATCCTATGTTTGCAAAGTGCAGCTGAGGTGCARAGAAAGGAAGAGTTTTGGCAGTGGTCACCAACAAGCTAGAGGCCAAGGTGGGAATAAGGCATTTCTCCCCCAAAACATTCTTCAGCATCACTCCCTGCTAATGTCAGGCATTTTATTCTCCACCCTTCATAGGGCTTTATAGGTCTGTTCCTTCAGGTCGGTCACTTTTGATCATGAGCCCTTAAAATACTCTTAGAAACCCTGTCCTTCTGGATGCAYTGGGTCCTGGCACAGAGGGGATGTGTCTGCCATGAGTGCTGCTGCAGAGCAGGAATGAGCCAGATATCTAATATTGCTGCTTCCTACCTCCATTTCTCAGCCCAGCATACTAGAAATGCTTCTCCTGCTGCTATTTCTTTCAGCATAAGAATGCTGAATGCACTTGGCAGCAACCTCAAGTCCTCCTGTGTTTTATCTCCGACTGTGGAGGACTCAAMATGTGCTGCTCTCCCAGGCAGAATGGGAGCTGGTTTCAAACACCTGCCCATACCTACGCTCTTCACCCCAGGTATGAACGATGAAGCCTGTAATGTGGCACAGCCATTTCCTCTAAGGCAATAAGCTGTGCATGGAGGGATATTTGCAGAAAATAAACAGCACTGTGGTCTCCAACCCCAAAACTTGCAGAGAAACAAAACCCTCCTGGGGTTGCTCACCTCCTGCTTCCTGCAGGTAGGATTAGTGAGAAGGGCTCATGGCCCTGACTAAGACCCCACTCTGCTGTGCATGCTGCCTGTGAAGCAACAGGCCTTGCAAGGGCTTTGCAGTCCAAGTGCCTCAGCAGAGGGACGGTAGTATCTCTGTTTTATCAACAGGTCTGCCCAAGGCTTTGTGCAGAGTCTGAGCCAGGGACAGTCCTGCACCAACTGGGCACCCCCCAGTGGAGGAAAAAAGGCACCCACACACTGATCCACCTGCAACAGGCCACCTCCAGCCACCCCTCGGGAGGCTCAAGCTAATCCCTGGCCAGCCCTCAGCAGYGCAAGGCTGGTTCAGCACTCTGAGGACCACAGCTTGGGCACACCTGYCTTGGGCAAGCTCTGCCCCTCTCTCTCCAGCAGCAGGACAAGCAGAGCGCAGAGCCCCAACCTGCACCGATTCAGGCTGAGTAATGGCATCTGCCCCAGTGTCCCTCCCTGGCAGCACTCAGCTCAGTARGCATCACTCAACCATCTCAGGAGGTAGCTGGGCTTCTCTTCACCATGGAGTTGATGAGCAGAGCCTGGCAAGACCCAAACCATCACAACCATGAGTGACTGCATGATTTTAAATTCTCCTGAATCTCCCTCTGAACTCTAAGTGCCTTTTCAACAGCAAAACACTGAGGCAGCCCAGCCCTCTCCACTGGGTTTCTGGGAATAGACCATCATCTTTAGTGAGGAGCCAGCCTGCTGGCTGATGTAACTCAGCAATTAGGAGTGGGTAAAGTCAGACTTTCTGTTTCAGGCCCACCCTTTTGATATCCTGTAAAAACCCCCTTGGGAGAGTGGTCTGGCCTGCCTGGCTACCTCTCTCCCTTGGGCATCCTAACAGAGCTGGAGTCCAGTCCTTGTTCTGCTCTAAAAATTCAACCTACAAAACAAGAAGGAGATGCTGTCAGCAGGAGGAACATGTTTATTAAGTGACAACAAGCCAGTTCCCTTTCAGCTCCACTTTGACTCCTTTTCAAGTTCATTAGCTTTTTCATTTTTTATTTCAATCTTTTCCTCGCTATTACAATCACACTATCAGATGAAGAAACCAGCAGCAACAAGAAGCCAAGTCCTCCATTTATCATTCACCTGGGAGAAGTGGTCTCCATACACTCGCTGTATCAGGTCCTTTCAGCCCTGCACCAGGGAGACCAGCACAACTAAGGAGAAGGGTTTATTGAGTCTTGGTGTCAATGTGAGGCCAAGGGTAGGCAGGAAAAAGGATAGAAGAATGAAATCACACTAAATTATGATGATGTCACCAGATCACAGCAGAGCTGTCAGATTGGGTTCCTGCTAAGGGATAGGCAACTTGGCGATGACTAAAACTCAGATCATAARCTTTTTAGAGCAGCTCTCTGCCAACATCCTGGCTTCACCAAGTCCCTGTGCTCTGTGTACCTGCATCACTGAGCTAGCTGGTCATCATCCCCATCGCTGGCTGTCATTTCTACACTGAGCTCTCCTGGAACACCCCCCTGCCTAGGGATTGTTGCCCTTCACGGTGCACTGCTGGACACAGATGCTAACATCAGAGCAAAAACATTCCCTAACACTACCCAGTCATCAGTGCAAACAGCAGCTTTCRTGGAGAGTAGGTTTCTGCATGACTGGAATAAATGGCATATACCTGTGAATCCTTCTATTGAAGAACTCCATCTGTCATCTGATGTGAAATGCTGCACATATATAAATCATCAGCACAGGTATTGGTCTGAGATAACCCAGAAGACATTCAATTTATTGCTCTTTCAGTCCATGCATACACACATAGATATGTTTATTAACAGTTTGAACTGTGTAAGCACCTCTGTATACATAGGCATGTACAGGCCGCACTGAGTAATGGTGTCTCCTTTGAACATTATTGTACCTGTATCAATCCCAACTTAAGCTCCCCTGAAATATAAAAGATAGAAGAAAGTATTGTTCATAGCCTGCAGCTATAAYCTGGTCCAGAGAGACCAGTCCTGCCTCAGCACCAAGGGTTTTATCCATCCTTTAATGGAGGAATACACTTAAGGTCTCTTGAGTTGCCCTTTAAGCTTCATGTGCAGCTGTCATTGCTTCATCCTGGAAGCCTACTGGCTTCCACTAGCTATGAACTGACCTGGGACAGGGCTTACAAGCTGACCACTTTCTTCTCTCCAAATTTTTGTGGAGATTTTGTACACTGTGCTGACTTTTGGCAGCAAAGAAGAATAAGGTCTCAAATCACTTCCCATGAACATGGCACTGAGCTCAGCACACAATGGCACACCAGCTAGAAACCCTCTTCTGATCGTCAGCTCTTCCCTTGCAATTTTATTCAGATATGCTGTTCTTTCTCTCTTCTGCTGCCTAGGTAGGACATAAAGTCTTTTCATGAGCTGTTAAACTACTGGCAAGATGTAAACCAAGAGAGACCACACTGCAGTTGTAAATAACAGGATCCAAATAAACAAGTAATTCAAGTTATGAATAGGAAAACAAGGGCTAGCTATTGTGTGATAAAGCTAGTCTGTGATCACAGTACTGAATAGCAGGCCATGGTATAAGACCAGTTAACAAGTCTGACCACCTGCAAACCAGCAAATTCCCCTGGGGCCCTGTRCTGGGGAGGGCGATGCTGTTGCTCTGCAGAGATGTGCCAAGTGGTTCTTCCTGCTGCAGGGCTTGGCATCTCATAACCTCCCAAGGGCGAAAGAGGCTTGCACCCAGGAGTTCTTGGTCTCCTTCTGGAGCTTAAAGGCAAAGCAACAACCTGAGAAGGGCCATGAGGTGGGGAATGAACCCTTTTCAACAGCAGTTGATGCTCATCCTGGAAGGGACTAACAGCCACATCCCTATGCTGTAAACACAGCATTCCCTCCCAGCCGTGGGCATGCAAACCCTCCAACCAGGGTTATTTGTTGGCTCTGCCATAAAAGAGTTTCAGTCAAGCTGGGACAGCAAATTACAGTTTAAATTAAATAACCTCATACACTCACGATGAAGGCTATTCAGAACCAAAATCCTTATTCGGACAAGTAGTCCTTCAGAGCACAGATTTGGCTTATAGCAATTTAAGCAGCTGTCTTCATAAAAGCTAATAAAATACAGTTGGATAATTAAAAGCTTTAATTAAAAATGTAAAGTCCAAATAGTTCTATATTAACAAGGAAACTTGTTTTGACATCTGAAATTGCTGCACAAGCTAAATTCTCATATATTCTCTGCAGGCTATTTAGAGTTTGCTGTTTAGCTGGAAATGCCTCCTAACTCAGTCCAATCACCATGTGTTGCTGAGGACGTACACCAAAATTGATGCTGCTTGTTTTACAGCTTCACTTTTAATTATTGCAGTCTGATGCAGCGACAGGCTTATTTGCATGCCAATCCCTAACTGCACCCGAGGGATCGAGCAGCTTGGTATTCTGAGAATAAAATGTGTAACTCCCAGGCAGGAGCTGCCAAGCTAAAATGAGAGCTGAGCAGAGCAGCCTAAGCCAGCTTTGGATGGAGGTTTCTCCCAGTGTAAAATCTAGCTGTAGTGCTGGGGAACAGGGCACTACAGTGCTACCACCATTCTCTCCCACTGGGTCTGGGGTCATCTGCCACACTGGTACTGTTGTGGGGGTAAGGAAGCAGATTTTGGTGGGTCTGTGCCCAGGATGAAGAGCGAGCAGGACTGGGCCCAGATACATGAATTGTGGTTGCAACCAGACTTGGGAGTTGAGTTCACAGCTGGTCCCACCTCTGTAACAGCCCAAGAGGAGCAAGTGCTGTGGCTGTTCCTCCTTTCTGTCCACAGCCTGGTGGAACTGGAACCCCACCTCTCCCAAAAGAAACCTTATTTCTGGCAGGACAAGCCCAGGCAGGGATATAGCTGGGGATGTTCCAGGTGCAGGTGCAGAGTGCTGCAGAGGGAGAGGAAACTTCAGCCCACAGAGGGAGGAAAAGTAAAGTTTAACCCCTGTTCCTGGAATTGCTGGAGACACATTCAAAGCTCAGTGCTCCTGGCAACCTCATTTCAAAACCGTCTGAGGGCCACACTGTCATTGGGAAGCGACTGCTTTGACCAGGCTGTCTACCTTCAGGCCATCTTCAGCAGCAGAAGCTCTTCTGCTGAGGCTGATGCATGGATATGATTTACAGCCCCTTTGCTCTCATTTTGCCTGGAGCAAGATACTCCATAATGAGTACCACTGAAATGGCATTAAACTCCTCAGTGTGCCCTTAGGATTACAGATTACAGGCTTAAGAATAAAAAAGAACTGATTTAATTATCTGATTTGGTGTTTCTCATAACATAGACCAATGAGCCTTTCC
Organism: Rhea americana; assembly: GCF_003343005.1. NCBI lineage: Eukaryota > Metazoa > Chordata > Aves > Rheiformes > Rheidae > Rhea > Rhea americana. Next base: position 1,770,484 of record NW_028185461.1, read on the forward strand.
AAGCACCAGCTCCATCACAAAAGCAACATCTCTTTTAGATACACATCCACTCTTCATTTATAAGCTTTCAGCAATGGAGGAGTTGCCCTGGATCTGCTAAGGGGACCCAGTTGTTACTGCTTTCAATACGGAAATGAGCATTTTATGCCTAGATGCTATTGTCCAGCTTTGTCTCCAGGACACTGGATCTTGTTGGACCATTTTATGAAACATAACTCTTGAGCTATTTAGTCATAAGTGGTTTTTTTTTTTTTTTTTTAGTGTCACGTATTTTCGTAGAGGTTAAATAATAATAGYCTTAGCATGTTTAGATTTCAGCAGCCAATGGCTTTGGTTTGGCCTTGCTTGATCAGGTTTGAGTTTGGGGATTTTTTTTGTCTGTTCCCCTCCCTCACCCTGGCAAAAATATTCAAAAATTAAAACTTGGCTTTCAGCCTAACTTTTGGTGAGCAGGAGAAGAACCATGTGCAGACTCTCATGCCTTGATCCCTTTCTGTTTCTCCCCCTCCCTACCTTTTCCTTCTGTTTTTCTAATGCTGTACTTTGTCCAGCACTGCCTAGGCTTCCTGAGAGCCCACTGCTATTCCCACCTTTGCACTTCTTTGCCAGGTGACCACTGACAAATGGTTTCCCCATACACTGCCTCAGTTTCCCCACTTGTAGAATGAGGATGATGATGGACTGACCTTCTCTGCAAAGTGCTTTATAATAGCTTCTGTCCTCTGGCTTCTGGAGGGTGGCAATGTTCTTCAGCTGCACGCTAAAGTCCCTGCAGCTCCACTGACCTGTACCCTGTGGCCTGACTCATCCTGCTGAAAGAGCAGTAGAGTGCGAGGAGATCCCAGTGCTCCCTACCCATCTTTTTTCTGGTCCTGGGAACAAGGGGCTTTGCACAGTTCACTTTGCAGAATGCACACCTAAATTAGCATGGAACAGGACCTTCTTTAAGCCATCCCCCTCTGCTTCCATGGGGCTCCGAGAGCTTCACTCCAGTGACTTGCTAAGGTGAAGGCAAGAGATGGCCCGGGGCAGGGATGTGAGGCCAGACAAGACATCACCCAATGGGAGAATACCCCTCAGTCATCTGCTTTTAGCAAGGGACCACTGCAGGGTGCAAGTCCTGCAGGCAGCACAGTGAGAGCCAGGCCAGCCCTAGCCTGCCAGGTCCTGCCTCAGCTACCACTTGCGAAGCAAGGAGGGAGCAGATTTCTTCCAGTCCTTTCTCTTCCTTCCAGGGAAGGCAGCAGGATCGAGATATGGGCTGAGAGCACCCTCCTGCGGGGCTCCAAGCTCTGTTGCATGCTCCTCCTCTTAGCAGTTTGTTTCTCTGCCCAGCACAGAGGCTCCCAGTCTCCTGTTTCTACAGTTTTGCAGCCTCTGTTGCTCTCTGGTCACCACAATCTCTTTCCACCTGCTTCCCAGTTGCCTTTGGAGAAGGAACATGCTTTTCTGCTGTTCCTGGAGGCACAGGAACCTGAACAGGCTCCCCCATGCCTAACAGTATTGCCACACATTAGCCTTGCCTGTAGCTATTTGCCTTTGGTGCAGACCTGGGAGGGAGAGGACCAAGAGGGATCTTGCACCACCTCTAACTCATACCAGACCTCTAACTCATACCAAACAAGAGTATTCAGGAATATACTGCTRGGAACAATGCATATTGACCCCTGGACAAGTGACTACATGAACTCTCAAATCTTCTCTCTCTCTAAGATATGGGATGCTCAGCACTACATTTGATTACAAGAATCCTTATAGAAACTTGTTTTCCTTTTTTGTTCCAGCTACCTGCAGTAACAGCATTAGCATCATACCGTAACCTAAGTACTCGCCAGTTCTTCTGACTCAGATGCTTTTGAAGGAGCAACTTCCCCAGTGGGAGGCAAAGAGGCCAGGGTCTTCTCAGCATATTCCCCCAGCCTGATTATCTTGACAGAGTTTTATTTCTTTGAAAGTCAAAAGGCAAGGTAGGGTCACTCAGCAAATTCACGCTCAAACTGGTGTATCAAGATCATGTATCAGAGGTGACCCCATAAAAGCTCAAGGTCCCATGGGAATAGTTTAGGTAGATTCCTGTCCTATTAAACACATCAGTTTTGAGGGGTATCTCCACATCACTGTGCCATGCAGAGACCTTTTTCCCATTCCACATGATGCTCCAGAAGAATTTATTCCCTGAGATGCAGCTGTTGCTTTCTGAACCCTCCTGGTCAGTGCTTTTGTACATCATATCAAGGTAAATGCCAGTGCCAGATATCTCAACCTCAAAATAGTAGCGGTCAAAGTACAAACTCTTTTCAGGCAGCACTTGGTGCTAGTGTTCAAATCTTTCAGGATGATCTGGGTAAAGCTATTTCTGGGAATCCATATTGGTCACTTTGAGATGTGAAGGAGTCAGAGATATCTGTGAGCTGGATCTAGATCAAATGCTAAGAGGCACATGTCTACAGGAAAAAGAAATGGTATTTTTGAAACAAAAGAAAAAGGGTTTTCTTGCTGTGAGGGTGGTCAGATATTGGAATAGGTTGCCCAGAGAGGTTGTGGAGTTTCCATCCTTGGAAACTTGTCATGACCCTGAGCAAACTGCTCTAGCTGACCCTCTTCTGAGCACGAAGTGGACTAGAAACCTCCAGAGATGACTTCCAACTTCAGCAATGTGATTCTGTGAAATGGTTAACATAACTTTTCCATGTGTATTCTCAGTACTGGTTACTCAACATATGAGTTTCATATCTCAAGTCCATGCATAACCACAGGAGTACTTCCTATGACGGATGTAAGCTACGATCATGCTAGGCTTCAGCCACAAACAATAAAATTAATTAGGATGTGAAAAAACAAAGGCAAACTATGCAAGGTACTGAAGAAAATTAATCTGAAATGATTTTTCAAGTGGATTGAGATAAACCACATTAAATTTCTTTGCACCATTTTTAGCTGAATTAAAATGACCATGATTCAGTTTAGCTCTCCTTAAATGAGTGAAAATAAACTGAATTCCATATAAGAGTCTCCAATCAATGAGTTTAATCCATATACTTTTACTTAATGTGGATTTTCTTTCTTAAGAAATAAATAAAGAAAGAAGAGTCTAAGCCAGACACTGAGATTGTCAGTGGAAGGAGACAGACACCTCCCAACAGTCCTTCATATCAGCTGAAGGAGATGTATCTGAAACAGGTGACGTGGATCTCATCACGAATCTCTAGAAATCTCTTACCAACCTCCATCTGCCCATTAAAGGCAGGTTAGCACTAAAAACACCAAACCCATTACTTACACTTGAGAAAATTACGCCTCGTCTTCTCTGGAGCAGATATGCAGCAGTACGGTTGCGGATACCATTGTTTTGATCCCACAGTTCTCTTCAACAGTAAAAAGAGAGTGAGAAGTGATTACTACCCCCAGCACTAACACCATGGTGTGGGATCTGATGTTCTCACACCACAGAGGACAAGGCCCATTTCTAGGCTCCACAGTGTGACAACGACCTGCTCCCTCCTGTTGCCCAGGGAAGACAATCTGCCAGCTGGTGCTACAGAAGTTTCACTCAGGCAAGGGATGCTGTGAGCCCACGAAGATGTGGGGGCCAAATCCAGTTCATGGTGGGCAAGGCCTCCCTGGCTTCTCCAAGCTTCAGGACGCAAACAGCGCATCTGAACYGCACCCTGCACTGGAGCAAGGCCTCTGCGTGCTATTGGCATGCCAGTGGTTGCATATAACCACGAGGGATGGCCATCACAGGGGGCTCACCAACTGTGCCCTGGCAGTGGCTCCAGTGCAGCACACACAGAGCTGATASAGCGTCCTGGTGTGAGCACACACGTTCTCATGCTGTCTAGAGGTGTTTTAGTTGTTTTGCAGGGCTACCTTAGCCTTCACTACAGTGCATTTTTCTGAGAAAAGATTCCTGCCTGAAAACATGACGACGATTGCTTCAGCATCCCAAATGCACAGTGAAGATGGTGCTTGACCCCGTACCTCTGCTGACATTTGTGATGCAAATGTTTTTAGAGATTGATCCCAACCAGATGAGCCTCCAGTGCAAACCCTTCTCTTCAACAGCCACCACTAAAGGTGCAGGTGATGTTTCCACCTAGCCAGGGAGGATCCTGAGGGGATCCTGGGGGGATCCTGGAGAGAARCTCCTGCCGGGGGGAGGAACGACAGCCCCATCTCCACACACCTGTGTGCATAGCAAGTTTCCAGCAATGCAGCAGACACAGCAACACAGGACAGGCTGTGAGTGTTGCCTGCAGAGGAAGTAGGCGTGCACAGACAGTACTGGCAGTGGTACCTAATCATTATTCCTTTGCTGAGGGAATCAGAAGTGATACATATAAACCAGTGGGATTTATGAGGCTCTGCCTTGTTCCCTTGCAGTTAACTGCAAACACTTCATCACAATTCATCACTAAACAYAGGCAAGAAACAGTTCTGTGAGCTCTGAAAATGTCTTGTGAAGACAAACGTGTTCCCATTCTATGTCAAGGTGAGACTTGAAATTTTTCCACCAAAAGATAAAAGCACAGGGCCTTAAGCCTGTTCCTGGATGTGTTCTCAGAGGACTCACTGGGATGTTAGGTCCCTGCTCCTTGTCTCGAGTGAGGGGAGCAGGGAGTTCAGTCTGTACTGCTCGCACTGTGAGTTCATACCCCTTTTTATCTGGCTATTTCTCATTCTCTCTAGCTCTGACAGGAAGTTCCTCCTGGAATTGAAAAGTTCCAATTTCAACAAACCAAAAAAACCCAGAAAGTTTCTGGCCCATTGTGCTTGCTATCATAGCACCAGTGTAATATTGCAAATCCAAAGTGATGATCTTATCACAGGGAAAAGATGCTACAGTGAGTTCTAGCCTAGTCAGCATGCAATTTCTTGAGCCCTTGCTTTCTCCATTTGGTAGTAGCCCTAACCTCTTTATAAACATACACATGCTTATAGATACAGCTTCGCAAAAACATATATAAGTAGATATAAGGCAATCTCACTTTCCCTTGTGAAATCATGTAGTTTTTCTTTATATGAAGTTTGGAGAAGCTGCAGTAAATGATCCATTGACTCCAAGACAAATCTGATTCCAGACAGTTTGTTCTTCAGTCCAATATAAACACTGGGGAGTGCATCCAACTTGGAGTTCTTCCTGAATTCGTAGTATTCCTGTCCATAAAATAAATGAGCTCCTGTTAATGTGAGTATTCCTGTCCATAAAATAAATGAGCTCCTGTTAATGTGCATCTCTGTTTAGCAACTTCTCAGTGAAACTAGGTGCGAAATACCACATGAGCGCAAAGGCAGCAGGAAAACAAACGCCTCAGGAGCCAATGAAAATCCCAATTGCTACTTTCTAATATGACAGGAGAAGCAACAGGCTCCAGATTGCAAGTAGAAGCCATTTTGAGCTATAATATTGCAGAAGATTATCAGTCAGTAAAGGCGTTTTGCAGCACTGGAATGGCAACTGCTGTACTCAGCACAGCTATCGTTCCCCAGACATATCATCCCTCCAGCCACTATAATGGGAAGATGCCCCTGARCACATTACCTTTAAGAAGAGGCAGTTGTTGGTGAGACCAGTCATTTTCTCCTGTTTAAGTTTATTCTCCTTCATGAGGATTCACTTGTCCACTGGACAACACAACCAATATAAATCAAGGCCGTTTAGAGGGTAATTCTCCATAACAAAAGCCAAATCAACAAATGGATGTTCCATCTTCTTGAGATGGAAAAACATTTATTCAGGTCTAAGGCAAATCAGACACCAAATCATCCACAAACAGGATCTTTGTAGGTTTGGCTTTTGTTAGGAATACACTGAGTTTAGGCTTTTGGATCTCCTGCACTGCCCCAGTGAGACCCCAGCTCTTCTCAGAGCAGGACTGCTTTAAGGCCAGCAGGGATTTGATGTGATCTGAGTTTTTCTGAAGCTCAAAGCATGTAGGAATAACCCCTGCTGAACTGGGCATTGCAGATCAACTTCAGAACCARATCCACACACAGTAAGAGCTCAGTCCAGTGATCCTTGTTTTTTTAACTCAAGCTATAGCATCTCATGCTGGCTTCATCCTTTAATAATTACCAAAATTGTAGCGTTTATACCAGMTCAAACCTAGCTGACTTGGCTCCAAAGGCAACAGACAGTAAAGGCAGACTGAATCACAAGAAACCATCCAATCAGCCTGTTAGAAGATAGGATGAACTGGCATTTCTAGCAAACCTTCCATACCACCTGCRTGCAGAAACATCCATCAGCAGCTCCACACTCTTCATAAGCAATCTGCTCTAGTGCTTTTCTATCTTGACCTTTAAAATGTTTCTCCTCAAAACCAAAGTCTAATCTGAAACCTCCATTGCCACAAACTGAGCCCTCAGTTCATAGCAGGGCCCTTTTTCTCCTCCATCAGGAGCTCTGCTCTTGTCTATCTGGTGATATCTTCCTGGAGGGATCACCTAATGATGATCAGGCAGGACTGTTGCTATCATCATTTTATAGGGAGATAAAGTAGCTCTATAGTATGGATAAAAAYCTGGGAGCAAACCTTATGTTCTGCCTTACCATAATGGACTTGGCATTGTTTTGGAGCTTGAGAATTGCATCTTCAGCAGACTTCAGCTTCTGGTCATACTCCATTTAGATCTGAAGTTCATTCTGTGAAAGAATCAGACAGTCATCTCTAACCCTCTTTCTCTGGRGTCAGAAGACTAAGGGAACCAAGCTTTTTGAGCCCTGCCAATAACTGCTGGATGCCCAAAGCWGGAGTCCTTCCAAGCAGAAAGAAGTAGGTCTCAGTCTAAACTTGGGATGTGTACATCTTTTTTAGCAGCACTAGAAGACATCACATCATGTTGTCCAGGTCTGACTTTTTCCCTCAGCACTTGAAAAAGCCTTCTGGCAGCAACAGAAGCACAAAGTAAGACATTTGTTAATAAGTGATTGTAAGCAATGTGCCCTTAGGAATGCAATCCTGCAACTGGTCTTTTAAAATACAGTCGGAAGAGGAATATAAAAGAGCTGCCTCATGGCTCTCAGGAGCTTTCACCTGGAACAAGGGACAGAAAACCACTTTCCAGATGAATGTCATGGGGCTGCCATGCATGCCTGGGTGGCAGTAGTCTCTGACCATCCTCCCAAGCTTGAAAACTCTGGCTATGGTGGGCAGMAGAGTGGTGATGATGGTGCTGTGTGGTGGCCTGGGCCAGTCCAGGGACCAGGTATGCCACAGCCTAGCCACTGCCAGCCACTCCAGAATACCACTCACACCATCTAGAGCCAGGCACCAAAATGGATGGGATGAATCTCCTTCCCTTTCTGGGTAAAGTCGCTGGAGTCTTTGAAGAGCTAGTCTCAGTCTCAAGTCTTTTGATTCTCATGTGTCAAAGCTGGGCTTTCCAGGTGGCCTCGTGGCAAACACAAAGTGGGGTCCCCTCTAGGCACCGGCAGCAACACCTAACACGTACGTGAGACTGAAAGTTTTAATAAAACTTTCCTTAGACACATTGCTAACCCCTTGCCTCAGGATCAGGGTCTTGCTCCTCTCAAGTGGAGAAAGCAAGCACATACAAAGGACAGGCRTTGTCGTTTCTCAGACCACCATCCTTCACACTTATCTATCAAACCTCCTCCTAGCATTAAACCTAGAAACATTTACTGTTGCCTTACCAGGGTTTAGGGTGGTCACTCGTGACCTGGTTTCCAGCTATAGAGTTCATATACATTAACTGATCTAATCAAAAACCTGCTCTAAACATGCAATAATGATAAAACCAATGCCTGTTCTTTGCAAGTCATTTTTCCCCTATTTTTCCCCTCTACATTCACATGGTTCTCTGAGGAGCTGATTCACAAGCTGGTGCCAGCCCTGCCTGGAACAGGGGAGGCTGAAGCCAGTGTTGTACATCACAGGCAAGGATGCCAAGGTGGATGCCAAGACAAGGGTGAGATTTGTTGATGTGAGCATTTTCCCAAATGATCCCATCCTGCGCAGCCTTCTCACCTAGTAAAGTGCTGGCTGCGCTGCCCRGTCGCCCCCACACCACAGAGCCAGTGCTATCGAGCCCCAGCTCTGGATGCAGTTCTTCTCGGCAGCCAAGTCAGACATCGCCTAATATCTCTGCAAAGCTCCAACCGTGGCACCCAAGAATGAGAAAAAAAGAGCCACACCTGGACTCCTGGGGCTTGACTCTTTCCACTGTCACCAAGGCCATCCAGTGCAGCCAAGCTCTCAGCTTGCTGGGTGAGGAGTCGCCCATTCTCCCTTCTAGGCCCGCTCCCCACTTCCACCTGGAGCATTTTCTATAGGGTACTGAGGGCTGCTGGGGCATTCTCTCTTTTGATCTCACCCCCCCCCCAAAAAAAAAAAAAAAAAAGGGGGGGCCAGAAACCTGTCAGCTGAAAAGCACTGACCTGGAAAAAATGGCTTGTTTTCTTTTTTCCACCCAACAAAGAGAGTTTTCTTGCAGACATAATGTTCTGCAAAAGTATATTTTGGCATAGGTTCTATTTTCAAGCAGTGTTTAAGCAGAGTGAATTATGGCTCTATAAAAAGTAGCCAGACTGGTCCTTACAGAGCTGACTCAGTCGTACACAGACCAACACTTGCAGAACGGGCTGGATTTGAATGCCCTGGTGTGCTCTTTATTCAGATAGTCTTGTGCCCAGCAAAAAGCTGAGGAAAAAAAGGAAGGTTTGGCCTAATAAATGTATTTAATGCTTTTCTACTCTTTTGCAAACCTTGGCTGGTTCTAGCTGAAAGCATGAGRCTGGTTATTTAAACTGCAGAAATCAATCCACACCCCACACGGAGGGGATTTTCCTGCAGAAAGCATTAGAAAAAAAAAATCTCTGCACCTTTTAAAGAGCAGGGTCCATCCATCACCCAGGGCACTAGAAAATGACCCCACACATCTATGTGTTTTCAATCACATGCTTAATGCCTCAACCTGCCCCAAGTGAGGACTTGTTGCTGTGCTGAATTTCRCCAGTCTTTCACAGAAAGCCAAAGCCAGGTAAAACCAGTTCTTCTGCAAGCTCGTGCAGCTGCCAAAGAAAGAAAAATATGATGATAAGCATCTCTGATAGCTTTGGGATAATTTCCATCTGATCTTTTTTTCCCCAAGACAAAATAGTTAGGTTGTGTTCTCTCCTAGGCAATTGTAGGTTAAAATGAAAGTTAATGAGATCAGGATTAGATGCCCTCWGGAAAGGGAAATAAGCCTTGACTTCTGGCAGGATTCGAGAGCTTTTTACAAAATAGAGTCATGTGAACAGAGGTGCAAACGGCTCAGTGCAAAACTTCCCACAGCGCCTTTTATCTCAGAGCAGGTTGCACATGTAAGAACAGAGGCACGCTTGCCTGACCCAGACGCATAGCCGTCTCCAGCGCTGCTGCCCACAAGGTGACACCGTGGAGCCCTTCCCACAGTGATTTTAGCAAGAGTTGAGCTGAAATCAGGCTGCAGTGATGGTGCTGACAACCCTCACGCCGGCCCCAGTGCTGTTCTGCTAAGCTCATCCCAGGAAGAAGGCTGGTGTTTTCTGTGCAGATGAGCAATTGTAAAGGGTAGATTTTGGAGTAAAGAAAGGTACCATGGGTCCCTTCCGAGCGTGCCACCAGCCCCAGAATCCACTGCAAGGGAGCATGCCAGAGGCAGGGCTGATATCACAACACGGGCGAAACGCAATGAAATGAGAAAATTCAACCCATCAGGAGGGAAAGGCACAGGGGGGCAATGAAAAAGTCAGCTGTTAGTCAGCATGTCCCATCTGCCACCTCCAGAGATTATCCCTGCATCTGTTCCAGCTCGAGGACTCAGTGCAGCGCTGGGAGATGGAACCAGAATTACCAGYAGGAGATCTTGAGTATCCACCAAGGCACTGCAATGGCCCCAGGCACTCCCTGCATCACAGTAGACCACAAAGATGCCAAGGTGGACACATTACTGAGCAGGAGCTTGAGGCACCAGCAGAAGCTAAAGATAAATCTTTTTAACATGGAGAGTTTCTGACTTGCAAACATGTTTGGAGACCAGACCAGAAGCTCTGACTGGAGGCAGAATAAGGGGACTGTGACAGACCCCCACACATGCTCTGTTTTTTCCTTTTCCTTTTTTTTTTTTTTTTTTTTTTTTGGTTGTTGTTATTGTTATTAATCAGTTGATGAAACAGGATGCATCAGGGAGAGGACCTGAAACACTATAATAATCTGCTTCAAATGACTTCTCTTCATTCTATTTCAATTAATTTTGAGCTGTTCTAACCACAGATATTACAGTCAAGGGCAATTTGCAGGGTCCTCCTTGCTGGTGATCCCCTCCATGCAGCTTCAAGGTTATTTTGCCTGGTGCTGAAGATGCCAGGGCAGCTCTTGTGTCATTCTCTATTTGTTGCATATCAGAGCTGGTGTTTCTCCAAACCCAACCTCTGCTGCTTAAGCTGAAGGTCTCCCAAAAGTGCCATTTCTCCACTGCGTTTTGTGTGTTAGGGCCCAGCAAATGCAACTGCCCCATGGTCATCCCGGTGACAAGCAGAGGTGAGGAGAAGGGGGTGAGACCAGGCAGTACTGGCAGTTCTTCTGCTGAAAATGGAAAGGACGTTGATACYGCCCCAAGCTTGGCAAGGTGTCCCCTGATCCTGATCCAATGTTGTTCTTCTCTGCTTATAAACCTGAAGGAATTGTGCATTTCCAACCAAATTCTGCCAAACTCACTTCCTGCTATCAACATGAAAACCCAAATACCTCCCAGATGCTGGTGCCTGTTTAGCCACCAAGAAGGAAATGATGCTCAGAAGAGAAAGAAACACTTGGAAAAACTGTCGCACATGCAGAGCATCTCTCCTAGCACACTCAGCGTGTTGTGTTACAGGCTCTCACACACTAGATGTCAGTAGAAGAATAAAAAAAAGAGAGAGACGAACGCCCACACAAGCGATTTCCACTGGGCCAGTAAAACTCAAGCTAATGCAACCTGATACCGATAAACCCATTTGAGGCAGCAATAACTGGGCTGGACGGAGGGTGGCGGRGACAAGCTACCCAGAGGGAACTGCCTCTGCAGCACTCCTGGCCACCTGCACCCACGCTGGTCCTGCAGCCGCAAGGTGCAAGCCCAGCCCGACCTGTGTCAGCAAAACCCCAGGACAGACTGGCAAAATAGCACTTATTTTTGCCTTTTTTTTTTTGGGGGGGGGGGAGTATGTGCTACTGGCCAAGCACCTGACATCTCTGATACAGCTGACACAACCTGCCAGCATTGTTGCCCTGCTTCTCCTTCAGACATGGGCTGAACACAGAGCTTATGCAACATGAACTAGTCCCACAGGCACAATTTGCCCCTTGCTCCACCATTAAAAGAACAAGCTATACCAAGATAAAGCACCTTTGTGCCCGTAGAAACAGTCTTGTGCTATCAGATGTCATATCTTTATAGCTATGTCAATAAAATCACAGCAGCCCATACAGTGATACGGGGATCAAACCTGGGTGAAGCCCAGCCTTGAAACTTCATGTAGTGTATGGACTTCCTGAGTCACRGAGTGATCTCCCAGCAGCTTTTACCCCCTTTTGGGGCAGGATGGAGAGTGGCGAGGTTCAGGGTCTCTGCTGAGAGCAGAGTTGACTATTGGCCCCTCGGAAATCTCCTGTGCCCTAAAATCTGCCCCTACATCTTACAGACTCAGCTGCGTCCCTTGCTCTCCTGGACTTTGGGCCATGCAGGGGAGCTGGCTAAGCCCCAGAGATGGATGGGCTCTGAGCAGGAGCACAGTCGATACCTCTCCCAGGCCACCAGCCTCATCTTTCCCAGGGTCTAGGATTTCAGCCCCCTTCCCRTCCCAGCCGAAGGTGTCTCCTCCGTGCGCTGACCCATCAGGACACAGTTCAAAGCTTCGAGCAGGAAAAACAGGAAAAGCCGCCCCAGCCCTCTCTCCGTTGACATAGTTTCGGTCTGCTTCTTGGTGTCAAAGACGGCATTCACCTCGGCAGCGACTGGTAGGCCCTACACACTGGTGGGTCCTGCTCACAGATGCCGAGAGGCCCTGAGGGGATGAGAGGAAGGAAAGCCCCTGTGTCAAGCTGTGGCGGCCTCAGGAGCTGCTTGCAGCCCGGGAGCCACTGCAAATCCAGCCAAGGCGGCTTAGGAGGCACCTCCACTCCCCATAGCTTCTGCAAGCAAATTTCCCTGTTTAACCAATAGATGCAGGGTGGAAAYGTTCCCGTTCCCCTCTGGGACATAACTGCGGGGCTGCCACGAGCGAGGGCAATGTGAGGAGCCCAGCAGCTGCAAGCCAACAAAAAATGGCTTCAGGGCATGAGATAGAACTGTGTGCCRGGGCCCACAGCCAAGGGCAATGACCTGCGCTGAGCAAGGTGCTGACACCTGGAAAGCAGATCACTGTCCTCAGCCCAGCAGCATAGGGATGGCCTCCAGCCCTGCTCTTCTGAGCAGACCACCTTGCAACATGGAGAGCTCCTCAAGCAAGTGCTGAGAGCACAAGCGTGCCACCAGGAGCTTCTGTGCCAGCAGGAGACAGAAGGAGGAACCCAAATGCAGGAGCCTCCAAGCATTCTTCAACAAGGGGCAGGGTCCTCCATCCCTACCCTGCATGCTGCRAGATTCGCACCAAGGCAGGTCCGGAGGGCAACACCATGGGGTGAACACCTCCCCATTCTCCTCAGTGGCTCTGAGGAGCGTTGCTGCCAGAGCCTCAGACATGCCCGCGTGGCAGTGCAGATCAGTCATCCTGACCCCAGCACTTTGCCAGCAGGCTGGCTGTGGCCTTTGCTTAGGTAGTGATTTGGAATTTGCTTCTGTTTCTCCAGCTTGCCTTCCTGCACGCAGGTCTGCCACCACCTGGGAGCCCCCCAACCCCACCATCCCCCCTTGTGGCTTCCTCAGTGTCAGCCCTCACTGGCTGTTCATCTCACCCAGCCCAGCCAAGGCCTCAGGCCAAAAGATGGGGAGTAGATTACCCCAAGATAAAAGGAGGCTGTCTTTCCTGTGGAGCAGGTTACACCTCCTGCCCATGGCTGCCAGGSTTTGGCTGGCTTGCTGGAGTGAGCAGAGCAGTGCTGGGTGCCCCAGGGCAGCCAGGCCAGGGATCCCACCCCTGTGGTGCTCCCTATTTGCAAGGGGAACTGACAYGCTGGCCAAACTGGGAGCTGGAAGCTCAGGTCTGGGCATCCCAGGGAATACACGAACCASCCCAGGTGTCCCAGTGAACACGGTGCCTCCAGCAGGGGTTATCCCAACAAAAGGTGCCACAGCAATGAAGCACTTATCCCCTGGAGACCAGGAATTGTGTCACCTCCTACTAGCCAAGCAGGGGAGAAGGAGTGAGCAGCACTGTTGAGCCCAGCTCCCAGCTGAGCCCCAGGCCCTCCAAMACCAAAACTGCAGCAATTGGCTTCTTAATGCCCTTGCCAACAGATCCCAAACCCATTTCTAATCCCTCACCTACTGATTTCCTACAGCTGCTTTGCACACAATTTGCATGAAGCGTTTCAGAGCGTGGGCTGGGTTTSCACTAATGAAAGCAAGACACATGAGTGTGCATGCGACATGGCCCRTCTGCGAAGCAGGGCCTTCAGAACTGCCTTTGAAGAACCTCATTTTGATTTTTGGCTTCTCAAAAAGGAAACCACAGAAAAGAATTTCTCTCTCCAGGCTTCCTCTGGCAGGATCCTTGCTCTGAGGTCTCAGCTTCCAGCATAAAAGGAAGAAATTCTTCCAGATCTAACACTGTAGCTCCCAAGGACAGATGCAGTGTGAAGGGGCACATGCGAAGGTCTCCTCTGGCTCTGTCTGCCACCACCTCCCTCCCCAGATGGTACAAATTCCACCTCYTGAATATTCCAGATGTTTTCCTGACTGCAGTTGCAGAAGATGCTCCAGATCTCCCATGCCTTTTTCATCAGTCAGCTCTCTCCCACGTCTCCTTCCTATTCCTTACAATACTATYTGCTGGGCCTGTCACCAAATTCTTCACTATCACACATGGATGTAGATTTTCTACATCTCATGGACATCAGATTGACTGCTTCATATTTGGCTTCACTGTCCTAGCACATGCTTTMCCAGCATTCAAAACCATCTGTCATTCAGCAATCTCTTCAGAAAAGCATATGCACCTGGAGGCCTTGTGGCATTCACAATTTRTTCATATAGGGCACTGTACCTTCAATAGTTGCAGATCAGTTGATCCATCAGATTCAACATCTTCATGATCRCATTGTAGAGATGCCCAGATCAGCAACTCTCTTGTCCAAGGATACTATTAGCACTCGAACTTTCAACRAAGGTGAGACAGCCACAGAGAAAGGCTCAGCTCATCCTCATATCAGMGGCAGTCAGCCAGCATCCAGCATTTCCCACCAAGACACTGATTAGCCCAACATTCTGGGGATATCTCTGCAGGGTTGGGGGACACAGATCCATGGCACATCTGAGCAGTGACACATAAACAGACTGTTTTGGAAAAGCTCTAAAACACCCCTCCCTGATAAAACACCAGGGACACATTGGTCCTCTTTGTCCTGCTCTACCATGCAGTGAGGAAGGGCCCTGCMGCTCCTTCGCCCCTGCACTGCAGGGAGGCCTGGAGGGACCTTGGCTCCCTGTGGCTGATGGCCAGCCGCGCTCTGCCCTCGCCATGCAAGGTGCCATTGGCGGGAGGAGAGAGACTGCACCTCTGCTCCCAGCCTGCTCTCGTGCAGAAATGAGGATCAGAGTATAACGGTGGACATGAGGAGAAATGGCCCTTTCCCCTGTCTCCCTTCCTGCTTTGGACAATGCAACAGGCACTTTACAGCTTAATATAAACCAGCATTGGTAAACATAATGAAACCATAAAAAGAGGGAAAAACCTTAGCACTCCTTCACYGAAAGTGTTTGAGATTCCCACGTGACTGTATTTTCCCCTCAGCTAAACTGCCATTAGTGCTGGATGGACTCTGATTCCCATGGGAACTCATCCACTGTCTGTTTATCTTGAATGTAATAAAAATGTTTTTAAAAATAGAATGGAGTACAGGAAAAAAAAAACAAAAAAAAACCAAAAAAAACCTCAGCACCTGATGCTGTTCCTCTCCGTTGTTTGAAATCTAATAGCTCCATTCTGTGAACAGGCATGTCAGTACAATTACAGCTCAGACTCTCCCAAACTTTGTCTCAAACAAGGCCTGAAACCACAKTATGCTTCCGAGGATCTGAAACATTTTGTCCTGTGATTGAAGCAGCAGATAGGGCAGTGCCATCCCATGGAGCACCACACTGCCCTGTGATGCCAGGTGCTGGGCTCCAGCAGGGGCCCCRTTCCCCATATGCACAGCAGGGACAATAGAAGTATTGTGCAAGTAAAAATACCAAAACCCAGGAGGCATTCAGATTTCACAGCAAATGGCAGCCTTATAAAAACCTAAATGCTGCAGGAAAGACTATTTTTGTAATATTCTAATAGTGTCCAAACTACACAAAAGAGGGGAAACTGTCATAAYATGCTGTTTGAACTGAAGTGTCAAGTGGGTTTTGTAGTCCCGATATGCTCGGACCATGCACCCACATAGGCTAAGCTGTGAAATGTAGATATGACTCCAGCCCCATTTTTTGAAGGAGAAGTTTAGAGTTAAGACTGCAGGGTAAAGAAAGCKCAAGGCTCTGAAATCCCTGCAAAGCAAAGGTGGGGAGGGAATGAAACACAAGKTCAGCCTTCCACTAAGCCTCTGGGTTCCAGCTCACTGCCGTTCTGCCCGGTRCTCTCAGGCAGGGCAGTTCCATCCCTGCCACAGAAGCAGAGAAAGTTTCTTTAGCTGTGATTGACTTTTACTCGTTTTTACACCTTTTTGTAATGCTCCCATAAACARGTTTTTAATGCAGTCCTTTTTCTCTGACGTGCTGCATGTTAAAGATTAGCAGAGACATTTTATTGCAGGTAGTAAAAAAAAAAAAACCCAATGTCAAATATTTTAACAAGCCAAGCACTCCATCTGCAAAGCCTGATGGGCAACAAAAGCATTTGTACTCTGCAGCTTCTGTCAGGGAGAGGGGGAAGAGATAGGGAGATTTCTGGGAAAACGTTGCAGATTTTATCTACTTTTTTGGAACAGACTAACAAAATCAAAGAGACTTCTCTCCAGCTACAGTGGACATTCAGCACTGCTAAACATCAGGAAGCAACTTATTTGTCAAGCTCCATGTCCAGGCCTTTCCTGAGTTTGATGGAGCGCTAGCTGTTTCCCTCCACGTCTTTGTGACCACAACCTGGATTTGTGCATGGGATATGCCACCTTTTAAGGAGAGAGAGAATTCAGATTTAGGTATTTAAGTCTTTTAAGTAAGTTGCCATGAGTTAAGCCCTCCTCTGTTGATCTTGTGCTTTCTGAAGGCACTTACGTCTTCCTAGCTGCAAGAAACAGAGAGCAGAAGACAGTGAAACCAAGAAACATAACAGCACATCATGCCAAGCTTGTAAAATGCTGCAAAGAAAGTGTCACTAAGCGAACAAGGGCACAGGGGAAATCTCAGCCTAATGACAGCCATGAAAATGAGCCTCTGCTACTGTGTGGTCAGAGCATGTCAAGCTCCTAATCAGGGGCAGCTGGAGGAAGGGAGCTTGGCAGCATTGCCCTGCCTCCCTGTGAGCTCCTTGCCCTGCCCGCTACTCTCCCCAGCCTCAATCTTTTCCCATTTTGCCCCTTGTGCTTGCACGCCCAGAACCCCTAATAGGCACCATATGCAGAGCAGTGCTTGCACGGCATTCCCCACCCAGCCCGAACACGGGAGGAGGAATGTGCTGTCAAGCATCACGTTGAACTTGCAGAGGAGAAAACTGGGCTGCTGCCATCCTGAATGCTTTTGGGAATACAAGCACCGCCCCTGCTGATTATTCACAGAATCATAGACTCAGAGAATCAGTAAGGTTGGAAGGGACCTCTGGAGATCATCTAGTCCAACCTCCCTGCTCAAGCAGGGTCACCTAGAGCATGTTAGATAGGGTTGCATCCAGGTGGGCTTTGAATATCTCCAGAGAAGGAGACTCCACAACCTCTCTGGGCAACCTGCTCCAGTGCTCTGTCACTCTCACAATGAAGAAATTCCTCCTCACATCCTATGCTTCTATTTCTGCCCATTGCTGCTTGTCCTGTTGCATGGGACAACTGGAAAGAGTTTGTCCCCATCCCCTTGACACCCTCCCTTCAGGTACTTATCCACATTAATAAAATCCCCCCTCAGTCTTCTCTTCCCCAGGCTTCAGTTTCCTACACTTTGGCTCGCTTTCAGAGCGTGGCCACAGCCTGAGAGATCAGGAGAGGACACATGCACGCACCAGTAGCCCACTCTGTCAGTTGGCAAAATTGTTCCTGCCCACAGACAGAGGTGGAAAACTCTTGTGCAAGACACATGGCAAGAGTACACATGGCAAGAGTCTCCACGAGCCTCGACCCCACTTGCTGCTTCCTGTTCTCTTTCCTCTCCCCTCCATGCTCCCCACCCAGCAGTGACCCCTTCCCAAGGAAGTGTTGTGCAAGGACTCACTCATCCTGACCCATCTGCCACCCTGAGAAGGGTTATAGTCTGCTCCCATCACTCTGATCTGTGACTATGTCAGCAGAGATGGGAAAGAGTCCTGCAGACCAGCACAGAAGTTTGAAAGCAACCAGTGCTCCTGCTAATATTACTTGCAAAACCAGGCCATCCTGGAACTGCAAGACTGGCTCACAGAGAATTGCTGAAGCAGCATTTCAGATGGAGAATCCACTATAAAGTCATGAGGCCCTCAGTGCCTTCACTCCTTGCAAGCCCCAGTGAAATAAACAGAGCTATCTTTTCACTTTCCCATGACCAGATTCCCCAGAAAACAGCAGAAAATACATGTGCTGATGATAATTCATCTGACAAGAAGTCAGGAGACACTGATTAAATGCCTCATATCACTAGGGATCATTGATAATTGAAAAGATAGTCTCCTTTACAAAATTAGCAGATAGTCTCAGTGTGAATGCAGAGATCAAGGGAGAGATAACAATGTTGGTATCCTGAGATTCATGACAGCCTCACGATGGAGTTGGCAACCCCACCGCTGTTGACACATGCACACTCATACACACTATAGTTTTGTTTGCAGTGCTCCCCTTCTATCACATACCCCCTCACAAGGATGTTCGATTGGCCAGATGTGACATACCCTGTTCAGACAGCCACGTGGAGGGTGGTACACTGCTGTGAGAAACTGAAAGGGGGAAGGATGAAAAGGGATTTTCAACAGCCCTTGGTACTGCCTGGTATCTGGTCCCAGTGAAGTGAATGATCAGACTTGAACAGAGAAATTGTTCTGCTACTGGTCACCTTCAAAAATGACCCCACGGACCAGCTCCCTCCAACCACGCCTCTAGCCAAGGCATCCCCATGCACCATTCCCTAAGAGTCTCCCTGTTCAGTAGATGGGAGCAGTCTCTTCCTAAAGGTGCTTCAGCCCTCCAAGACAAGAGATAGTCCTCTTGAAGGTAACTAACCTCTTTCTCCACAGACCAATGCAAACCTTTCAGTTTTCAAGACTGAGTGGAGTAAATCCAGGTGCCCACAAACAAGCCAGAACCAGAACTCATCTCCATAGTGTCTTTCAGGGGAGACACAGCACAGCACCACACAGCTTCCACTCACAGCCACCTCTCACAAGCAGGATCTGCCCCTGTCTCTGTCATTTGAACAATGACATGCAGAATAGTGCCATGTACACACACACACACACATGCTTTGTACAAAGGCAGCCACTGCCCAGCCAAGTTTCTTTTGGAGCAAGTCAGCAGCCACCAGTTTCTCTAGTCCATAAGTCCTGCCTCACTGATCTTTCCAGATGGCTCTGATTAAGTGGATTTCTACCGGCACTTAAATGGTGGTGAATACTCTTGAAAGTCATATTACATGACACCTTTTATTAAGCCCTCAGCGCCTGCTTCAGACCAATCTGAGGGAGCTCATAAAAAAATCCCCACATTCTGATACTGCAGTAACGCTTACTGCTTTCAGAATTAGTGCTAGATGGGAGTTGCTCTGAAGCCAAACATGGAAAAGCTGGACCTGTTCAGCTACCTGTAAAAAGCAACACAATCTTGGAACTGAAAGAAATGGTCTTCTTGAAGGACAGCAGACCAAAGACGATGGAGTATTTGTGTAATGAACGTGAGCAGAGTACAACAAGCACCTCCCAGAGGAGCAGAAAATTGTAAAGCTTTGTCAGGAAAAAGATTTTTCAGTAACATGAGGCCATCCTGGAAGGCCATCAAAAACCAGAATGAGAAGGCAGAAATAGGAATGCAGTGTGCTGTCAGATCATATGGTAAAAACCAGGGAGCTTTAAGGAACCACAGCTAGAGACCAGCATGATCACTGGAAACTGCAAAGGTCTCACTCTTCATCTCCAACTTGCACTGCCTAGGAGGCATGTGTCCTTGCAGCTGAGGCCAGAGAAATGCCAGGCTGTCAGGTTGGACTTGGGCACAAATGAAAGGTTGTTCTCAGGAAGTAACCCCTAAGGACAGAATTTCTTTATAAAGGCAATAAGGGGAGAGAGGAAGTAAAGGCTGCAGTTACCCCATTGCTGCCTCATGCAGAGTTTATGCCATCTCCACCTGGAGCAGGGTCATCCTGGGCACTGTTGGAGAAAGGACTTGGGACTAGATGGTGCTGTCAGATGCAACCTGCTGATTCCTCTTTTCCAAGACTGCCTGCAGACCATCATGCCTGCAAAACAAAAGGACAAGCTGGTTCTTTTCTCTCACTGGACCCATTGCAATTTGAGACACCTGGGTAACACCATGACTCTTGTCAAATAAGACACAAACTGAAGAAAGGCTGCACCTTCCTGCAGGATCCCAGAACCTGACCTGTGTTACAGACCCAGCGCCACTGGCATCCAGTCCTGCCTGATTATATTGCCATTCATCATATGACAGAGGCCTTGCTTATCCTTAGACAACATATGCAATGTAGAAGAATCTGTGCTGTTCAGACATGCTGCCCAGCAAAGCATTGCTCTGTTCCCCACCTCCTTTCAGTCCCCCATTCTTTCGTTTCCTTTTGCTGGTGCAAAGGCAGGATTTCCATGCTAAATTCCAGCTTGCTACAATAGTCACAGGAGCTATCTTCCAGCTCCCAGGAACACTCAGTGAAATGGAGCTCACTGGCCTTGGCTAAACTCTTCCTAAACTCGTCAGGGGGAAAATGCCTTCCAGATGGTGCCTTGAAAGTGAGGACTCTCTGTTTTAGCTTGCAGCTTAAGCACTTTTTGCATACACACAAAATTCTGCAATAAATATGAATGCTGCCCTGATCCACAGAGCTGTCCTCAGACTCAAAAACCCAGAGCTCTGTTATTCAAGTTTGGGTGCTTTTCATTAACTAAGGTGGTTTCTAGAATTCAGTATCATCCAGTCAGCCACTGGTGCTACAAAGGGACATTTTGACTTCCTTGGAACAAAACTAGTGGCCAGATTTTAATTGCCAGCAGAAGGCAAGAGGAATAGTATATGAGCTTCCTACACAATATAACTTCTTGCACTGAAGTAATTGTATCCAAATAAATTTGCATTTGGTGATGATCTCCTCCAGCACCCCATCACTTCCATTCTGCCAGCACCTTCACTACAGGGGCACTTTTGGGTCTGTTTGCACACACCAGCTACTCAAGAATGTCCTTAGCTGCCTGGAGCAGGCAGCCCTCTCAACGACCCATGTTGTGCCCAAGTGAGACAACATATACATAGGCCATATATGCTTATGTGAGCTATTATGACTACAGTATAATATATTCTAAGACTCATGTTGACACAAAATCCTGTGACTATTGTAGCAAGCTGGAATTTAGCATGGAAATCCTGCCTTTGCACCAGCAAAAGGAAACGAAAGAATGGGGGACTGAAAGGAGGTGGGGAACAGAGCAATGCTTTGCTGGGCAGCATGTCTGAACAGCACAGATTCTTCTACATTGCATATGTTGTCTAAGGATAAGCAAGGCCTCTGTCATATGATGAATGGCAATATAATCAGGCAGGACTGGATGCCAGTGGCGCTGGGTCTGTAACACAGGTCAGGTTCTGGGATCCTGCAGGAAGGTGCAGCCTTTCTTCAGTTTGTGTCTTATTTGACAAGAGTCATGGTGTTACCCAGGTGTCTCAAATTGCAATGGGTCCAGTGAGAGAAAAGAACCAGGGGGGGGACCAGGATCAAGAACCCAGTCACCAGTTCATCCAGTTTCAGCAAAGCATTCAAGCACATACTTTAATTTCAAGCATGTTCCTAATCCTTCACTGAACAGAGCAGGCATCAGCATGTACTTAAACCTATTGCTGAATTTGCATTCTACTTGCTGCCATGTTTGATGTGTTCCCAGGTTCAGGAGGATGTAAGATCCTTGAACAACCACTAGCAGCTACTGGAACACAATCCAAACTCAGACACCCAGAGCTTTGGAAGATACACAGCTTTAGGCTACCAGTTCAACTTACTTCCTGATTACTGTTTCTGGTAGCAGTAGATACATGAAATAGACACTCAGTACCTCATCTGCATCTGCATGCGCTCCTCTAAGGACAATTAATGAATCCATAAGGACTTTGTAATCAATATCAGTAGTCCCACTACACATCCCCAGGGTCTGTACCATTTCTGATTTGGCTATATCTTTAGAAAAGTTTTCCTTTTTTTCCCTCAAATATGAAAAGCTAACCTTGGATTAGAGGTTGGAGGGGTTGCGTCATCAATAGGTTTTACTGAGGCTAGTTAGACTGAAATACGGCAAAAACATTTCTTGAGCATAACCCATTGATCTCAACAAGCAAGTCGTCCATGTATGAGGACAGGTGGGACACTATAGGAACTCAGGGAAGTCTACCACACAAATAACCCACTCTCCATCCCTGGACATGTTAAATTAAAGCACTTTCCTTATAAACACACTGCTGCCCATGGATCCTTCAGCTGCAACTCATATGATCTGTCTGAAAATAAGTAAGTTCGATACTGAAAAGTAGTCACTAGTCTCTCAGCAATAGCTTTCAGTGGAGACACCTGGTGACAGAAAGGTCAAGCTCAGAATAGCTGATGCTTCAGAGAAGATTCCTCACTTCAGTGAGGAGAAGCTTTYTCTCCTTCTCAAGGGAAAGGGTGGCCCCAAGAGCAGGCAGGAGGCAAGCAGACCTGGACTGCAGTCTTGCTGCTCACATAGCCATGGGAGCAGCATGTACAGGCATGTAACTTCCTGATGCCTTTGTGTCCTGTCACCAAGACAAAGCCAAAAAYTTTGAGTGCTTTATAAAATGCTTTAGGAGGCTGCAAGTTTCTGGTAATCTCAAAGATGAAGATTCATTGTCACCTCATTCAAGTCATGGGTAGCTCTATGCTCTCTTGAGAAGCACTGGGGTCCTGATAACAAAAGCAAAGGCATGTCTCTGAACACACTGTCGTGGGTTTGGTTTCTAACCATGGTGGTAGGGGCTGGGGCAGAGTTKATGATAACTCCCTTCTCACCAGCAAGGCCCCCAGCCAGGATTTCTGTACAAACTGAACCTGTAATCACAGCCAGTGCAGCAGCTCCCCTGTGACAGTCATGGCCAGAGGTTCAAGAGACATGAACTTWGTGGGGGAAGGGGGGGGAGAAATTTAGACTTCTGCTATCAAAAGCTTCCCCAGAATTACAACGAGCAAGAAAATGMCAGGTCCACTTGGACATGAAAATCAGACCACCTGCTTCTTTGGAGAGGTGAGTGGGTCAGCTTCACACAGGTCTGACGGCTGATTACCCCCCCCCCCCCATTTAAATTACAGGCTATTTTGTTTATACTGCAGGATAATCAGACAATGTGATTCTAAAGCTGCCCAGAAGGCAGAGTAAACCTTCCTGCTGGGCTGGGCTTTCTGAGGCCTTATTGTCATTCCAATTTTTTTCTGTTCTGGTGCATGGCCTTTATTGCTCTGGGCATGGGCCAGGCCTCCTGTCTGCCTAGGGTTTCCACCTCTTGAAGTTTTCTCTCTGYAAGTGTTGAGAATAGAGAGATCATTCACACTGTAAAAAATCAATTAAAAACAGAGGTCAGTGCTCCACCCTGGGTAGCCAGGACCTTGAAGGGTAAGTGAGGGGTGTTCAATCACCATAGTCAGGCAACAGCCAAGAACCTGCCAAACCTGATACTTGCCATTCCCAAAGATATCTTCAAGCTGATTTCTTGACAGCCTCTTCTGCACCAAGTACCAGTGCAGGCACTGCCCTACTTTACATCACTATGACTCAACCCATCTACAAACCACCTGCACCACCCAGCATGAAAAGACCAACATATTTCCAATCTGGTGGCAGTGTGCTCTGTACCATGGCTTGCATTGCTTTGATTATATCAGGGAGAAACCAAGAGACCAAAAGCAACACAAAAACTACACAGATAAGCCCYCAGGAGCTGCCTGCCCTTGCCCTGCACCCCAGCCACCTTCTCCAGTTTCCCAGCCTGCAAGGATTTTTTTGCTCCCTTCACTCAGGAGCAAGAAAACAAGAGAGAACTAGCTTTAACCAGGAGCATCACGTATGCCCAGCAGCTTTTCTGCAAGGCACAAAGGCTTCACTGCACCTATTTTCTGGAAAAAATGCAACAAGAAARCAGAAAGCTAATACCTTGCCCAAGGACACACAGAGAGCTAGCAGGAGAGCCAAGACAGCAGAGCTGGCATCCCACTTGAGGCCTTCCAGCATTAGCTTCTCCTTTCAGGCCCTACAGRGTAGGAAGAAAGACAGACAGACTGACTAACACATTATCAGAGACCCGACACTGATCTGAGCTGAGCATAAAGCTGTTTCCCTCTCTGCATGCAGACTCTGTGACACTTTGCAACAGGTCCTCTTCAGAGGGAATTAGAGTGAACCASCTTGATTTACCTCAGCAGGGACCACTTTCTCCCTGCTGCCAAGACTCACTTAAGCTCCTACCTGCCCTGGCCRTGTCCAAGTGGGGATGATGCAAGGATTACAGGCTCATCTGTTCCCAATATATCTGTTTACGAACTGTGTGGCCTCACAAAATTTCCCCAGAAAGCTCTTTTCCAAGCTGGCCAGTAGATGGGGGTGGAAGAGCAGCCAAGRTTTGATCTAAGGGGGAGTTTCCACCCAGTCTGGCTGCCTCCTAATGACTGCCARTGGTTAGATGGGATCCTCTGCTCTTGTGGCAATGTTTGTAGCAGACCCAAAATGAGAGGAGCTCTCACTTTCGGTAGTCCTCAGATAGGGGCAGCACAGCTTAGAAACAGAGAAAACACCCATGGGCTTAAGTCTTTGGCCAGTATTTGTAGGTGATAAACCCTGAGATAACTCTACCAGATGTCCCTGTGGTCTCTCTATCCCTCAGTTTCTCTGAAGGTCTAGGGCAGAGAGACCCATTCTCAACCTAAGCATCCTGGCTGCTGGCTGGGGAGATGCAAGGGAACCAGGGGAGCAGGTCTGACACTTTGCTGCTGGCTGCAACACTGCTAATGGATGAAAACAAACAGCCAGGAGTGGTCTTTTCCTGGGAAAAAGAGCCCCAAAAGTCAGTCACACTTCCCCAGCTTGCCTGTACCTGCATGCTGTAACCCAACACAGCAATGCCCAGGGACAGTCAAACCCATGCTTTCCAAATCTGGTCTTGTTCAACTAAGATGTTACATGAAGAGGAGGTAATTTGGAAACCCCAGAAACAGCCTGGAGCCACTGTGAAAACTTCTTCAGCCTCCAATAGCTCTGCTAGGCTCAGGTCTTCCCCCATGCCTGCTGCAGTACATTCCCATCAGAGCGTTTCATTTGCTATTTGCTCAGTAGATGAAGGAGGACAGCAAATGTGGCAGGCAACAGCAAATGCCAGGAGATTTTCTAGMAGAGCAAAGGCACGTTTTAATTTCTGCAAGGTCCTGGTGCCTTCTGACCCCAGCACGAACACACAAAGCTTTCCTCACTGGGAACCAGGGCAGCCAGTTCTGAACAAACTCAGAAGCCAATTGCTTTCGTCCTACAAAGTAAAGAAACAGGAATGAACAATGAGTGATACTCAGTGCCCTGCCCCTGAGCTTTGCTATGTCAGGAGCTGTCATTATGTCGATGTGTAATTATACCATTAATTACTGACCATAAAGCTCTAAAGAAAACAGACCTGAAATGAATATAGCACTGGTGCAAAGTCCTATGAGATAGGTCTTTGGCTGCTAAGGTCATGTGGACCAAGCTACATTTTCTAAATCAAAACTGAATTTGCAATTAGCTCTCCTCGTTATCTAAGTGTGACAAAAGACCTTCCTGCATTTAATGCTGAGAAGGGATGTCTCTGAACAGCCATCAAATGACAGAGGCTTACAAAATACCAACTCGAGTAGAGTGGAGGGACCAGAATCCCAAATATCACTTGGGGTTGAGTAGGGCTCTTGTTTGGTTTTGGATTTGCTGCACACTCAATGTACATCTCTGAGCAAGTCACTTAATCTGACCCTGGACCAAGGTTTAGCTGTCTGTCAAATGTAAGAATAGACTTTTGTCTCCTTCAAAAGGACTCGGAGGTTTAATTACTGGCTGTGCCAAGATGCCCTTAGGTGGAAGCTGCAATGCAAATGCAAAGTATCATTATTAGAGCTTAGCAAATAACTCAAATGTTTTTCTGCAGCAACTCCCTCAAAAAGAAATTAGGTTCCTTTCTGGTGTGCTTGGGCATCTTTCCAAGCTCTCTTGTTGTGACACCAGCAAGTGAATAGAGAATTAAGAATATGAAGATAATGCGCCAAAAGTCAGGGCCCAGCTCTTAAACCTTAGTSTTTGCACCGGAGCCTGATGGCCTTGTCTGCAGGCATAAAACCTGCACCAGCAAAGGGCTGTGACAGAGCTACATCTGGCAGCTCCCTGATGCAGGATGCCCTGGCTGGCAGCCTGCAGCTGATCCAGCCACCTGAACAACTCCAGACMCCCAAGGATGTGAAATCAAGGGCCAGATGGACCATACCAGCAACCTTCTCCCACCACACTGGTTCCCAAGAGCTTCAGGGTTGGGTTTTGTGCCAAAGTCACATCCAGTCATGTGCTGGGTGACCCCTCCCATCATTGGGAGAGGTGCACCCAGTCACCTGCTGGGACAGGCACAGGAGGACTGGTTGTACAACAGGAGCAACATCATTTCCATCACAGTCCAAAGCCTTCACATGCTGACTTAGGAAGGTCTGCAGCCTGCCACACTGGCACCCTTAGTCTTAGTCTCTGTGTGTCAGGTCAGATGATGATCTCCTGCGGAGAGCCCCTGCAATGCCAGGCCTCATTGCACAAGGGGTAGCAAAAACAGAAATCAGTATAAGGGAGARGGGTTTTCCTAACAACAAAAACACATCCCAATTAGCCCAAGCTGTCCAAATCCCAATGATCTGAGCCATTTTACACTAGCCTCTGCAAAGTCCAAGACGAACATTTGCATCATAAATTCTTTGGGATGGATATTCTCCGGGGTTAAACACTTGCCATTAAACTCCAAGAGTTTATGAGGATCTGACAAAACCTCCTGGCTCCTGCTGCTACTTTCCTGCAGTGCTGCGCACCGGGCGACYGCTGCTGCCCCAGTCCCTGCAACATGCAGGTACGTCACAACACGTCCGGCCTCTGCAGCAGCAGCCTCATGCGAGTGGAAACAGCACCAGGGAATATTTTCAATTAGCTTTATAGAAAACATTTGCCTGAAGCTGGATGCTGTGCGAAACTCCTGGACTCTCCTTTTGCTTTCGGAGCTGGGGGTGAAGGGGGAAGAGCTTTTTTCAGATTTGATTTCCAAGAGCATGTGGTTTGGCTGTCAGGAGCCAGAGCGTGATTCAGAAGCTGGCAGCTCCCTGAGCGCACCACACCCAGGCTGCTCCAGAGCTCGGCACAGCCCCAGGAGAGGGCCCAGGACATGAAACCACAGCGCTGGGGTGCTGGCCTGCCTGCCGGCACGAAGCCCTTGTGACTCAGCTGGTGTGGCGCTTGCATGCCGGCGCGGGGATGCTACAGGCTCCTGCAGCAGCCTTCAGAGGGCTCCTTGCAGGTCYGGCTGGGGGAAGGACAAGGGGCGGCCAGGAGCAGACTGCCACTGTGCAGAGCACTCCGCTGGGCGCTGGTCTCRGGGGACTTTCCTTGCATCTACTTGGGTGCAATGGCAGGAGCGGGCTGACCCCACTGAGCACCTCCTGTCTGCTGCTCTGCCACTACCCTGAAGCTAACTCTTCCAGTCCTCAATCCTTCCCCTGGGCTCCAAGGAAAGCGTCATCAGCGCCAACAAGGCAGATCACCCTGACATCCGCAGACACGGCCAGACAAGGCTGCCCCAACCTCAGTGCTGCCCGCAGCGAGGCAGCGTCTCCAAGCCCTGCCGGATACCGTTGCTCACCTTCTGCATGCAGTTACCAGCAAGCCCCATAATGTGAATTTTTCCATCTAAGTAGCTTCTCCTTCCCTCCATGGCTGGATTTTGCTCTAGGTCTCAAAGACGCAGGGGTCTCTCCAGCACCATGAGCCAGTTGCACAGTCTTTCGTCACAGCAGTCGTCTTGCCCCGTGATGCGGCTTCACAGCCCCTTTGCATGGAGCAGTCCCATTTGCTTCAGCTCCCCTGGTCCAAAAAGCAGCAACAACAGCAAGGGACCCTGGGGCCAGGAGAGTGGCATGGCTAAAACCGACAGTAAAGCACATGGCAGCAAAACTGAGCTCCTCTCTCAGCGCAAACGCCTTTGAGTTTTTTTTGTTTGTGTGTGTGTGTGTGCACACATGTGCATTTTGTTTTGTTTTGTTTAAACATTGGCAATTATGAAAACGTTTCCTCCTCTGGCTGGGCATTTCCTTCTTCCCTACCACCCTGCAAGGGTGTTCTCAGCCTTGCCACTGCTCCGCAGACTCAGAAACATTTGCAGTCGGCTACCACAATATACAGAGCAGCAACTTAATCGGGGAGGGAGGGAGACGGATGTTTTTCATCTGCAGCTGATGATCCTGGGTGCATCATTAGGGACTAGCTGGGCACGATTTTGCAGTGGCACCATGCATCCATCATCTTCTGAGGAGCTCTGCACACCAGTTCTCTTCGGTGYTCCTCATGCAGGTCTGGTCCCCTGTTTGCAGATGTCCTGGTGCCTGTGTGGCCCATGCCTGCGCTCCCAGCTGAGCCACAGCCTTTGCAAATTCCTTGTGGCCCCAGCATATGGTTTCTGAGAGATGGATCTGCCATGCAGACTGTGACACTGTGAAAATGTAAGACCATTTATAATTAAAGAAACCCGTTGCAAATTAGTTAACGGTACAAGGCTGCACCAAGGCCAAAGCTGTTAAAAGTCTGAAGCCTTTCAGCCAAGCCACTCTCAAGCCATGACAAGTCAAATAAATAAAGTTAATAAAATACCCTTGAAATGAAACACAGGTCATGTACTTGATCTGCGTATTTATAAAAGCCTAGTCTAATCCATCCAAACTTTCTAGAAAAAAGATCTCGTTGGTCTTTGATCCTGCCTGTGCTGCTTCAGGGAGTATCAGTTTGCCTTCAGCAAAGTTAGATCAGATTAAAATTTGCCTTAAAAGCAGCAAKGTCCACACCGAGAAAGGAAGTACCTAACCACCATCTCTGCAAACCCGCACGACGCCGGCCGTGCACAGCCCCCGAGTGGTACTTTGGTGCGCTGATGCGTAACGGGAACGTTTCTAGGAGCATTTTTTGCACTATTTTCAGAGAAACCAAAYGTTATGCTCTCCCAGGCAAGCCGACCACTGCCGCTTAGTCTGCACCAGCAGGATTTCAAAGGTGCCCCATTTCGCTGAACGGCAGAGAGCCCCATCCTCATGCTGCTCCTGCAGAGGGAGGGTCCCACGTTGCAAAACCACCACCACCACCACCAGCACGGTGACTTCGCTTGAAAGATGAATTACCAAATCTGTCTGTTGGGCAGCAGCACAGCAGAGCAGCCTCGGCACGGCACAGCAATTCGAGGTGAGATTTCTTTCCTGGCTCTGCCGCTCACCTACTGAGTCTCCCTTCCACTCCCCTCTCCTCACCTGCCTTGGGTGCTGGAGCAGTGAAGAGTACACTGGCTGTGGAGCACCCCTGCCCTATGGCTAAGATCTGAGCTGCTGCAGCACCTGCCTATCCAGCATTATAATCTAAAATCAAATCTTAGAGGTGCAGAACCCCTCTGACCCCAAAAGTTCAACTAAACCCGTTAAAATTCATCCAAGATCCTCCTGGCAAAATACAAGACCCTCTCGTTTGTCCAGCACTGGGGACTCTGAGGTTTCTGCAAAAGTCTCACGTTCCCCTCTTTGCATTAGGGAATCTCACTGACAGCAGCAGCAGCAGGGGGAAGAGCATCCCATGGGGTTTGAGCGCCAGGAGCAGCGTGGCAGGGCGAAGGCAGCAGYGTCCCCGCAGCTGCTAACACTACCCTAGCACAGCGGTATGGGGCAGGGGGGCTTTCACTCTCTGTGCACACAGCCGGGGAAGCTGGGCCCCTCCGGGAGTCGTAGAGCGTGCCTCCCTCCCCGAAGGGCTTTGAAGAGTGACCCCAGAGGCAAAACCTCTCCGCACCAAAGCACCTGGGTAGCTATAAACACCGCAAGCTGTCAGCAAACTCCCTCCCAGCAAAGGAAGGGATTTGGCAGGGTGGGTGTGAAGGAGTGCATCGTAGCCTGAGAGATTAACGGCTTCRCCGAGGCTGAAGAGTCAGGGGGAGGAAAAGTCTCCGAGGCGTCAGGGCTTGGTAGGACAAGATGCTTCTCTGTGATAGCAGAGCTCAGAGTTGCTCCATGTGTTCGCAGATATAAATACTTGTGTGAATGCAAGGGAAACCGCAAATATTATCCATCCAAAAACTTGCCCAGGAAGTGGCTCTAGAGATTATTATCTTGGCTATAGGGTACTAGAAAAACAAAGAAAAATATGAGTTCACGCCAGCAGGACCGGTGGTCTGATAATGTCTCGATGAGGTCAGGGAGGGGGAGTAAAGATGGAAGAACCACTAAGACAAAAAGCTGTTGTTACAAAAAAACTCTCTTGTCCYGCCCATGCTCCTACAGAGGGTAGCTTAAGCCCCTTCCTCTTTCCGATCAGGATTAGCAAACACTGTTTCTAGCTCTCCAGGAACCAAAAAAAAACAGCTCCAAGCTCCTGCCCAGCTCTTCAGTTTGG
This sequence comes from Rhea americana, assembly GCF_003343005.1. Lineage (NCBI taxonomy): Eukaryota > Metazoa > Chordata > Aves > Rheiformes > Rheidae > Rhea > Rhea americana. The sequence goes on from NW_028185461.1 coordinate 1,800,659, forward strand.
CCAGTGCATATGCATGCCCACCCCTGATGASAGTCAGCAGGCACCAGGTTTGTCCAGGCATCACACTTCCAGAGGAGCAGCTGCCGCACCAGCGTCACCCATGCCCAGTTTGGAGCCTGCAGGCACACTATGAGCCGGTCCTCTGGACTGCAGATCCAGGCTGTTCCCTCCCTCCAGGATTAAAGGGTCCTTTGGACCTTCCCATGAAACCCTTCTCCCTAGGATAGCATCTCAGGAGGATGGCCAGCAGAACGCTGATGCCCGCTTTCCGTTGCCAGCAGCCACGTGAGCAGTCCTTGCTCTCAGGACCAGTCATGCTGCCATGCGTTTCCCTTAGTCTGGCCTGTTCCCGAATAGCCACATAGCAAATGCTGCTGAGATAACCAACTTCCAGATAACACAGCAAGGGAYAGCTTGCTCTAGCAAACACCGTGCAACAACCTGGGATGCCTGGGAGGTASGGCCTCTGCCACGGCTCCGGCTCAGGCTCTTCTCTGAACTTTGGGAGCCCTCACCGCTCTCCCCACCCCATCGCCCACAGCCTCAGAGTGAGTCAGTGCCCATACATGTGATGACAAAAATAATACTTTGTTTCTCTGGCAATTGCCTTTGCACTCTGGAGACAGCGCTGTGCATGCTGTCACTTTGCAAATATGCAAATACCTCTCTTGGCTGCGGAGGAAACACGAAGTGAACAAGTGCCATCAAGGCTCAGAAGGCAAGTCAGAAGGTGGTAAGCACACACGCACACATGCATGCATGCACACACACATTTTGTGCTTGCAGGCACAAGAATATCTGGGCTGTCTGAACCTTTGCCGTTGGTCTCGGCTCAGGYCCAAGCTGGCCTGTCGCTGAACAGCGGCTCAAGCTCTGCTCACCCAGAGTGAGCAGTGCAAATAGCGCACTGAAAAGAGTCAATATCATGGGTGAATTTCTCCCCTCCCCAGATCTAGCTGAAGACAGAAGTGATGCAGAGCTACCTGGGCAGGAAGGCGCTTGGGGTGGGGAAACCATCAGCAGTAATGAAGTCTCACAGCCCTGAAGCCCCGGTGACAGGTAGCTAGTGATAGCTGCTGTGCTCGCTGGGCAGCGATGCTGGGCTAGGCTCTGGCTGGTGGAAGCTCACTCAAAACAGGGTTTTAGCAAGCTGGAGTCCTGGCTTGACAGTGGTAGAAGTAGGATAGAAGGAAAGATGCAATTTGCCTGTGATTATACAAGAAGCTTGTGCAGAGGAAGCAAGTCCAAGCCCTACATTAGCATCCCACTACCGGCATGGACAGTCCTTCCCCTGCGAACTTTGGAGGAACACTTGGAGAACGGATGCTGCAGAGGTGCCAGGATTCATGATTGGAACCAGCTCTTCCCTCCACAGTCAGGGAAATGCTGGAGGAGACAAGAGCCTCCCCCTGCTTTCCCACTTCTCCTCCTGGGGACCCRGGAGCCAGGGCAGGGGTGCACTCCACAGACCCCCCCCGCACAGCCTGTTATTAACCGCCGAGCGCTGCAGCCCCAGCACATGGTATCAGGATGAATCACTCGCTGACCTCCGCCTTCTGCAGCGTTTGGTTTCTAATTTTATGGGCTGTATCAACTGGGTTATTGAATCCAGATGTCTGCAGAACGCGGCTGCAGCACACACAAACCCGCAAGGAAAGGAGTTGGTGGCAAGGACCAGGGCTGATTTTTCATAAGTAAACCATGTCCTAGGGGGAAGAGGAAAACATCTTATCTTCCCTTGGCTGCCTGGGACCGCACAGCAGCAAGTGAAAGGCTGCAATCCCTGCAGACCATCTCACATTTCTCTCAATAACCATTTCTTAGGCTCCTCTTTCCTAAGGATACCAGGTACATGCTCAGATAGGTGCTTGTGGGAGAGTTTTTGGAAACACGGTAGCAACATGAGCCCTGCCCGGCCTTGGTGCCTCCGCCGAGGCACCTGTCCTGCCCTGGGGAGAGCAACCAAACCCACACAGAGCCTCAGTTTTCTTGAACTGGCCCACAACTTTGCCATGGCCTGAGCCAGCCAGTGACCAGTAACACCTGACAGCCGTCTGGGACCTGCATCTGGTTTGCATAAAATGCAGCTGGCTCTGAAACAACAGGAGCATATTTGTCCCAGAAAGGCAAGAAGCAGAAAACATCCAGATTTTGCCTAAACTTCAAACAGAAACCTGCTGAGGGACCTGTCTACAACGTGGGTCTCCTCCTGCGGCATCGCCTGATGGCATGCTGGGCCTTAACACAGCCCAGCTCTTGCATGGGGCCAGGATGGTGTTCAGTTTATATAACTGCATTAAAATGGGCTTTGCTGAGCACACATGTGTCTGTGAAAGGCTGCACCGACAGCATAAGGGGAAGAACTAGCCATGTTCTGCCTTTGGGAGTCCTGAAAAACCCGGCCACAAGCAAAATCTGGGCTCCAACTGTTCAGAGGCTCAGGCAGGGAAGAGGGAAAGTGCTCACCCCTGCCAGCCATGGGGGTTTCAGCAGTTGCCAGGACACGAGGCTTTGGTCAGAGCGGCATCAGTGGAGAGGAACACACACAGCTCSACAGCTCAGCGTTACTGCAAGCCACTCCTGAAGGTGGGCTTCACTGCAGTGCCAGCCCATAGACTGGCTCCTCAGAGCTGGCTTGTGCACATTCCTGCCCATAAATCCCTCTTAGGAAACCGTTTCCCCTCAAAATTTCTAGAACAGTAGCTCCAGTCACAGCCCTGTCCTTGTGGAGTGAGGTCCAACAAAACCCTCACACTGAAGAGCRCTTGCAGGCAAGAGATGATGGGCAGCGGAGACAGGATAATGAGAGGAAGGCTGTGATAACGGCAGGGAGGACAGCCAAGTTTGGCATGAACAGAGGCATTTCAGCTCCCACAGCTTGAAAAGGTGTAGCAGAGAAGGGCTAAATCTGATCCAAGGCACTCTGAGCAGGAGTCTACTAAGTGCTACATGTGGCTCCACTTCCTCCAAAAGGACATGTCCCATCCATCACTGGCAACAATCTGTGCCAGTACCAGAAAGGCAGCAGACTGACACCAAGTGGGAGAATGAGTTTGGTTGTGTGTAGGACCTACACTAACAGCAAGAGACCAAGACACAAATCACTGTGGTTTCTCCTTAGCTTTGTAGTATAGTGATTCCAACAAATAGACTTTTAGGCTTCAGTTTCCCCAACATCTTCCAACAACATTACTTTGCATCCTCTCAGGAGATCCCAAGATCTCAGTCCTGAAGACAAAGGGACCAAGACCTGCCTCCTGTCCCTTGTTTGCCCTCAGTCTTGACCAAGTCTCATAACCTGGTCATGCCTCAGTCTATTCAGCTGTAATAAGATAGCCATCTCCACCTCTGCAAAATGCATTGAGCTCCAGGTGGGATATTTCGACAGCTGGCTTGCTTCTTGCTAACTGAAAAAGAAAAACAAAAAAACCCTACTTGCTCCTTGCTAACCAAAACCGACTGTGAAACGTTTTCAGGRAATGAAAAATTTGGCCATTTTGTCCACATCTTGGCCTCCAATCCTCCTGAATAAGCCCTATGAGAACATCCGCTTTCTGCAGAGAAGKCAGCATAAGATTTTCCGTACCTCTGCGTGGCTCTCAAGAGGGGTGGAAGATATGCCAGCACTTTAGGCTGGCATTTTGCTGGTTGATGCTGGGGTGGCAAATGGGAATTTCTCTGCATCTATCTTCTTTCCGGCTGCTGCATGCACTCTGTGTCATTGACTACTCAGCCCTTCACCGCAAGTAGGGACATGGGTGCTAAAGGCATGCTCTGCTCTCCCATTTTCTCTGCAGCTTCCACACCTTGCTGACCAGGACAGATGGAATTTGTGCAGAGATCCAGGGACACAKCTCAAGTACTGCATCCAGTTCTGGGCTCCCCAGTACAAGAGAGACATGGAGCTACTGGAGAGAGTCCAGCATAGGGCTACAAAGATGATCAGAGGACTGGAGCATCTGCCCTGTGAGGAACAGCTGTGAGTGCTGGGCCTGTTTAGCCTGGGGAAGAGAAGACTGAGGGGGGATCTTATCAATGTGGATAAGTACCTGAAGGGAGGGTGTCAAGGGGACCGGGACAAACTCTTTCCAGTTGTCCCATGTGACAGGACAAGAGGCAATGGGCAGAAATTGAAGTACAGGAAGTTCAGCCTGAATGTGAGGAGGAATTTCTTCCCTGTGAGAGTGACAGAGCACTGGAGCAGGTTGCCCAGAGAGGTTGTGGAGTCTCCTTCTCTGGAGATATTCAAGGCCCSCCTGGATGCAACTCTGTCTACCATGCTCTAGGTGACCCTGCYTGAGCAGGGAGGTTGGACTAGATGATCTCCAGAGGTCCCTTCCAACCTTACTGATTCTATGATTCTATGACATGCATGGGTTTTCTCATTTTCTACCTTGTCACCTCAGAAAGAACAAAATATAGAGAGAAGGTAATAAAGAAGAGCTTGACCTTCGCATTGGTATTCCAGCTCATGTGACTGCACCTCAGCAGGCAACTGATTCATTCCTTTGCTTGGCCACTTTTAGGACTGCTCCTGCCTTGCTCCATTGCCTGCAACTCAGAAAGGGACCTTTTAGGGCAGTCAGTGAATCTGAGATGGTATTTCTCTTGTGTACAAGCCACACGCACACACTTCGAGAAAGTTCAGAAGGCTCAAAAAGGATGAGTTTTACATATGAGTGTCCTAGTGCCAAGTTTCAACCTAATGTGGATCACAACAGCTGACATATAACACCCTCTTTAAAGCCAGGCTTTACTTGGAGGGAATCTCTGCCAGAAACAGAAACTATAGCAACTGCTGTAATAAAATAACATTTCAGTGTAAAGCTATTTTTACAGCACACTGCCACGTTCGTGGCATGACAGTTTACAGCATTTTTCAGATGTCTGCTGCCAGAAGATTTAGATGGATTAGTTTCTTAGTAGTTAAAGAGGGAAGGATCATATTAGGTTGTCAAAGACACCCCTTTCCCTTCAATAGCAAAAATTATATCCTAAGAGATGATTCATCAGGTGCTGATTTCACACCACACTTGATCTTGGCTGACTAAAAGGCCAAGATTGCCTAAGGCCCCAAACCTGGTCACACTGAAGTCAATAGGACTTTTGCAATTCACTTCAGTAAGACAGCTGTAAAACAGCCCATGATCAGACTCGCCTGAAGCCTAGAAACCCATATCCATGCTACTCACGTAAGAAGCCACAAAGGGCTATGATCCATGATAGATTAAGGTTTATCTCAGCGCAGCTGAAGCCRATGCAAATGTTGCCACTAATTTCAGTGGGGCCAAAATTCCAGCTGAATTTGCTTGCCTTAATGTCTGCACAGCACCATTTCTTCCTGCCCTTCCAGTCCAATGTTGTTTTGTCTCTTACACACTTCTTTGGTCTCTTTTCCAGTAGGAAAACTTTTTCAATATTAATGAAGGTGGAAAAGAGGGAGATGAATTCAAGTTTGACTGGTATTTAATATGATCCTGCCAGTGGATGTGCAGTGAGTGGACAGATAAATTGGTCCAACAGGCTTCAGAGCTGACAACACAAACAAAGGCAGGGGAAAAAAGAAAAGAAAAAAAACAATTCTGTTTCAAAGAGATGCTGATGTCAGATGCAATGCTGAGTGAACATTAAACTACTGTTTAGAGAATTTTTCTTTCCCACTAACTTAATGCAAGTGATTTTGGTATCTCCATGAATATAAAAGACCAATAGCTCTAAACTGAAATAGTAGGTTTGTGGTTAGTAATGCCAAGGCATGTCAAACCTGATCAGAAGTCTCCCCAGGACACCAAGTCTTCTGTCCTTTATTTCATCCAAGGCTTTAACGATGGGAGTCTCATCTGGGTTACCCCTTTCTTGGCCTCATTCTACCTTGCCAATGTATCTTTTTGCTTATCAACATCCTTTTCCCACAAGTAGCTTTTGTTTTTGTCATTTTGTCAAAAAGTTTGGACTCCAACAGTATTTTACTGGTGCACTTCAGGTCTCCCCAGGACTCTCTCTTCTTCTACTAACAAGAAGACACCCATCATTGAGTTTACCGGAAAAATTACTCCCCACCTTAGCCATCAAAACCCACAGGTACCATTTAATTTCCAAAGAAGCCTTAATCAGGATTTAAATTTTGCACAGACTTTGCCAGGGTCTTTCTTCAAATCCTTTCTGAAACTGTGAACCATAGTGAATATGGAGTTACTTCCATTTTAACTTCTGTTAGCACAAGAAAGTGTGTAACGCTGAATGAAATCAGAAGTTGCCTCCCAAAGGAGTGGGACTAGGTGCAGACTTCTCATTCCTCTAGAAATCTTGCAAACTCCTGAGGCTTTGAGTGAGGGACACATTGCGCCACGTGCACACCATTTGAAACAAAAGGAGTTTGGGGACCGCCTTTGTTTGAAGGGACACCCATCTGTAAATAAGCACACCTTGRGCAGCCTGACGTGAACAAACCTTGTAGGTGCCCATCTCCTCATTCAGAAAATACATATCCTGCTCGCCCTCTTAAATAAATCCGTGTCTCATTAGGCTGCAAGAATGGCCAGGGAGAGCTTTTCTTTTGCTAAGTGTTTACTGGCGTCTTTTATGCATGACTCAGTCACATTGCTTACACATAGAGTGCAACTCTCTGTGTATACTGGGATGGGGAACAACCTGCGGACAAAGCACGTATTAGTGACACAAACTACTCAGGAACGAGTGTTCTTCCCAGGTCTGCGAGCCAGACCATCCTTGCCCTTGTTTACCAGTACAGGGCCCATGAGAAATCGGAATGGGAACCACTATACACCCACTCAGGCCAGGCAGGGCTGACAACACCAGGTGCAAAGCAATGGAGAAATAGGCTGGCGAGCAGTCAGCCCTATTCCCTTAGGAAGATGGTTGCTAATCTGATACCTGGAATTACAGTGAACAGCAAAGAGCACTACCCAGTGTACATAAAAATTAAAAATCTCTAGATCTGGCCCTCCTCTCCTGCAGGAACTGGTGGTTCTGAGGCGAATTAAGTACCTGAAGGTGCATCTGGCTGATGTTCTCAACAGAAACTAATGTAATGCCCACTGCTTGTGGGCAGCCACCATCTGCTTTCCCTTTCCTCCCAGCCTCAGCTTCACCACTGCCCCGCCCCAGACCGGATCCTCTCATTTCGCATGGGAAGATCAGACCAAGATGTCCAGAACGATTGCAGCCAACAYATCAGGTCTAATCCGCATAGTTGCTGAGCACTGGCAGATCTCCTGACAGCACCCTCAGCACACTGCAGGACTGGGATAGAAAATAAAACACCAACAATGAGAGACAGCTTTCCAAAATTTTAACCTTAACCTCAGCATTGGTTTCCCACTATGTAAAATGAGGATAATAAAAGTTGCCTGATGCTTAGGGGGTATTTTGAGGCTTGATCAAGCAATCTCTAGTGAGCGCTTTGAAGATGAAAAGTTTTATTATTATGTGTTATACTGAAACATGATGTATCAATTGATCAGAAAGCTTTTAACACAGAGAGAGTCAATACATTTGAAAACTGTATTTGTATGTTACAGAATGACCTGCCAATGCAGGAAGCTGCAAAGCAAATGTCTGAGGGCACATCTGCAGCTGGTGTAAAACAGCACTGCTGTAGCTGCCTGCAACAATACCATCCTGAGTTACATCAGCCAAGAGACCAGCTTTTTTTGCAAAAGTGCCCATTCCTCTAAAATTCTTAACAAGGCCAGTCATCCCGGTGTTGACCTGTTTTGCAAGAGAGGAATCACTGTTCTCATTATTTAACAAATTTGGAAGCGAGACAAGGAAAGAAGTAGTGAATTACCCAAGCTCATGCTAAATATTGGTGTGGAAACTGCAGTTTTTTACTGAGGTCTCCAGGGACCTCATCTACTATCCTTCCYTCAAGCCCTTCTTATTGACTCTTAACACCCAAGGCAACCTCGTGGGTCAACTCTTAGCTGGGCAAGAACAGAGTATAACCCACTATTTACCTAAGGTATACAATTCAGCACCAAGACTTGAAGGGGAAAATGTATTAATCATATTCGAAAGACTTCCAGTAACACCTTCAATGTTGACACACAAATAATAACAAAAAAAAGAAGAGAAAAGGCGTGCCAATGCAGAACTATGCATGTGGAACAAAGATGCCACCATGGTGGAAAAACAGTAAGTCTCACCTTCCCTCAGTCATCTGCCGTGTTTTCAATACATGAGGGTTTTTTTGCCTCTCACTATCTTTGTCTGAACTGTCTGTGCAAATCTTCCCATTTCACACAGTCGGGAAGCCTGGCCTAGCTTGCTCATGGGATGACCATGATCGCAGCTACGAGTAACAGAGTCAAAGCGATCTCTGAGCAAAACCCCAGGCTACATTTAGGAAAGCCCTGTCAGGACATGGCCTGGGCTGAGTGGGGCTCCACAGTGCTCCCACAATCCTAAATCCTCACCAAGTCAAGGGCACATGGAGGGAGAGAGGAGAAGGAGATTTGCACTGGCACAAGACCAACCTGTCTTCCTCTGTCCGTGACTCCTTGCCCTTCATTTTTCTTATGCCACGAATTTCTTCACAAATATCCAAGAGGCCAAAGCAGCAAAGGCAGTGCCAGGATCAGCATATCCCACACCTGGGAGCAGCAAGAGAGGGAGATCCTGCCAAGAATTATTTTAACTTTCAGTATTTCTGGCATCAGAGTATCAGTCATATGACTCCTGCTGGTTTTGGGGTTGTTTCGCTGACATAAGCTGGTCCAGACCAAAAAATCCACGTGCTCAGAGAGTGCGGGTTTGTTTCTAATGTTAATGGGCTTTCAGTAGCAGAGGGAAAGGATGCCTGAAATAACAGTCCTTTGTTAAATTCAACAGCCTTGAGAAGGAAAATCATCCTAGATATAGCAAGTAACGTACCGCACATATACAGTGCGCTCTGTTCGCCTCCAGAGCGCTGGTCAGGTCACCAGTGGGGAAATTTTCCTGCTGTGTCCTGTGCTCTCTAACAGAAGGAGCTCATCCTTCTCCCAGCACAGAAGAGGAAGGATGGTCTCGAGGCTGCAAGCTGGCCGAGGGGCTGAGACAGGACCACAGAGTGGCTGAGCAAGGATGTTCTGACAGCTCTGGAAGAGCAGGGCTGCAACATGCTCCCCTCCAAATTCTTCTGGGAAAGAATCTTAGTATTCCCCATTTTTTTCCTTTTTTTTTTTACAGAAATTACCATTTTCAGTGCAAGCTGCTTGCATGCAACATCTCTGCAAAAAGGTAGGAATCTAAATAAAACATTTCAATGGATGTCAGCCACACTGTTTCCARTTCACCAGAAAAAACAAAACAAAAAAAAATAGTGAGTTTTCAGACCAATTTGGAAATGYTTTATAAAATCTTAAATATCCTCCTAGGACAGGAAAACTTGTGAAAACATGAAGAAGCTCCAAATGAAAATGTCTGAATTCAGATCCAGTCCTTGGGTCTCACAATTAGCATCCCTGGTCTGGAAGACAGCTTCCTTAACTAAGGAGCCTGGTCTAAGTCAAACTAGCAAGATCAGCATCCTGTTTTGCACCCTTGCTCCTCCGACAAAATTGCCTCTGCAAAATGATGCCCTACTTCAATTCCCAAAAAACCCTGCGAGTGTTCTGGTGCAGAGCACCTTGTTTTATTGTAGACACTTCCCTACAACACCAGAGTYGGACCAGTCACCAGACTCTCTATCCTTTGTGGAGCACGAAGGGCAGCTCCAGAGGTGACCTAGCTGGCCATGCCAGTGTTGATGGCCTCTGGAGGTGCCTCCAGTGACATTCTGAGCTCTTTTCAACCGGCAGATGCCAATCGCTCAATGGCAAAACTCAAGAGTTCTCATACGGTAATTTCCAAATCATTCCTCATTTTCCCTCCCCGTTCCTCTCCTCCCTTACTAGAACTGTTAAGGTGAAGAGCAAGCAAATGTTAAAAAATCATCCATTCTGACAACAACTATTGCTAAATATGCTGGGCTTCTGTCTTGATACAGCTTTATTTGTTACTAATTCAGCTCAGGTTTTCCAAAGGTTTGTGCAGGAAGCTGGAGAAGGTGGTGGTGTTTTTCCAGGYTGTTACACATATGGCGCATTTGTGGAGGGGTTCATCTCTAGTGGAAATTGCTGCCCTTTTGGATGATACTGGGAGCTTTTCCCCTACCTGGGTCAAGGGAATCTGGCTAGGCTGTCATGGGAGTAAGGGGCAGATGCTAATACAGTGAAATAATTATTAAAAAAAAAAAGTCATGTGAAAAGCAACAAAAGTAGGGGGGGGGGTTATTCCATTATTTGACTCCAGCTGCTGACCTTGGCTCTGGGAAAATAATTATTCTTGACTTCGAAGTGGGGAGGTTTTTTGCGCCAAAGGCAAATGTCTATAGATTTATACTATTTGGAAAAATCAAAACGGCTGCGAGCCAAGCCATCCAGCTTATAAAACACAACCAATCCTCTGGGGATAATTTAAAGCTGACCCTGCAGCACTGAAATTCCAGCCATACATGACATGAAACGTAACTTGCACCGCTTTCTTATCTGCTGGATGCTCCCATCAGTGTGGACATAAGGGACGAAGAGCAGCCAGAAGGAGAGTGGAAAAAAAGGCTTCAGAATATGTTTGTGCTAATGAAGACGAAAAGGCCTGGCAGGCCAGGAGGCAAACTTTGTTATCCACACAGCCAAGAGTTGCGAAGGCAGCCACAGGCCATGCTTTTTCCGTTGCACTTCGCCAAAATAACCCTTAGTGTGCTCCAGGGACAAAACACAGCCCACTCTTCCCTGCTCTGGCAATTCAGGGTTAGATCCCRCTTCTGCCTAATGAAAGCTGTGAGCTGCAGTGATTCACTTCTAGGTAATTAGGACTAACCCATCTTTGACTGGTTTAGTCYCTCATCATCCAGTCTTTAGATGTAGCTACCTGGCCGAGCCCCTTTTGATCTGTGAGACTGCCTCTGGCCCGAGGACGCTCCAGACCGTGTACCGTGTCCTGGCGCAGTGCTGCTGTCACTGCTGCCAGGACAAGAAAAACCCTTTGCTGGGGGAGGAGCTCTTTTAAAAATGGCTGGAGCTGCAGGGTTGCAGGAGRTTTTCATCACGAGCCAGAGCGTAGGGAGCRTATCCTGCCATGGGATAGAAGGAGCATATCCTGCCATGGGATAGAAAGGCCTTCCTGGGATTTCGCATTCGGCTGCTATAATTGCTGTAACCTCTGCTTCACAACTCGTTGCAACAGTTCTCTGCTCTGAATCACCAGGACAAAGTGGCTTCTCTGGAAAACTATCGGGACAAGGCTCCTCCAGAGCAAACTCATAAAACAATCCAACAACTGACTTAGGGAAAATATATTCCAAGGCTTTAATAAAATAGACTGATAATTCCTGCAGCATCAAACTCTAGATTAAAGGGCATAGCAGCAAGACAGTGAAGCTGAGACACCTCGACATTCAGCCAGTGTCCAGCTGCCAAAACAACTGCTGGACTCCTGCAAGGATCCAGCTCGAGCTGCCTGTTGCAGCGACCAGTTTCCGAATCCCCYTCTCCAGAGTCACGCTGTCATTCCTCTGTCTGCCGAATACGACTCATTACATTTAAGATCAGAATTTTAGCACTTTTTAATGAGCAAAGAGAAACTTCACACTACTGAGTCCACAAACATGACGCTCTCCACCCATCAGCTGGTGTTTGTACCTGTGCGCACACACCCATGCAGGAGTGTGCATCCACACCTCAGTGATGACAAATAAATTACATAAGGGATAGATTTTAATTCCAAATTTGCAATTGGTTTCGGTCTCAAGCCTCCAGTAAAGCAATGAGCAGCGTGCTGTTGCACTTGCAGCAGCAGACACTGGGGAGGTGTCTCAAGCATCATCTTGCAGCGCTTTTAAGTTGTTGTTGGTATATCAGCCCGTATGCTGCGTGCAAAGCCTAAGCGGCTGAGCTCACCTCTTTGCTAATCCCCCTCTTTTACCCAGAAGTCCTTAGCAGCTGTAAGAGCACACTTAGGTTTCACTGCTCACTCACAGTGGGAAATTCTGAGAGACAGAGCTTGTGACTGAAAGATTTTGCCAAGTAAAATATTGGCCTGCAATACTGTCCTAACAATACAAAGTAGTCGACACCATAAAATAAACAATTGCAGACAGCATAGCAAAAGGGTATTTGGAACTGCTAAGGATCTCTGCAGAGGTATTACTAAGCCAGGCTGGAGTTAGTAAAAGCAGTTTTTATGACAAAAACAAGTGTGAACAGTCAGTCTTTCCAACACCCTGGTCCCAACATAGAAAGAGCATCTCTGTTTGAAACAGGCCACATGGCAGGATTCTTTATTCAAGTTCCACAACATRTACAGTGCTCAGAAGTAACAGAAAGAGTGAAAATACAATCAAAGCAGAGTATCCATTAAAGAACAAGTGTACGTATGTTCACAACCCTCATACTTGGGCATACTGTTGCACATAGACATGGCAAAAAGGAGAATTAAGAATTGCCATATTCTCTTAATATATCACAAGAAAATCATCCTAACCGCAGGCAAAAATTTTCATTGAAAGCATCAGCTGGACTTAATTGGTGACAACAGTTTACCTACCTAAGCCCATCATGCTGAAAACATCAGTAAACAAAAAACAAACAAAAAAAATTAAATATATCATCTTTATTTCACARCATAACCAAAAGGGCTCATACCAGATAGGATTTCCAGCATCTGATATAACTGCTGCTCTTTTTGCTGTCACTATATGGAGTCTAAAATTTTCATAGAAACCAGTTAGCCACCTTTGAGCACATCCAAAAATCTCCCTTACTAGATGAAAGGACACATAGAGCCCCAAAGCACACCTACAGTAACTAGGTGTTAGCCACAATCAGGATTTCCATGCAACAAGTTATTTGCACTTTATTTTCAGAGATGCACAATCAAATTTAAGTCCTGCAGATTGGAATACTGGTAGTATCACAATCCTGTCAGATGCTTCAGAGCTAAGTGAGGACTTCACAGTACTGGGGCAGTGGCATAACCTACTCATTTCTTGAGCTGACCTTGTCCATAGAGATGGACTAAATCCTCCACTGAAACATCTCTTTTCCAAAATCCTCTAGCACAGAAAAGAACAGCTTGAGAGATATCCATCTGCCTTGAGTAGAGTGCCTAAAAGTTAGATGACAATATCTGGACCGGTCACCCTAAGCTCCATTTGAAACCCATGGTGAGAAGCAGTCGTCTSAGAAGACAGGTCATCTATCCTACCTTCGAACAAGGTGCTTCCACAGGGAGGTGCCTCTATTCTTGCCAATGATTATAAAGAGGTGCTAGGGTGAATAGCTTAGTGCTGGATGACTTTYAGCCAGCTACAGGCAGTTGAGGTGATTCCCATCTTTGATATCATACGAACACAAGGTCTTTTTTAGATCCTATATTCATACAGCCTTCATTTGTCCATAGCCTGATAACCCCTATGGGAATGTGCAGCAGCCAGGCAGCCAGCACTGTGCTTGAACACAAAAACCTCAGAGAGGTACCTGAGGCAGCTGRTGGATGGCAGTAACCTCCTAAATCCTCATTTCGCCTCCTGAGAGGGCTGCCTGGCACACAGCTCCATGGTCCCATGCTTYCCATGCTCAGCACTTCTCCAACACCCCTTTTACCGGAGCATGGGCTTGACTTGGCTTTAGAGGCCTTTCATTGCCAAGTAAGGACAATTTCTCTGACCTTTCTCACCATTTCCTGTGGTAATATAATGCTAATTTAAAATGTCATGCCCTGCGGCTTCTCTATAAAAAAGCAAACAAACAAGCAAACAAACAGACCAGATGAGTTTTTCTGTAAGCAGCAGGACCAACACAGGGTATTTTCCTGGGGTTTTCTGCATTGCGGTTGGATTCTCTGGTATACAATAGAGGATGTGTGCGATGATTGAAACCTCTTTTGTGGCTGGAACATTTATATCATTCCCCTATGCAGATTCTCTGTTGTCTACTAAGTTGAGCTAGGATGTCAGTCTTCTCCTCAGTGCAGCTATTAATAAAAAATTCCTTTCTCTTTTGAGCTGTTTATTTCTACACAGTTTTAGAGATACAAAATCTTTTTCAGAACATTATCAAGACATCATATTTTGCTGAAAATGGTGCAGGGGTTCGAAAATTAATGGGCAGGAGTGAATGTGGAAGGATAAACAAACACATGCACATGCATATATAAACACCCATACAAACACACCATCCCTTTCTCCTTAGGGAACTAGGATTAAAATAAAATAAAAATACTATGTAGGGCTTGAAATTTTGCCATGACCCAACTGCATCATTTCCTATTTTTAGCTAAGCTTTATAAAGAAACAAGACTTCTGTGATCATGCAGTCTGGCGGGCTCCACACCCCAAACAAGTTTTCGTGTAGTTGGCCAGTCCCTATCGTGTATGAGACATGGTAGAAACCTCAAAGATAGAGCATCCACAAGTTTTGTGAAATCAGCACCTCGGTAAAGGGAAGGGAGATCCTGAATTCAGTGACTGCACAGTGGGAAAGGCTGACAAAATTTAAATCATAGGTCATCTTGTCCAGCCAGTGCACACACACACACCGGTCAGTAACCACCTGCACACCAGCCAAACAGCCAGGTCGTGTAGCCCTGGATTAGCCACGTGCAGCCCTGGACTGGCCACATGCTTTCTCCCTCTTTCTTGGAGARGAGACAAGTGATATTACTGCAGGGGCGGAAACATAGATGACAGAGGAACCAAATCTGCAAGAAATCCAATTTCATTATTCTGCAACTCAGGATAATATCTTTTGTTTCCCCTGGAGAATACATAACATGCTGAGCCCACTCCTGCAAATACATTTCCAAAGGTTCTTTTACTAAATCTTTGAGGCTTTACAGCCAGAATTAAGAGGGTAGAATACACAACAGGGGCCAGATTTCTAAAAGACTCAGAACCCCAAATCCATGTTTTAGGATAAGCCCCTCTACAAAACAAGTTCTTCCAAGAGCTTTGCTCTGAACTTTTTTTTTTTTTTTTTTTTTTTTTTTTTTTTTTTTTTTTTTTTTTTTTTTGCAATTGGGATTGTATGTTTTTCAGCAAGTCCATTTAGAAAACAAGCACATGATTTTCTTCCTTCCCTTGGGGAGGGGCATACTTGCTTATTAAAGATTTTATGTGATGCAAATTTCTGTRTGCTTCTCTCTAGAGGTGGTGAACTCACAACTCTGAAACCTGGCCTGTTCTCTCTCTTGTAAAAATGGCTCATCTTCTTGCTTTTCCTACTAAAATGCATTTTGGCAGTCCTTGAATTTCTCCTTCATATTTGAAAAATAGCCCAGTTTGTTTCATAGATTGGTAATACAAAAGTTCACTTTCCTTGTCTTGTTGGTCTGTCTGACGGTGTGTTTTGTAGAGAATAGGTTTTCAAACAATATAAACTTCTTCTCTAAATCACTCATCCTATCATTGACTTCAGCCCTTTTCCAGAGACAATATCAAACTCTACCTCCACTTCAGGCTTTGCATGGGGAGACAGTCCCATTTAGCAGAGTAATGTACAGGATTGTCGGGCACTGTACACATGCATTAAAGAAAAGCGTATTTTCGAAAAGCAACTTTTAGTTCARTCATAGTTTTCAGAAGACACCCCAGTTGTCAGCTCCTGGAGCGATATAAGAAAACAAGACAAAGCTTTGAACAACTGCCATCTCTTTGTATTGATCTACAACCCTGCTGTGCCAGGCTGAAAACCCAGACACGCTCAGTCTCATCGTACACAGAGACGAGCCAGCTATCAGACCGTCAGCACAGAGCAGCGCCCTTGCTATCAGGGCACTCCAGCTACTGAAAACTATATCCACTATTGGTAAAACAGTGGAAAACCTCGAAAAGGCCAATGGTTAATACAGGTGACACCCAGAGGATGACCTGCTCAGCCTGGTCCTTTCCAAGCAGATATGAAGCTAGGGGTCTAGATCTGCCCTGCCTGTTTCACTGCAGACRCTAAAGGCAAAGCCTCCTTCCCTAATGCCGTCAAGGCTGTTCTTACCATGCACATGAAAAATTAATATCAAGAGTCAGCTTTAAAGTCCCAGTGACAGTGTGCAAGTGGCAGGTGTGGTGCTGTTTACTTTCACKGCCTCTGAAAAAATTGCTGTTTGTGCTTTTCAAGATGCTTGAAGTAAGCAAGAGTGTGACACATGAATCAATGTGCATAAGAGAAATAACCGAGGCTTAAGAGGACCATGGTGAAAACAATTACAATCTTTGCCTTTCTGAGCTGAGCAGATGTTTAAAATTATGTCAGCGACCTTGAAACCATAAACATTTCTCAGGAAAATGTAGATGTGGTTTGCAAAAAAAGGATGTGTCCAATGTAAAGCCGAGTTCCTTGCTAAGTGAGCCCCCTTTGAGCAGTGGGAATGTCAAACATGCTTGACCTCCAAATCAGCAAATAAGCACATTATAAACATTGTTATTAATGGTTCTGCTTTCACTACAACAAGGAGTCTCCCTGTTTGTTTAACATACACCAAGCTGGTTAGAGTGTACGTAGTTTCATGGCCAAACCATATTAAAGCTGTATGGGGAATATGCCAATATCGTTTCTAGCTCCACTGCTGTGAGCATGCAAGCAAGAGGTGGCTGGTTCCTCCTGCTCCCAGGAAGAGAGAAGACACACTGCTAATCCTAGAGCTGTCCAAGTCAGTATTATCAGTGAATGTTTAGATAATGATACTATGCCTTGAAGCCAGTGCATGGAGTCGCCACCCAACAGTTAAGATGGATGCGAGAGGTCATTAGCTCCTTAATGAACCCAGACAGCAGTCTCCAAGTGCAACGTGAGTGCGTATCTCCATCCTCATGCAAGTGCACTTAGGACTCAATCCATCTGGGAAAAGCAGCTTYCCTGGCTTTTGTCTTGGGGAAGAAGGCAAGACACAACTGAAATGAAGACACACTGCATCTGCAAAACCAGAAAAAAACAGCAGCTAACACTGACAGCATRAGCAAGCCTGGTGCAACATATAGAGGAAATACAAGAAGTGGACTTTACTRGTGGAAATTGTATTCTTAGTAGCCTCAGTCCAAACAGTTTCTAGGTCTGGAGAAAGAATTGGCAATCTACAGTATTTCAGGGCTTTCAGAAGAGTCAGTAGCACATGGGACCCTGAGCCGTATTATAGGAAAGAGAAAAGACCACAAACWATGTTGAGGGCTCTGTCTTGCCTTGCTCAGAGCCTTCAGTGTAACACAGACTGTGCAGAAGATGCTCTACCTCTACCCAGTTTCTTATTCATGCATTCCCACACACAAAACCATATGCTGTACTGAGTGTATCCATACTACCTTTCTAACAGAAGTTTCTCTGCTAGCTGGTAATCTTTCTGCAAACAACGCCTAGCCTCAGCAGTCAATCTGCATCCTAACAGTATCTCAAAGCACTTTGGAATGTGCCTATTACACACTGCTGTATTTTCACACCACTCAAATCCAACCTTTAGGCACAGGTACTATCCCAGACAACAGCGTGGCATGACAGTGATTGRGATGGGAGATTTCAGCCCAGGGTATTGAGGCAAGGGAGGCAAAAAGTGATGTAGAGAGTTGCCTGGATATTAATTTTCAAGATCCTCCTTCAGAAGATCAGCCCACCTTAAGCTGCATGGAGGTCAATGGACAAAACTGTGAGAGAGCAGATCTGATAGCAGCAGACTCATTACAGATCTCGGGCCCCTAGCAAAATCACTAACAAAAGTCACATTTGTTTTAGTCACGCAGGACCCAGGCCACATAAAGCATTCCCAGAACTGAGAGCAGAATCGGCTCTGATGAAAGACTGGAAGAATTGAGCCAATTTTGCTGTGGTTCATGAGAGTCTGAATATTTCAAAGCTGATCCTCAAACCGCTAAACCTTCCCCAGTGACCATGCTGCAATGACTGAAGAACTAGACATAAGGAGTAAGGAATGCAGATCCCATTGCAAATCCATTAGATCAAGGGTTAATGCAAACTGAGAAAATGCCTAATGGATGAAAATAGGGTTAGAAGCCGTTCAACAGCCTTCCTACCTGAGCAAATGAGAAACTGATGCCTCAAGCAGAAATAAAGAGCAGAGAGCAACACAAGGAGCAGGTCAGCAGTTATTTTCCTAATGGGAAGGAGATGGAAGGATRGTCTGTGGTAATCCTACATTCAAGGTCTCCAGTTTGCTATGGGCTTTCCTGCATGACCTTAGGCAGGTCACATACCCTAAATCCAAACTGTAGGGTACATGAGGTTTTCTCTCATCCCAGACCTGTCCTGCCATGTAGACAGGCTGTAATCCCTCTGCTTCTCAGCTGTCTTTCTGAAGATGGGGATGTGAATCCCCTTCCTATTTCACAAGCATACTGCAAAGACACACACCAGAGATCATGAGGCACTCAGATACTGCAGTAATGAGACTGTGCTGACACCCAGGATCTGAGAACAATGCTGAAGTCCACAGGTGCTTTGCTTTATGCMGCTGACTGATTATTTTTACTGTTGAAGGGCTTTTCTGTATCTAATGAGATTCCTTCAGATGAGCTAGATTTTCTGCACTGATAAATCCCTTCCCTCTACAGCCCCACAAGACATCAGTTGCTCTCGCCCTCATTTTCCAAGCACAGAAAAAGCAGGCAACAGACTGAACACCTCCTGCATCATTCAGCCTGCGTGGAGCTGCACTTTGCCAGTAAGAACAAAACAAGCTGCTACCCAAGCAGCCTCTAAGGAAATGAAAAGCAGATGAAGACACAACCCCTGTGAGCTCTGAAACCCTGCAGAAAAGCAAGGGAGATGTGGTGGGGCACGGTCTCTGCAAAAGAGGGCAATTTGCAACAGAAAAGCCCCAGGGCAGAGCCCAGGACCATGATTTGTATTGAGCGGGAACTAAGGCAGGGTTTTGTGTCTCAACCCCTTGCTGTTAGCAAGCAACATTGCCTCGCGCAAAGCTCCCCTTGGCCTCTGACTTCTGCTGCCTTACGAAGGAAGTTAAGGAGATGGAAGAATGTGCACTGGGGAGAGCAAATAAACAGAGGTGTGCAAATCTGCTAAAAATAACGCAGTGAACGGAGGGACTGCGGCTCTTGGAGAGGGGGACAGATACTCGCTTGTTTGCCACTGTCTACCACAATCGAGGCCTTGTGTGAACAGGTGGGTGGCTTCTCTGGCAAATCCAAGTCAAAAAAAAAAATCCTTTCTCAATCATTGCTGTGGCCCGTCTGTTTTCATCTAGATTCTTGTCAGAGGTTGTCAAAACAAGAAAGAAAAATAAAGCTCCAGCAAGATTTTTGCTCTGTTTTTCCTGCTGCTTTTCAGGGCCTTGGCAATGCTGTTCCAGGCAGCCGTAAAACATCAGCAAGCTGGTGACAAAGGGCAAGGCTGGCTGGGGAACGTGGCAGTCGGGTGGCAAGAAGCTGGAACAAAATGCACTTTGAATGACTCCCAGGCAAGGATCCCTCTGCAGAAAAGGACCTTACAGAGTCCGACGGGAATTGGACRTGGGGTTGAGTTGTATCGTGCCATCTGTCTGGGAGCTTGAACCARGCATTAATCAGCCACGGCCATGGGAGGGGGCAAGGGGCAGTTGAAAGGCACAGCAGCAGCACAAGAGAAGAGTGGGTTGTGTAAGACCAGTAAAGCACATCTCATGCCAGCCACAGGCATTGCAAACCAAAACCCCTTGTTAAGAAACCTGAACACTTCAGGGGTTTTTCCAATTCCAGCCTCTCAGCTAAGTGTGCGTAAAGTTCCTAGGAAAGTCAGGAGTGATTTGTGCTTGTTAAGAAATAGCCTTGCATTAAACCATTCTGGTGACGTCTTCTGTTTCTTTGACTTCTCCCATAATTTAAACGCTCCAAATCCAGATAACCCCAAGTCTCTCACAAAGCGGAATTTCAAAGCAAACATTTCTCTTGCCTTTCTTTTTCTTTTCTTTCTTTTTCCTTTTTTTTTTTTTTTTTGACTATGCTTCTCAGAAGTCTCCTTTCATCTCGCTCAAGCCTGAAATTCTCTGAAAGCGTCTTCAAAGGGTAACTCTCCAGCGTTCAGCATGTTCCCCAATGCGGAGAGCACACAAAGCAAACAGAAGCACAAGTTTTTCCATCTTTAACTTTCCTTCATGCATACTCAGGATCACACTCAGAGTACACAGTTTCCACACATGCTGGTGCAGAGAGGGGACTGATGATGGCTCARTTGCCTGAAGCTTTCTTGATACCACCAAAACCCACAATGCCATTAACTCTTCAAGCAAAGAGGCAGAAACACAAAGGGCAGCAGGTCTCTTCTCCATCTTCTTCCTCAATCCTCAACAACCCTGTTGATACAGGTTTGCTGAGCAGCAGAAACCTGTGCCAGATGGATTTTATCCTGCAGGGGAAGGTGCTGCTGGAAGTAGCCTGGGGAGCTGGGACTCCCCTGCCCTCCTGGAGGATCCCTCTGTGCAGTTCCTCTYTCCCACACACTCTCTGCTGGGGTACTTTGACTACAGGCATTACCTTTGCTGTGCTCCTGCACTTTGCTGGAGACAGGACCATCTTCTGCACACCTACTCCCTCATTTCTGAAGCAGAGACATGACAGATAGGAGGAGACTAGCTCCAAGAAGKCTGTGCAAGATGATAGAGCTCATTAGAAAGCACTGCATGACTAGACCAGGCCAAGCAGCAAGGCACAGGGTCAGAGTTATATGCAACACTAGATCTATAATCACCCTAGAACCCCTGTATGGGTGCATACCAATCACTAGTGGATGCCAAACCACACCTTTCAGCATAGTATTTCGTGCAATTTTGTACCTAGACCACACGAAAGATGGAGTCCATGCTGCCAGCACCTGGGAACCTACCCAGGCTGGCTCACAGCCTGCTTCACTCACACCAAACACCCCAAGATCAGCACTGCCAAGGTCTGGGTCTCTTCCAGGGCTGTGTGTTGCACCACAGCCCAACACTACTTTGAAAATAGTCCAGTGGCACCACACACACAGTCATTACACTCACTCATCTTGCTTACAGGAGGGCTAGGAAGAGAGGGCTCTCCCTGCTCCAGCACACACAGCCRCCCACCGAAGAGCTACTTGGATTCCTGCACTAGGGGACTGCAGAAACAACCCCTTGCAGGCACCCAGGAGCCTGTCCAGTCTGCTCAGCATCCAAAGGACAAGTGTCTGGGGACTCCTCCACTGGGTCCTGCAGAGGAAGCCAATTGCACCAGGGAGATGGTGTCACGCTCTGTCATACCCCACCCCTAAAGCACGTACCCAGCACAAGGCAGTTTTGGGTCCACCCTCACAGCACAGATGTGCCTAGTAAATGCAGTACAGCTCCCATGAGCCTTYCCATTCTTGGCCTCCGATAGAGCCAAACATTGCAGTATCAGTCCAGCTGCTTTCTGCCTTGCTTCATGCAGCTTCAGCAAAAGTGCCTGATAAAGAGCGCATGAGATAATCTGTGCTCATGGCTTCCTCTGGGTCACTGGGACTCCTCCTAGACCCTGATCAAAGAGCCCTGGAGCTGTACTTCAGATCTGGCTGCTCCTCTGCTGCCTCGTGCCTCAGCAGTACCAGCAGCAGGAGAAAAAAACGTGGCCTGTGCCAGGCTGATACTAACTGTAAAAACAATCTTCAAACTGCGTAGATGTAAGAAAGTCTTTGAAGGGAATAAATAACAAACATCATTCATAGAGACACATATTTGACCACATTACCTCATCTCAACAACAAAATATCTAGCTCACAGCTGGTCCTCCTGATTTCTTCCTCTGGTAAAACTGCATCCAGCTCCCCCTTAGACTGATTTAATAGCCTATTTAACTGGTGACATGCTTGGCCACTTGTTCCGTATTTTAGGTGAAGAAAATCAGCCTACAATTGTTGTGCATCACTCAAACTCTTTTTTTCCTTGCTTAGGGCACCTGGTTATAGCATTTTGATTTCATAAGTGCTATAGAGTAAAGCCTCAGAGTCAGAACACTATTCTCTGCTTGCTCAGACTAGTTTTTGCTCTGGTTAAGCTCCAATCACTCCAGCAGCTACTTTTTCTTTCAATGCTGCATGCAATTCAGATCAGAAGCTGGCTTTATACAGCTAGTTATATAGTTTCTAGACACCTGACCTCCACATTTTGCAAAGTTATAGCTTGGATTTGGGGAATGGTATCCAGTGCAGGCTTTCTAAAGAACGAAACAAGGCAGCAAAGGGAGAAGATGGAGTAACAGATCTTTCTCAGCTCAGCAGTTGCTGGCTGGATTTTTAGGTTTTCCATCAATGCAGGAAATAATATTGTAAAAGTTCAAGGTAAGGACAATATGAAAGTCAGTCTTTCCTATCTATCTTTTGTCAGTAACTGGGCCAGCTTTGCTGCCCTTAGGCTCACCAAGGAGTGYTCTAGGAGAATAAGCCCCCTCCTGTGATGGGCTGCATGCCCTGCAAGGTGTCATGGGAGGTGTCATCTACCAGAAGTTATCACAAGGGCTGCTGTGAAGTGGTCCCTCGGATAAATGGGGATTAGTGTCACATGGCAGCACCCCACAAGAAATGGGAACTGAGAGCACTGGTACACCCCTTGGCTTTGAGGAGCTTCTGCCCATCACAGCTACTGCTCTGTGGGCTCAACAGACAAGGGCTGTCTATCGAAACCCTAAAAATCCTGRGTATTGACAGGGGAAAGTTTGGGATTGCTTTTAGCTGCACAAAATAGAGACAGCATTAACACAGGATTCAAATCTATCATCAGCTACAATGGTTAGAGCTCTAGGACTTCTTGTGTCCTCCATTAAACCCATCTACAGCTTCAACAGTGCTGCAAGTTACCTGTCAAGCTGGACCCACCCCTACCAGAGACAATGCACAGAGGTAATTCTGTGCTCACGCTTGGTAGTAGAGGGAGTCTATGCCATGGTCCCATCAGAGTTTCATCTGTTAACTTCWTAGAATCATAGAATCAGTAARGTTGGAAGGGACCTCTGGAGATCATCTAGTCCAACCTCCCTGCTCAAGCAGGGTCACCTAGAGCATGTTAGACAGGGTTGCATCCAGGGGGGCCTTGAATATCTCCAGAGAAGGAGACTCYACAACCTCTCTGGGCAACCTGCTCCAGTGCTCTGTCACTCTCACAGTGAAGAAATTCCTCCTCACATTGAGGTGGACTTCCTGTGGTTCAGTTTTTGCCCATTGCCTCTTGTCCTGTCAAATGGGACAACTGGAAAGAGTTTGTCCCGGTCCCCTTGACACCCTCCCTTGATGAGATCCCCCCTCAGTCTTCTCTTCCCCAGGCTAAACAGGCCCRGCTCTCACAGCTGTTCCTCATAGGGCAAATGCTCCAGCCCTCTGATCATCCTTCTAGCCCAACTTCAGGCTAGTACTGATGCAGACAAGACAGAAACCTGGCTCCTTAATTTAGTTTCTGCACTCAAATAAGTAAAGAAGTTCTTGGATGAACAAGGAAAAAGAAAAAAACAACTTAGCTTAAAAATCAAGCATCTTAAATAACACAGTTGAAGTTCTTATATGCCTTGTGATACTTAGCTTGTAGGTGAGAATGACTCACAGTTTAAAAGTTTAACTTGCAACTGCAGTAGGTAAAACAATTTTCATATGCAACTTTTTAAGCCAGCACTCAGATTCCCCCCCTGCTTCAAAGAGAGGGGACTTTAAGGAAAACAGAGCTGCCAGACTCTGGATATGGACATGGAAGCAGATGAGGCCATCCTGGCACCACCTACAGGACAAGCAAAGCAGACTGGTGACTAATAACACATCCAGCAAACAAAATCCAAAGTAAATCAGGTCAAAAGTACTACATTTTTCTCTTTTACTTAAAAAGTAAGACAGGAAATATATAAAAGCTGACAGGATCATTAGGGATTTTATAAATGTTGCTTCCTGTGGTCCAGAAAGAGGAAAGAAGGAGGGCACAGGGCCAAATTACATGCTAGAGTAGAAGCATACGACTTCGGCGCAAAGAGAGACATCTCAAAGCTAGTGGACCTGCATCCAGGAGAACGAGGTGATCCAGGGGCTGCTCTGCAGCGGGAACGGGGACATCGTGCCCAGCCCGAAGGGCTGCAGCGGGGTGGCATGCACCACGGGGGACAGCGCCCAGGCACCTGCACGGGTGGTGAGTCAGCAGCCCCGGCCCGGACTAGAAGCCCAGCAAGGCCCCGGGAATGGAGAGGAGGCRGGCTCTGTTTTCTTTTCTCCATGGCTTTCTCTGCACAAACACAGCCTCCTACTGACATCAGAACCTTCCACAGAGCTGACAAAGTTAAACAGCGAGTTTGGTGCTTTGCTTCAGCGTCCGCTGCCCCGCTCCAAGTCACACGTCATGAATTTGGGGAGAGCAGGGCTAGCAGGGAGGCTGGCTCTTGTTTGTCGTGGAAAGCTGCAGGCAGGCCCCACTCGCAGCGTCGCTCGACGCATCCCGCTCTTCCTTTCGCTTCCACCTGGCAGAGTGGGCAGGAAGCCCAACACACCACTCACCGCTTTGAAAGCTTTCTGCCTCTAGCGCCCCATGCCAACATGTTCAGAAGAACAAAAAGAAGTGGGGAGGGCATACAGATTTATTTTAAAAGAAAGAAAAGAGCAGCTATGTGAAGCTGAAGAAATTAGTAGTCATGGCTTGGCRTAGATTTACCGGTGTGGGGCAGGAGAAGGGTTCCCATGGGACACATTTGGAAATCACCTGCCAACTCAAGACCCTCAAGTGAGATGGGCAGGGGAGCTCCTTATCCACAAATCCCAAGCAGGTTCTTCCCAAACAGTCCAGCGCTGTCGAGACAAGGAACTCCTGGGCATGTCAGATGCAAACCTTCTGTTACAAAGGGATTTAAGTGTTGAATACTGAGCACCAACATGCAAGCAGTGTCTCCAGGGTGAGGTGGCAATAGAGTGGGGGCTTTTGGAGTCTAAATTTTAGACTARAATATCTCAGTCCTACCTCAATCCCTTTGTAGGTGCAGCTAAGCAATYAAAGCTTCAAGTGAGGCCCAAATCACCGCCAATAGCCTGAGCTAGCAGTAAGTGATGCACGGCACCTTGTAGGGGCCCTCTGGACTCAGGTGTATTTGGCCGCCTATTAGGACAGATGGAGATGAGATTTTGCCAAACGAGCTGCTGGCTGTGACTCTGACACAGCTTTGAAACAAATGCAGATAAATCCACAGCGTGCTGCAGAGCTGAAGTTCTTGGTGGAGTGTTTAGATTGTTCGGCAGCCAAAGCAAATACATTTGCACTGCAGGTTATAGAAGGCTGTTAAACCAGCCGTGCAACCAGTTCCTCCAAGTCAGAAATGATCTTCTTTCTCTATACTGGAGCCTAACACCTACAGTGACCCTATTAAAGTTCACTGGTTCTCATGTTGCCCTTGAAKGATGCACATTATAAATAAAAACAATTAATAATTTAAGGAGCAGCAGTCTCTAGGTTTAGTGCAATGTTTTCTTTTTTGTTTATTTTTTAATCATTAGCCTTTTTCTACTTGTGATTAAGCCTAGTCTTGCCCATAACCAAGGGGCAAACAGCAAGGATTCTCCCCTAGGTCTCTGACACTTGAACAAAGCCTTATACATGACTAAAGCAGAAGACCAGGGCTGGAATAATGAATAGAAGTGGTCTCTGTTTTTTATTTAGGGCATTATCCTGCAAGCACTTACTGCTCAGCACCACACTTGCTCACCCAAGGAGTTCCTGTGARGCTTCATCTCCTGAAGGCTGTCGAGGTTCATGGTCTGCATCAGTTTACTGAACAGTAAGACCTAAACCCCCTCCACCTTCTTCTCAGCTTTACAGGAGCTGCAGGTGTTCAGGGATGGTTGCACCAAAACAACRTTTGTATGCACATGGTGCTGGCTGGTGCCGTTGTTCCAGCTGCCCTTGCTCTTCTCATGTGGGTCTTTTGAAGCCCTTTGGGCACTACTCCAGCCATGTCCTGGCACCAGGGATGGTGGAAAGACCTGCAGGCATGATGCAGGTGGAAGGAAGACAACCCCTGGGCGTGTCTCATGTTCCCCCTGCACAGGGAGTAGGTGAGCTGCAGGTGCTGGGGACCAAGGGCCCTATGCTGCTCTGTCACAGCTGCTCTGCAGAGGTGCAAAGCAGCACAGCATGGCCTTGAAGTTGGTAGCCTAGTAAAGCCACTTCCTAGTCACTGCTTAATTTAGCAACAAGGCAGACTCGGAGAAATACTAATTATGGAGCACCTATCTCATGAGGTTTTTATCTTGAGCGTGCTTTTGGACTAATGAGTCATCTTTAACTTGTAGCACCAAACTCTGGCCTAATTCCATCATCAAAAAGTTGTTACTTTTGGTGCCTTAAGCCCTGGTCCAGAGCAGCCCTCCACTGACCTAGGTGCTGTACGTAAAAATATGATTGCTCCTTCTCTACAGCAACTTGCACAAAAGTCTTGTGGCAGCCTCACATCGACTAATCCAAAATACATGTTGTGGGAGTGTTGTTTATGAGGACGAGCGACTCTTATGCCACAGGCTGTTGCAACACCAGCCTATCTCATCGTGATCTTCACTTCTGTCAGCAAACAAGTCCTAAACACYACCCAGCATCCATGCAGTGTCTTGCTTGCTGCCACAACATCTTCTTACACAGTTTCTTATGCAGCAACCAATCTGGATTACTCACTGACACATGATTTTCTCAAGATTAAAAGTTTATCAGAAATCAGGATTCCTGTGTCAAGACAGCAACACCCAGTAATACACTAGGTAGGTGTACATTTAGGAAGGTTAGAAAGTCTTCAGCCTTCAAGCCATAAACCAGCCTTTAAGGGATTAAGAAAAATCTTTCCCCTAAGTATAGGTTACTCTGCCTTGGCTACAAAGAAGCTTTTTTCTTTTTCTTTGAAATATCTAGCCAGTCCCTGTATGAGCAAAGTAAACCATAAATCTCGGGATTGTGCACTGCCCTGCTYAGAGGGGAGCTAACCATTAAAAAAATTAAAAACAAAAAAGCACAGATTTGTTTCTGYTCCCCTTCACCAGCAGCACAAACGTAGTGCAACTGTGCTACAACAGTGCACTGTACRCTCTAATTGTTTATGTGGTTGTTTGTTTACCGAGATTATATTCACTCCTCAAGGCCTCATCTTTGATGACTGAAACTTTGTGGGCAAAATTTTCTGGAGGAAAATAAGGATTTCCAGGCTTCCCTATCCACCCATGGGATTTGYCCAAGGTCACACAGATAGGCAGTGGCAGAGTTGGGGAAAAGCACCTCTGGCTGGGGCAAGCCCAGGGACACTTACCTGCACCTACTCTCTGGTTTTGTCTCCATTGGCACAAAGGGTAGATCCAGTGAAATCTGTGATAAATTAAGTAGGTAATCTCTCTGTGGGGGCCTTGGCCCAAGTCCATTCATTAAAAARTGAAAAACAAACCAAAAGGCAACTTCACTGAAAGCGAAATGTTTGCTCTACATCTCCTAGAAGGTGTTTATAGGGGGAATTTAAAAAAAAATCCCAACAAACTCTCCAGTCATCCAGAGAGAAAATAGCAGTATAGGAACATCTGCACAGCTAGAAGAGGATGGCGCTGCATTTGGTTACTGAACGTGTTGCCACACAGAAGGAATAGGAGAGATCAAACAGTATCACAGACTGAATTTCTTCTGCAGATAGAGCAAGAATTGAGAAGCAGCAATATATACCAAAAGCATTACTACAGGTGGACAAACCTGCAAACTGACAAGGCTAAGGTCAGGAGAATACGCCCAGGCGATCCCCCCAAAGGAACGATGGGGAACGCCAAAACGGAAAACGCTCCCGCAGGCTGGAGGGAGCTCCCAAAAGGCTGCACGAAGCCCACGTATCTCTGTGCTTTAACCAGATCTGTGGCCATGGCACAGCAACTTACAGAAGAGCAACTTGGAGGCATACTGCAGGGCAAGGAGGGAGATTTCACACCAGTTAGGAAAGGCTGCGAGGGGAACAGTGCCTAGGCAGAGTGAGTATATACACTAAAAGCCATGTTATGCCAAGTAACTGATTGCATGTAATTGCATTTTAGGCAAATGAAAGCAAAAACGCTAGTGGGAATTTCAACATGTATAGTGAGCAAGGAGAATATTCTATATTCCTTCTGAAGGGGTAGCAAAGGAGAGGCAGCCAAAAGCAGTTTTCCAAACCAAGCGCCAGACAAAATATGTATTAGTCCCAGGTTTTGGCAGCAGGAACTAGACTTTAAGGGCCTCAATATAGGCCCAGAGAATCTTTCACCTTTCCAGACCTCCCAGTCCAAGCTCTGTTTAATGCTATCTAAAACTTASTGATCCAGCTGAATCCCTAATTACAATGTGACCACATCACAAAATTTACCACGGAAACGTGACAGTTTTGCTGTCAGAAATCAAGGAGAGGAAAGACACAAGCCGTACTCAGGTTTAGAGGCTCACAAAGTTTCACATCAACCTTTCCTTCAGTCCTCATGTGTTTGAGTGGGATCTAAAAAACAGAAGTTTGGTCAACAGCTTAAAGTTGTGCCTAGTTTCCACTTAAAACCAAATGTTCTGCACCAAACCTATTCCAGATTTGCTCTGAGGATTTGCAGACTTTAAGGAATCAGCCAGGGAGTCTGTATGAAATTTAAGCCTAAGCCAAAATCCAGCGAATGGRGCATGGCTCGCAACTTCTAACGAAATGCTGTTAGTCTCCTTCAGCCTTGCTCCATCCCCAYCACCTCCAAAGGAGGTCTGAGGCCCAGAGGACAATGAACGCAGCGAACCATGGACATGGCCAATCAGCTATACCCAGCTCYGAGGCTACCGTACACCAAGGTGTTGTGGGATTTCTTTCTGTTGACTTCTCCTTGGCACATTGCACAAGTAAACAAGTGGGAAGGCAACTGGAGAACAAGGATGAAAGCAGAGCCCAACCTGATCCTAATGACATCTGTGTTGCCTACAGGACTTAGGTGGCAAATTCACTGCCAGGAGCACAATCTTTGCAAACATGCAAAGTGTATGAGCACAAAGGAGCCAGATGAAGCAAGAAATCAGCATTGAAGAGTGGGCATTTTTCTGAAGCATCTTGGTGATGTGGGGAATGGAAAGAAAATAAACAGTGTATTACACGACGCAAAAGCTATGATGAATTTCTCCAAAGGCCATCCTAGATCCTGCTCAGTTTGGTGATATATTGCTTTTGAGGACTCGCAACAGCATTCCTGAAATAAGACTCTAAAAAGACTTAACAGTGCTATGACTCTTCTAAGATCAAGAGCAAGATATTAATACATAGCAGAAGCGTGTGAATTGAAGGGGTGGGGGTGAACTTGTCTGCAAATAAACAAAAATATAACATTCTATTTTGAGGCACAAGTGTGAGCAGATTGCAGTGTTGGAGAGGACCCTGTCAGCCCCTTGGACATCGGCCAGTTCAATGCAAACTAAATAAATAAATAAAGCAGGGCAAAGTTGTCTAATAGTTTATTTTCGGGATGCACAATGATTGCTATCTCCACTGCTGTTACAAACGTGGATGGGAAGYTCTGCATGCATAAGAACAAGACAGTAATAGTACAATAAGCAGGTCTAGCCAGACTTCACTTGCTCACACAAAAAAAATCTTTCTTTAGCAGGCACGACAAGCAGGCTGGCAGACCGCAGGGGCTCAGCTGAGGTGGCTGCTTGCAGAGCTAAGCAGGATCTGCAGCCCCAAAAGGATAAAACTGTGAATCAACACAAGGAAGGAGAGCGAAAGTTTGCTCTTTTGCGACTTAAAATCCCCTAGATGACATCCTCACCTTCCCTGCAGGAATTCAGGGGACTACAGAGCGAGCTGCAATGATTTCCTGCAGACTCCACTGGCACAGGATTGGTATTTGGGAGGGAAAAGGCCTCGGAGTGGTGCTGAGGCAACCTTTAACTTTGGGGGCAAAAAAATCCAGAGGAATTTAGCTTCTCGCACAATTTGTCCCAGTAGAATAAAATTTCTTCAATATTTGCCTACCCAGTACCTGAAATGATGCTTCTTTTATCTCATGCACAGTCATACAGCCCAGGGTAATGTGCAACAGGCTACAGTCCAAGCTTCTACCAGAAAACAGATGTGATACCTCCTGAAACATCAAACTTACATGGACATTTTCTGCTTTTCTTGTTACAGTTGTTCAATCCTTGCATGACTTGAATTCCGACATTTTATTTTAAAAATGCACAAGACTGTGTACAAATGGAAAGTACTCTCTCAAGTTTTTAGTGTGGGTCTTGGGACCCCAGAAACAGAGCGTAGACTCATTTCTGCCAGAGAATTTAATAATGAGCACAGCAAGCAGGGCTTCTGCTGACAGACATTGTTTCTATAACCTCTAGACAGAGAGGGCAGAGGAGATGGGGAAGATCAATAGACCTGGAGTGTGTGTATAAACCAGCACATCTCTGATCATGTTTCCTCCAGGGGCTGGATCTCTCTCTCTGTCTTTTTTTTTTATATTATTATTATTATTATTATTATTTGTTTTGTTTTGTTTTTAAAACCAGGAAAAAATAAAATCCTATTTCTTGGCCTGGAAAAATAGGTTAGCACATAGGACTGCAGCTCTAAGAAAAGAAGAGAGAAGGACACCTGCATGTTCCTCCCGCATTTACACGAGCGTGAAACAGTGTGTTTGACTCACAGTGCCGTGACTGACAGTAGAGATTTTCATTTCAAGTGTTTTCATCCAGATTAATGAAGTTTTCATACATTTTGGTGAACACTTGACATTCACATCCCATATTTAAGTGCACATAAAAACACTTGTAAAATGATGAGTAGGACTGTTATTTTTATAATGAGGATTCCTAAGAAAATGAGTCATATGCAGCAGCACTGCCTTCTCATTTGTTCCATTCCTCTCCACCTCCCCTCTCATGWTGATTCTCAAGGCCAATTTCAACCACATTTGCTAAAGGAACAGACATCAGAAGCACATCAGGCTCCTTTCGGTTCTGCAGTTTTTAGAGCCTCTCCAACACACCAGATTGCAGCGTGGCCTTGTCCCCAACCAGACATCAGAGAATTAAGCAGGAACCTTCTTGGCTGTATTGCTCCAGCTCTGAACCTCTTCTGCACATGTGTTTCTATGCCTGCATATGGGTGTCAAGGAAAACAAGGTTATTAAAATAATGCATGGCAGAAGCCAGGTTTGACAGTTCCTAGGTTATCTGCTTTATCCTATCTCTGAAAGAGGAGCGGGCTGGTGCAAGAATATTCTGATATGTGCTTTTGTTTAGTGCCTTTGAGGAATTTGAGTTTATATTCCCCAACACCTTCATCCTATCCCCAAAAGTGAATTTCTACATTTCTGTTCACATCATTTCCTGAATCCCACCRTGAGCTTTTCATGTCCGCAGGGTTTTGTGTGCGGGGAGGCATGGCTGGTCTCGCAGGTGGGCTGCATCCCAGGAGCCTGCCTCTGTAGGACCACTTTATCTCTCGGGCAGCTGCACCTCAGCAGCRCAGCTCCATGATTACTGCATGGCTTGGCGTGAAGAGGGTGTCAGGAGCTGCTCACAGAACAGGTCTGTCCCTTACTAGCAAAAGCCATTATTCATGCACAGCTTAAACACTGGTCACAGAGATGCTAGCCACACATCCTCAGATCTGACATCTAACATCCCAAAGCCATTTATCACTCAGCACCCTTATTCTGGCTTCAGATACCTAAGTCACAAGGCAAACAACTTAGTGGTTCATTTTTCCATGTTTTTGTAAGGTTCTGACCGCCTTTCTCCTTTCGTCTCTTCAGCAGCCTCAATTTGCTCCCCCAGCATTCCCAATCTCAGCTGCTCCATCAGTGCCACCACTGTTTACCTGCAATACCTTGGGCGTCTGCCCCATTCAAGCATGTCCATCCTCATTCCCTCATCAATTCCGGCAAAAGTCATCAGTGCCATCTGATTCACAACCTTCCTATGTCCCTCAGGGAGCAGAGACCCTAGTGAGCTGCTCAGGCTGCCTTCGCATTTTAAACAGCTTTACTCAGAACTGGTCAGCTGAAAAGTGCCTATTTCCACAGAAAAGGAGATGACATCAGCCAGTGCAGGATAACCATGACAACCCTCCCCAGATCTGCAGGGCCACATGCTATTTGAATAAACAAGCAAAKTTTAACTCTCAGCAACTTTCTGGCCAGGACCTCCAGTATTAATTGGCAGAGCAAGTGCATGTATGGGCACAGGAATTTGCACGTGTTTTACCTACGCTCCTACCACTATCTTTTCTGAATGAAAGTGTTTCTTAAGAGCTGGAGAAGATGGTGGCACTGGAGGGAGGAAGTCATTCCAAAATGGCATTTTGAATTTCAACCCCAGCGCTGGGCTGGCATGCAGATAAGTGAAGATACCAGCCCCCCAAACGCTTGCTCAATTTGCTCTCCAGCAGACATGCACCAGCATYAAGCAATTGACAGTTTTGCCTAAGAAGTGCATTTCAGGACTTGCCATGGGACAGGACCTCATGAATCAGGCTCCTTGCCTTTAGTCAGCTGCTAAAAAAGCAGAGAAATTTCAAAGCTTAGATTGGATCCAAAACCACAACAAATCCATCTTCTAAACACCATCTTCACAGGTGAAAGACTCCATACTTGATCAGTATTTTCTTGCTTAAAGTGGCCTGGAAACCTTTTTAAATAGGCTGGTGTGCAGAATCAAGAGATAAATTTTATGTGTTGGATCCAGAGAGATAAATTGTCCAGTGCTTCAGTTTTGAAGCATAGCTGCATTCTGGAAAGCCCCATGCTATTATTTTCTACACTGTTGCTTTCCAACATATAAACTGTTTATTAAAATAAATAAGTGTAGGAGGATTAGCCTTCTGGATCCAGAATCTCTTACTCCCCAAGTCTTCATATTGGTGTATTTATAAAACACATGTGTCCCATTTTGGGGCAATTTAAATTTGCCTAGTACATAAAGGCTTCATTAAAACAGCTGCTCACAATCTGTTAGCATAAATATTTTCCACCCTTTTCTGATCATCAGGCAAGGAGGCCAGCACCAGAGCCACGGCTCCAAGCAGCCTGTGCGTTGGAGGTGTTCATAATTTACGTTCACATGCATATTTTAGGCCTTGAGCCCACTATCCGTGGCTCATTTCCCATTGCTGGGAAAGGCGAGTTTGTACTGCTTGGGTCCTTCCAGATGAAAAAGTTTCAGAGAGATGAGGGCAACTGGGAATTCAGCTGATTTTTCAGGAGCCCTCCTGAGCACTTCTGTGCAGCAGAAACTCACTGGTTATTGTCACATGGACACTTTAGGCCAGTATTAATGTGGTCTGTTGCCAGAAGGGAGAAGTCCCTTCCGCATCGCCTGTTTTTATCCACGTGCTCCAGCTCCAACCTTGTACCAGCCCTACTGTTCATGCAGCCATACAATCAACTGGATCAGGAAACTAATCCAGCTGAAAACGATTCCTCCTCCCACTTTTTCTCCTTTTCCCCTCTTATTGAAATATTTACTACAAGTTAAAAAATTGCAGCTGATCACAATGAAAATCCTAAACATTACGGATGCAGCCCCAGCTGCACAGCTGCAACACTAATAAACGTTCCTGGTCTGGAAGCAGCAGGTTGAACATAACTAATGCAACATACAATGAACATCTCATCACCTATAAACCACATCCTAATCTGAGACACGGGGGACCACTTCAGGCCCCAAGGGGTCTAGCCAGGAGCAGTCTCCTCCTCCCAAAATGACCTTGCCAGCACTGAACAAAGACTTGTTCACTGGCCCAAAAGAACTGTTTGACTTGGAAAAATTAATCATGCCCAGAAAGCCAGTCTCCTCAGGATCAGGAGGCCCCATTTCACCTTTCATTAAACCACTGTCCTTCTGGAATAACTGCAACAAAGTCAGCAGGGTCACATCAGATTCAGACTATGACTGAGGATGAAACCTGAACCACAGTCTCAGATCATTAATCCTGTTATCTGGCTGCCTCCCTGCATCAATCTAGAGAGGAGGAAGCCTCTTTATCGCAGTGCTGTGCCTCATGATGAAATAATTCAACTGGATTAAATCAGCTCTCTGGATGCATCAATCATGCTATTGTCCCCCCAGCAGGAAGTTTCCATCTTCGGCCTTTAGCTGCCTCTGCCCAGACCTATATTCCAAGGACTTCCTTGCACATTTTACTCATGTCTGTATTTTGCACTTATTTTTATATGCAGATGTGTCCTGTGAGCAAGAGCAATTAAAAACACTAATGAATAATAATGTCAATACCTCTTAAAGGCATAAAGCATCAAAGAAATGCAGACAATGATGCCTAGGGAAAGTTTCACTAGAAGCACCTCATAACTTGTTAAAAATATCACAAAATGTGAAGCCTTCAGACTTTTTAAACTACCCACTGAGCACTTGCCTGGCTTGGAATCTCACCTAGGGATACAAATCTTCAAAATCATTAACTTCCAATAGCCTACAAGACTTGGGCAGCAATTCACCTTGGCATATCCACTCTTAACGTCTCCAAAACAGCACTGTAGCGTCGGATTCCCCACCACACCCCCACCCCCCAGGCAAGGCTATGGGCAAACCATACAGTCCCCGTTACATCCATTTGCAATCTTTTCCTCCAACTTGCATCTTGCATGGGATGCTGCCAGGCTCTCACAATTAACTTGGTGGAAGGACCACGCTACCTGCTCAGCAGTGGATTTAGCAATGGGGTAAAAGCAAGGAGGTGCCTTTCTGCTGGGGCGGCAGATGAGCACAGAGACCCTTGTATCAGATGGTGTTCACATTCTCCAAGCAGGAAATTTATGCTCCTTCACAAAAGGAGTCCAAAAGTCCAAAGAAAGTTATTCTCACTAGCCCTCATCTGAACACACGGTGGGTGGTGAATTCATTACTCCTGTTTAACTGGGCACAAAGGGACTCCAGGAGAAGGAAGCAAAGGTGATCCAAAAGGATCAGCCATTGGGTTACGTGGGGGTTGGAATCATAGCGTGTGAACTTTACAGGAGCAAAACAAGAATTTCTATAGTGTTATTTACTCTCCTGATGCAGAGATAAACCATCGCTTCTTTGCATTGCCCTCTTCCGAGTGAGAGCAGTGAGAAACATGACAAACAAGTATTCCCATTTAAATTCATGCTCTTTTTTAATTCTTCTTCTTTTTCTACTTCTTTCTCTCTCACAGAAATACACATTTGCTTTGAGCCTCAGAATAACAAAAACCACAAAGCCCCACTTAGCCAAAACCACAACATTTTCTTTGATTTGGGGTCAAAACTGACAAGTTCTGCCTGTTTTCCTCCTGCARTCATCAATCTCCTCAGGTTCACTCTAGGAGCACCTCAGTTACACTGGAAAGTTCACAGACCTGGCACAAGTTTGGGATTTATTATTAAACCTGCCAGATTTCAAGTTTGATTTATGAGGCTTTCACAGAGGCCTGYTATCGAGTAGAGACAGGCTCTGCAGCGCATGCTGAGAGGAGTTCATAAAACTAGAAACTTTGAAACCAGAAGGGACCACTTCGATCTAATCTGACCCACCCTGCATATGAACACAGACCAGGCCGTCCCGCGTCTACCTGCCAGGAACAGAGCCATGTCTTTCAACAAAACCTTTACATTTTTTGTTTCTGCACCCCTTCAGAGGTTTGGGAGACCTGTAAAGGACCAGTAAAGCAAAGCAGTAGGGCACGGACCAGACAGATCTCCTCGCCTGTCACTCCTCGGTTCTCCTGTCACTTGACAGCTTTCAGCAGCACTGCTGGACACTACAAGAAGAGCACAGGAACACGAAGCTGTTGATAACATCGGATTTGGGTCACCAGCTGTCTCCCTCCAGCCTTTCCCTGGACAGAGCATTTCAGCTCCATGCACCAGCACCACGTTGCTTTTCTCAGCCACAGATGCTCCTTCAGCTCAGAAGGATCATGTCCTTTTTGCATTCAGCAATTCACATCTTTTCACATGTCCCCCAGCTAGATTCCTGGGACATCGCCAGCACACACAGATGGGGCAGGACTCCCACTGCATGATGCCAGCCCCACGAGTTGCCRGCTGCTCCTCTGCAGCAGGGACCAGCCATGGCTGCCCCCATAAGGGGCTGCATGCTGGAGAGCATCTCCAGGGGGGCTTAGAGAGACCTAAATCAAATCACGTGTGCCGTTTTCTCACTAGGTTTTCACCAGGAAGACTGCTCACGTGCTWCAAGACCTCTTTCTGTGATAACCGCAGTGGTGCCTCAGTTTGCCAATGCAATCTCTACTTTAAACCCAGCTGAGACCTTAAAACTTACTCTTTCTTTGCATAGCTCCCCAAACAGACCTGATCTGGTGTTGAACACTATGTGAAACATTACAGCCAAGGCAGTTTTTTTTAATTATACACCGGCACACCCCTAAAAACTAGGAAATGATGGGGCAAGGTATGTGCAAAGGCTCCAGGCCAGCTGTGCTGGATGCTACAGAGAAAGGTGAAACCTCCCCCCCACCCAGGATTCCTGCCAATACGACTTGTACAGGAAACAAAATTTGGGACCGACTGACATAAACGGAGGTTTGCCTTTTGGGTTAATGTGATCCTCCAGAGGTCCCAGCGCTTAGAGCAAGTGTGGACAGGAAACCATAAAAGCACACTCCGGAAACCCAGATTTTTTTTGTGTCTAAGCCATGTGTCAGGAATAAAATGGTTAACAAGGGTTTTAGATTTGCAAAGTAGTTTTTATGCATAGAATTTTATTTATTTATCTCTCATTGCAAACCAACTCTAACGATGTCAAAGGCAATCTGCAGAGATGAAGGGCGATTTACTGCCAAGGTTTCGGGAGCAGTCCCATGGGCCCCATTTGCAGTTATAACAACACATTTTATCTTCCGCACAAGCAGGAAGGGGGGGGGGCGTGTAGCGAGACGGAGAGACGGAAGTAAATGCTGGCAGTGAATCAGATGATGTATATTAGGGAGATAATAAGTAGAGATAAGGCACTTGGCAACCGTTTTGCACCTTGCCCTTGGTTTATAAAACTCAGGTTCCCTTGCCAGGATTACTAGCTATCCCATAATGCCCTAGGTAGTTTAGTCTAAAAAGCACATCCCGACAGGAAGATGTGGTGCAGCTGAGCTGCCTCGTGCTCTTCTCTTTTGGTTTCAGTGAAACTCTCRTTCAAGTAGAAGCTCAGCACAAGGCCCGCTAAGCACTTAAATCCCAGCCCCTAACTTAAAAGCTTCAGAGGACCCTAAGCGGTGCACATCCGGCCCTCAAAGTGGGTGGTATGCCCTACTGCCAAGTTTTCATGTTGAATAGTACCATTCCTGTTTCTTTTTTTTTTCTTTTTCGTTTTTTTTTTTAAGGCAAACAGCTGCAGTGCAAACGCCCGCAGGAGCTCAGCGGGAGCCACGGCCAGACTGCATTCTCCCATGTTCTCCGTAGTCTATTACCATGGAGGAGGATGCACTGCCACAGGTAGCCCAGTGTCTTGGAAAAGGCGGCTAGTATGCAGTGCAAAATCTTCATTTTCACATGGTTTAGAGTTGACAGCACTGGAGTGAGCCTTCGGTAACCTGCACTCTAATTATTTTTCATTTTTAAATGCTTGAAAGTCTGCTGCGCGATCATATATTGTTTTGCATTTAGAATCGCTGACACTGCAAGAAACTTCTGATTTGAATGGAAAAGCAAGAATACAACTCATTCACAAATTTTTCCTACAGTTATGTCCCCTATTCCCTTTGAGACAAGATGACCAAAACTTATCTACTGTAGCGAAGAGTGTTGTATCGCATTTCTGAATGCAGCAAATCTCAGCTCATGGTCCCCATGAAGCTTTAAAAGTTCCAGAGCAGCAACACTTGTCTCTAAACCTGTTTACTGTCTCATCACAGTGAGTCACTATTTTTATTCCAGTAAGCAGTTACAAACTCGTTTGTTTTTGCAGACCTGCTCTGCCTGCTCGCAAACATCGCTCAGCCMTCCTGCGTTGGCGCTTGGTTTCCATGCAACAAACCCAGGTGCCATGGTCTCACTGCTTCACAGCCAGTTCTGGTGGTGATAAGAGATGTGCGGTCACAGCAGAGCCAGGAAAAATCCTGTCCCTCCTCCACTGTGAGTTTTGTCCACCTGGCTGCCAGCRTCAGAATCGTAATTAAGTCAGATATAACTGCAGGAGAAAACCAGCGAGGCAGCAATGGCCCTACATCACCAAGCAATTCAAAGGGCAGAGCAACGAATGCAGGAGGAAGCGTTTTGGGATGGGGGAAACAAAACAATGATTTTTAGTAAGGCTTTATAGGTCGTATAACCCCAGCTGCACAAAATTGGGAAGGTATTGACAACATCCTCTCCAACAGCCCAGAWTGGGGCTGTCTAACATAAATGCTGCCGTTCAGATCAGAAATGCAGAAACCAGGAGGTGAAATTCTTTGAACAGCATTAGAAGGAAATATGATTGTATGACTAGAAAAGTCACTTCTAGGACCTAATTTGGGGAAACTATGAAAATTCTTAAGCATTCACTTAAGCATGTGCTGAAACACTTTGCTCAACAGTCCTAAGTCTGAAGGATCCTGATCTAATGCTCACTATTCACATTTTAAAATCCTTCGCCTATTAGTCTTTTTTTCTTTTTTTTTCTTAGCTCTTTAGCTACATGGCTTAATGAATGATTTTTGTCCCAAATAATTCCACATTCTCATCTGTTCTGTGCATTAATTCTCAAAAGGAGCTTCAGTAGAGGATTTCTTTATCTATGCATTCATCAGCTTAAACTCCCTAGTGAGGTCATTTCCGAAGTTTTTAATAAAAAGAGACTTTTGATTCTTGGGGTCATGTTACAAATTACATTTTCACTAATCTAGCAGAGGTCAAAAAAGAAGTTGGAGTCAAAGAACATCTCTGACTCTTCACAACACGTGTGTCTTTAGGATTTAAAAATATACAGTTCTGCTGCTATAAATAGAGCATTCTTCTCTAAGGCCAGAGCTTGCAAAGTCCAGGAAAACATCCTTTCGTTTAGTTTTATGATTACGTTTCTTATCCCAGTGATCAGGGTGCACTAAATGGGATAAGAGTTGCTCTTGGGAGCAGCATTCCATCCCTGCTATTTTTGTATCATTGGAGGGTTAACATTAACACCAGCGTTACTTCCTTTGTCAGCATTTCAACAGCACAACGCTGAGAACAGCCATTAGCAGTGTCCTCAAGAAGAGAGTAAGAGCACAAAAGTCAAAAAAAGAAGACAAATAATTTTCCACTGAGCATTTTTCAAGAAGGTTAGCACAGGAAGGTATTACATTATCCTAAATCGTGTGCTGGAGGCCGCAGTCAGGTATCTTACACAAAGAGGTGCTCAAGCGCGTTGGAAATAGCTACTGCTCTATGCAGGGAATGTGGCTCTTCCCCTTTCACAGGTACAGCCGCACTGGCTGCACTAGGAATGCACTAGAAGAGCAATTTGGATCACAGGAAAGCACTCATTAAAAGTACTCTTATTTTCTTACATCCCTACTCAGTAAGTGGGTGGTTGAAGTTAAAACTTATTCTTAAGCTTCAAAGAGAATCACGTTTCACCGATTTCAGTGGGACATAGGCATTCTCTGAAAGCATTGCTAAATCAGGACATCAGCTTATAAATTGGACCAAGCTGAACTGCACTTTCTGGAACATGCAGAAAAACAGGACCACAGTCCTACCGCAACTCCTTGGTTGTTATCAGTCTGAAAATAATAATGCAAGCTAGCAGCATTCCACATTCTCCAGGGGTTACACTGGTCATGTGGGTATTAGAAAGTAAGGTCTACTGAATGACTAAGAGAAAAAAAATTGCAATGTGGGAAGAAAACCAAGAGGCCAATCAATAGCTAAGGTGTGGCAAGACTGAAGAATCCTTTTAAAAGGTATTTCTTCAAGTAGTGGACATGTATTTAGGTCTTCTTAGTTCTCCAGGCAGGAAGGTCTCTCTCCCACCTTCAACACTTTGTGATTTCCTTTGAGATTAATGAAGAAATTGATGAGCCCTCAGTTGGCTTGCTAACTGACCTTACTTAGGAGTGATCTTAAATAGCAATTTGTGCCTCTACTCCCAGAATATCTCCTTTCTGGGTGATCAAAACTTCACTGGAAGAGTCCTGTGAACACATCCGCAGGTTCTGCTTGGAGAGCTATAGGATGAAAAGCAGTATATCTAACAATTCTTCCCCCTTCAGAAGGTCTAAATGCCTTTAAGGGCCTCAGATTTTGAGGAACCATTCTATAATGTGATAATGTACAGCACTTTCTCCAAGCTCTTCTGTTCCTATCTTGAAGCCAGGAGATTAAAAGGGTGTTGAGTGGTGCTGAGCCTCTTGGGGGGTCATTAACATCACATGCAGTAAATGGAGTTATTTTCACTGGCTCAAACCATCCTCGCCTGCTAATGAACACGCCAGGGTCAGAGGAAGTCACTGTGATTGTAGAAATATGTTCCTCAGGGTACATCTTTCCTATCCTTTCTCCAAGAGACCTTGGGGCTCTCTGCAGAGCCCAAAGTCATTCTTCCAAAGCCCAGACCAACATCTCTCCCCAGCTGCATTGCCCACCAAAGCAACAGTTTCAAAACTGCAGTAGCATTAACTTCTGCGTTTTGGGAGCTATCCCAGTGGAGCCCTTGGCAAGACAAACCATGCATGAATTTTACCATTCCAAAAACAGCATTTGCTATACATAAACGCAGACCACTTGCTCCTCCTTCCTCATACTCAGACAACTCCCATCTGGAAGCACACTCAGTTCTTCATGACCCCAGAAGCTCCATTGTTGCACACAGAAGTTAACACCCAAGGGCAATATGAATCTAACAACTTCTGTGTGAGGCTAGTGCGGAAATGAGGTGCTTCTCCCCACTCTCTTCTTGTGCTAGTTCTGCCCTGTCCTGGCCAGTCCTTTCAACCTTAAGTTAACTTAGCTGACAAGAAAAATCATCAAGGAGCTGGTTCCTCAACTGGGAACAGTGGGATCTACCCCACTATGACTTCATCAAGGATCACTTCAGAGAAGTCTTTCCAAGTTATGTTCTTGCACTAAGCAAGATAGTAACAGCAGATGTGTCAGCATGAAGTCCAGCACCACCAAGCATGGAAGAAGCAGGACATAACACCTGCCTGTTGAGAACCCCAGGGAACAAGAACCGTGAACAACCACCTCTGAAGATAAGATTTGGAGAAAGCGGGCACATACAGTAAGAGAAAGATTCAAAAGAGCCCGCCAGAGCAAAGCAAGAGTTGCTACCAGACTGTCCCCACAAGCAGCCCTTGGCCTGTATGTGCCACGGCACAAGTCTCAGTTTGGGGCAGGGTTAGACAGGGCAATTCTCACCCTGGGGACTCTGGGGTCCATCCCTACCAAAACTTTATAATCCTGACTCTTTCAAAGTCTTACTTCCCTTCACAGCACACACACCAGTACYAAGCCTGGCACCCCACTCTCAGGGATAGGTGGTACTGTGTCCTAGAGCTGGATAAAAGCCATTTGGCAACAAGCCTCTTCAAGACTTTGCTTTAATACATCTAGAGTGTTTTCTCTACCTAAGACTTCCAAAACCTCCTAGTCCCTCCATGGCACATTATCTCCTTTCATAACCTGACCTTTCTGCAAGACTGAGGCACATGCAAAAGAAGTCAACTTATCCCCCCTTTCTGAACAAAGGGCCCAACATAAGATCAAAGCACATAGTAATTAAGCCCACAAAATAATAAAAGTCAATGAGAACAATGTGCTGCTGATGGGGGAGTTGTGCTGTACAGCAGCAGGGAGGAGGGCCCAGGCCAAGGCTGAAAGCCTTTCACTGCATTTGAAGAGACGAGACAGGGAGCAGGGCGCCTGTGGAGAGGGAGTTCTTGTTTGTTTTAAGAAAGTTTTTATTTTAAGAAGGGACCATAGTTGAAACCACAAAACCAACAATATGAATATTTATGGGGCCAAACTCAGTAGTCCCAGACCCAAGCTAGACTCCCACTGACATTAATAGGTACTTTGCCTTCCTAAAGATAGCATACTCCTTACCACCATGTCATTCTTCACTGCTAAGCGTGGTTGCCTTCTCCCCTTCCCTTTGCTACATGGACATTTGGTCTTGCGTTCAAAGCTGCTTCATCTTTTTGTGCCTCAATTCCCTTCTCCATGAGCTAGCTACGGTAATATTAGCTTCCTTCAGACAGGGGTTATGTGGGTGGAAAGCCTCTTGGAATATCCAGAC
This sequence comes from Rhea americana, assembly GCF_003343005.1. Lineage (NCBI taxonomy): Eukaryota > Metazoa > Chordata > Aves > Rheiformes > Rheidae > Rhea > Rhea americana. The sequence continues at coordinate 1,842,848 of NW_028185461.1, forward strand.
AGAAAGTAATAGGAAAATACACCATGTCCCATGGCCCCTGGAAGCTGGCTGTTCCAAATGGACAGTCCTTTCTTTGCCTCATCCTCCCTTTTGTTCAGAGGCCTCTGTTCTTTCCAGACCAGGAACAAACAGATTCACCATCACCCAAAATGGACTGAACAAGAACAGTTACATAACCCCAAACCCTTCTCCCACCATCAAATAAGAAAGAGAATCAAATTGTAGGACAGGGTCAAAAATAACTCTCAGTTAGCAAAGCTAACAGCTCAGTCCCCACCTCCAGCAACTGGCATCCTCTCAGCTGCACGCGCTTAACTCCGCACGAATTTCTCCCATCTCACAGGGGAAGGGAGGAAGCGACAGCTCTGCAGCTCCCAGCAAAAGCAGAGGACTAATGGGTTAATGACCTACCTTTAATATGGTGAGCATGCAGGAAGGAAGCAGTTTTCCTCAGCCTGCCGTAGGTTTGACAAAATTCGCTGAAACAGGGAAAGTCCTTCCACATTCACCTTCCTATTGCAACCTGACCTACAGCCACTCCAAACATGCAGGGAATGGCACAACTAAGCCAAAACTTTGGAATGACAACCATAGGCCAAAGGATGATAATTAGATCAAATTATTGTCAGCACACATTCCTCACACAGTTACAGAAAAAGCTGGGGCTTTTGGAAAACCGAGGTTGCTCCAATAGCCATCACATTTGGCCAAAGCAAGTGTGGTCTGGTGTGCAGGCTCCTCAGCCTTCACAGCAGCAAACCAGTGGGTTGAAATAACCCAGCAAGCTAGTGCGTAATCACTTTGTGTGCTCTGATGAGGAACCCAGCCCCACTTCTGTTCCTTTGATCAGGTTTAGATCAGTTGGTTAGAGCATGGTGCTGCTAATGCCAAGGTCACGGGTTCAATCCCCATATGGGCTACGCTGAGGGTTGGACCAGATGATCTCCGGAGGTCCCTTCCAACCTCACCGTTCTATGATTCTGTGATGGAAGGTTGGAAACAGAAACACCCAAACAAAACAAACTACAAGTTTGGGTCTGACCTTATGAATTGGACAAAATTCAAGCAATCTCCTGTCCCTCCCTCACAGAAGGAACAGGAAGTGCTCAGCACAGTTTAACAGGCCCCACTACCACTAGTGACAACCACACTCCGTGATCAGGATTTGGTTCCTGGCATCAGCGGAGCCATACGGTCTTAGATGCAGCAGATGAAGCAACCAGTGCAAAGCTGAACCAGCCAGGCTCAAGCCAACCCTTTCCTGAGGTTTGAAAAGACTGAGCTAGTGCTTTTTTTGCCATGCTTTATTTAAGCATTTTTGCACATTCTGCATTTTGTTGGTTTTGGCATGTACCTGAAGTTGTTATACCACAAGAGAAGCTGTTCTCCTCATGCCTCCGCTTTAGCAAAACCTAACAGTGGTAGAAATCACGAAATTAGACACAACTCATGAGAAGTTTCCAGAGTTCAATCAAGACCAAGAGTTTCTAATGGATTTGGATAAACCCTGGATAATCCTCTGAACTTCCAAGTGCCTCAGCAAACAACTAGACACCATACCTGAGACTTTGAAAGGCACCTCAGAGAGCTGAGTGCACCTGGAACTCCAGAAGGACTAAGAGAAGTGACACCCTCACATTCCCATGACAGCACCAGTCTTTTTCTTTAAAGTAAACAAACTTTATTCAATACTAAACTAAGGAGAAAGAAGAGTAACACAAGTTCTCTCAGTATACACCAGCCCAAACCTGCAGAGGAGTTCATGGAGGTACATCAGGAAAGGCAGGACAGATTTATCTAATGGCTTTAGAGAAGGGAAAGGATGAATGATGTTCCTTTCTTGAGTGGGGGGAGAGGAAAAGAAAAGAAAAGAAACATTAATTCCTGGTGTCAAAATGCTGTAAAACTGGCTTTTGACTCAGCACACCGTAATGCTGCTTGTAAATGGAGTAATTGGTTTGTGTGAGATCATGAAATTAAACATGCCTACACTTGCCCATTCCCTAGAGCACAGTCAGCTGCAAGAAGACATGATGCATGGACAGCATAGGGGAAGGTATAGAGATGCATTCTTCATGCTGTTCATTTATCAGAGCTAAAATATGTTTAGCCATATATACTTGAATCTATTCCTACTTGTTAGCTTGAAATTCCTGTATGATTGGGRGGAGGGGAGAAAATGTCTGTTAGCTCCAGCTTTTTTCCTCCAACCGGTAGCACTCAGCAAGTACACACAATTCCTTCCTGTTTTGCAGTCACCATTCCTATTTATAATTATCAACAGACCTAAATATCAGCAGAACCAAGTGTTTAGCAGGGAGCAATACTAAACTGGAAGTAAGAGACACAGGCAAATGTTGGGAGGGTGGTAGAAGAACTGAAGCACAAGGCATACAATGTGGTTCAAACAGCCAGACACTGGGAGGAATTGCTGGAATCCTTTCTGTTTATGTTTCCCGACATCTCCATCAAGAAAGGAGTAATTAAGCACTACAGCAATTGGGTGAGAGAATGATTTATTTCTAAAGTACCTTCACAGCCCAAGGCTTTGGGAAGCATATGGAGACTTTACTCCAAGGAGGAGGAGAACGCCACTACCACAAACAGCCCCAACAGAGGGCAGGCAGAGGTGCAGGAAAGAGCTTGCTTTGTTTCGCTGTCAACTCCATCTCGTTAATCTTTGGGGCGTTTGTTTACTTAAGGGGAACAAGAGTCCAGGGAGAGGAGAAAGTGGTGCCAAAACAGCAAAATAAAAATCCCCACTATATTTAATCACCTATTCCAATATGAAATGTCCCATTTGGAAAGCAGAGACCTACACCCAGAGAGAAGGTATCCCAGAGAACATGAGCACTGATGAGGAGACAAAACTGAAAGGGCCAAACCAAGATGGAAGAACTTACCCAAGGTCACTGCAACAGGTCCAGGGCAGAGCCAAAAGGGAGTTTTTCCAAACAGTCATCTATTTAACTGCTACACATTGYAAGAAAAGTGACTAATCACTGTATTTCCTCCCTTTTGAGAGACAGGGGACCAAGGGAAAACATGATAATAATGTTCAAGCATATAAGGGAGAGCTGTCACAAGAGACCAAGAGTTAATCCCAGAAGGGACAAGAAGTAGTACCAAAGGTTGCAGCAAGAAAGGTTCAGGATAGCTGTTAAGAAAGGCATTCCCATTGCAAGAATGGTGAGGAACACCCTCTTTAAGAACATGGTGGACACCATCATGAATGACACGGCACCTTTGGCTTCAGGAGGAGCTGAATACTCCCTGGAGATCTTTCTCAGTCTCGCTTGTCCTGAACCTCCCTCCCTGTACAATATGGAATTGGAAAACTGACAACAGCATATCTATATTTGAAAGGTACAGAGAATCAGCGGCATCCTGCCCTGCCACAGAGGAGGTCAGGAGACCTGATCCTTGGAAGACAAGGATCATGGGAATTCAGCTTCACATTCAGCCCTACCTCACAGTCCGTTTATTTTACATGTTTATTTAACATCTACATGAATCAAGGCAATATTATTTCACAAAAACAGAAAACTTGGCTTCACTTATTCAAACATTTGGACAAGGAAGGAAGAAAGTCCARCTCAGAATTTGGCTGGTTTAAAGAATAGGAATATGCAGTTATTACCCTGTTGCCAGTGGTTCAAAGCCAGCCCAGTCGGAGGAACTGAATGCAATTGCCATCTGGCAGTTGTTTGGGGAACCTCCCTGAAAGAAGTCATGGCCCCAGCTCAGATCGAAGCAGATAAGAGTCCCCTGAGGACAGGGAGCAAGGCAGACGGCTGAAACTTTTCCTGAAGAACAAGGGAACCGGGCTGGGGTGGGAGGCCTGTGGACCTTACAGAGGTGCAAGTGCCCCAGCACAAAGGTGCTTACATAGCTCTTGCTGTGCCCATTTGTGACATGTATAGAAACAGAGGGGAAGAAAAAAAAGAAAGATTTTTCTTCACCTCTTGAATACTCCAGATCCACCATGCTTTTACTTACCTGGCATCTCCCACAACAGTAAGTGCCCAGAATAACAAACACTCAGAGCAAAGGCTGATCAGGAAAAGGCTGATAAAGGCTGAAGGATAATACTAGTGGCACAAGGTCATAAACTAGAGCTGCCAAGTTCTTTAAAATAAGCTAAAGTTTTTTCCCACCTCTCCTGAGGATAAAATTAAACCCTAAGGCAGCTGCAGAAGCCTTATTTTTCTAGCAATTCCCAAGGCAGCTACCATCTCTTGATTTTAAATCAAGACTGGATGGGTTTTTGGAAGAGATGCTTTTGTCAAATGCAAGTTACTGGGTTCAATAAGGGTTGAAATTCGCTGGCCTGTGTTGTACAGGAGGTCACAGCCTGGATGATTTAAAGTCCCTTTTGGTCTTCATATCTACGGAAAAAACTATGAAGTCTTCTATATTAGAAATAAAAGAATAAACAGCAGCAAATAATATAATTGTCAAATACAGACAGCCTTTGCTTGCAGAATAGCCATGAGCAAAATGAAGGATCTTTCGCTTTACTCATTAATCACATGGTTTCTAGTTTGTTACTAGAGTCTTTTTTATCCCACTTTCCAAATGAAATAAGGTTTATACAGTCACGCAGTATGCATACGCATGTTTTATTGTATCCAGTGCTTAAGTATGTTATCCACTTTTGACAGGGGGGTAGAGATCACAGAGATATTAAGGTCCTGCAAATTTTGCAAGAGCAGGAAAGTGAGTAAAAGGGAAAAAGCTCCATTAATGATCCCAGTGAAAGAAATGCACTAGCATAGAAATCAATCCTTTGCACAGCAGAAAAATCCCTAAGGGCAGGGGTAAAGGAGGTTAGAGATGCTTCAACCAAGGGGACCAAGGGGAAGGAGGGGTGGAGGGAAACTTCAGTCAGGATTATCATATCCCGGAGAATCTACATAGTCAACATTTACTTATCTGGACTTTCTAGCATCCAAGGAATAAAAAAGCTCATGCTGCAGTTTTAACACAATTAATAAAACTTCAACGAGCCACCAGATACCATTCAATGGGACATCAGGCCCTAGGAGTTTCAATACTCACAGAATTACTTTCATTTATGGTTAATAAGCCACAGAGTGGATGGCAGAGCTTCAGAGCAGCTCCAAGGCTTCCCCATCACATGGCCTGCAGCAGGGATACCACTGGGAGCACTAACGGGCCGGGGCCAGGGCCTTTGCAGCCCTCTGTATAAGCACCTCTAATGAACAACAGAGCTGCCTGCAGGGCTTACGTAGCCTTCATCAAGGCACAACCTAATTTAACAGCTTATTCTAAACATATTCCATGCTGGGGGGATCAGACTCACGGCCATTTAGTTTTCTATTTATTCGTTATTGCTACAGGTTTCCTCTCATTGCTTGGGAATCCTTCGCAAAAGACAGAATGTAAAGAATTTCGGCAGTGATCTCATCCTTTTCTGCTTGGCAAGCACTGGTCTTTCACTGAAGTCCTGGGTGGAATTCATAATGAACATGGCTTTTGCTTATGTCCTTGCATGTGCATCAACGGTGACATCAGCATAGCCGTGAAAATGGGGCTCGCTGGCTAGCAGTGGCTGCAGAAGCCCAAGAATGCAAAACACTGTTTTATATGGATCCTACAGAAGTGATTAGAGTYCCCTTCTTGTCCTTGTATACCTCAGTGCTAAACTAACGGACTTGGAAGTATCCATTTTCATAGAAATTCAGATTTAGCTTTGTTGGAATTTCTTTGGTTTTAATCAGGAATGACAGCAATTTGCACCATGTAAAAATAAGTCTCTATGCCTAGATTCATTGCTGTGTTGACTAGAAACCCCAAATGATATCAAAGGATTTGATTCATCTTTCTGGCATAAATCCAGAGTTAAACTAAGGAACGCATATGCAAAGAAAAAAAAAGAGACTATATTCAGTTTTGACAAGTAAATCGCACAGGATGAATAGGTGTCAGCAGGTGCAGGTTCACTCCAGGGCTTTGCTCTGACCAGCACAGGACAAGTAGTTTAAGAACAGAAATAGAGAGTTCTTCAAAAATAAAATAAAAAATAATTAAATTATTTTTTTAAAAAGAGAGAAAAGTCATGCCTGACCTGCATGCCATGGCTACCCCATTTCTCCACATATGCTAAATTTAATTTCCAGATAGAAAGTTGTTCCATGTCCAACATAAACTTCATATTAGCAGAATTTCAAAGGGGCTCAAGTTTTGGATGCTTTTTCTGAGTTTCAGGTGATTTGATGAATCTGGCAGTGACTGCAACTCCTCATCATTTTTTCCAGGTTTATTCCATCATTATAAAACATTGTGGGTTTTTTTTCATTTGGGCAAAGCCCACAGTTTCCTTCACACTAAATTGTCTGGAGCAGCATTTATAAAACCTGATCTGGCCAGCTGCTATGGAAAGCCTGGGTTCACCTGGAACATTAATGAATGACTAAAATAAAGTGTGAATGGGACACTCAATAGTAGAAGCTATGTTTCCATGGAAGAATCCAGAGCTTTAACAACCAACTGCCAGAAACACCCTTAGTCCTCCTCCAGACTGGCAGACCTGCCTGCTCAGCTGCTATGGCAATACAGTCCTCTTTCAGTCCTAGGTTTTGCCTTTGCCTATCCCAAACCAAGCACAATTTTTCCATTTCCAATATTTCTCTCCCTCAGGCACTCAMTCCTGCATCTGTGAAAGCCACTAGAAGAATCATATCAAGGGCTATTGCAGACAGGGAGTTAAAATAAAATAAAATAATTGTTTTCTTTACTTGAGCCCTTTCACATGCAGTGATTTACTGCACCAAACACTGGTCTAAGCAGCCCACCACCTGGCAGGTGCTGCCTGCTGAGGGCGGCACATTTTTACTATAAGCTTTTCCCTTTATTAGGCTTAGAAATATGTTTAAAATCCAGCTGACAYGACTTAACCATTGATTCCACATCAAGGTGTGGATTTATAGTTTGTTTTGAGAGCTGCAGAGACTTACGTGCTTTCATATGTGTTTAGACRCACATGGAAAGCAAAAGCTTTTGAAGATCAGTGGAAGATGAGAGAGTTTTTTCACCTAGGTTCTAGCACTGCTGAGCTATAACCTCTTCACCATTGCCTTTTTCYGTAAGACATGACCTGTTGGTATGAGATGATGAGGGTTATTGCCCTCATCTTACCAGCATCGTCCCAGGCACAGACAGGCAAGCAAGGGGCCCGTACAGGATGCTCATTGCAGCACAAATGCAATAAAATAGCGACCGCCAGCCACTTGCCTTGCCATCAGCTCATGCTTTCTCACTAAAGACCTCGGACTTTGCTACTCTAAGCAAAGAGCTGTAATGACTATTTTAAAAACTAAGCCTGCACTTTGCAAGAACAGGATTGGGGCCAAGGGCCGGACCCGTCTGGCTGGCATGCACCAGGGCTGAACAGACCCTCGCGGTAGTCTGGGAAGCAGGGCTTGAATTCAAATTAGAAAACAGCAAGAGAAGTTCAAGCCAAGAACAACAGTACAGCTGGGAACAGTGTGATGCTTTGCACTAAACAAACACAAGGCAATTTATCGCAGCACTGGCTGCGACTCCTTTCTGAGGCAGCAGCACCTCCAAACAGAGGTAGAAACAGCCGTCCTGGAGGAGAGAGCAGGTAGCGGATGGAAGGAGAAGAATTCAACCAAAATGGTCTGTTTAAAGGGCTAAAGGGTTAGACTAATTCCAGATAGCTAAAATACAGGGAGCAAATGCAGAGAGCTTCCCCTGGGCTTTGTCGCTGATTAGACACTGTGTGCTTCAAGTACACAATGGATCTAGGTGCCAACCAGGTGCTAGAATTAATCAAGTGTAAATACATATATATATATATATATATATATATATATATATATATATATAAAATTTATAAATACGCATACACACAAATCCACTGTCCTGTCCAATTCTGCCAGGTGTCGGACACACATGCCCTTAAAAAAAGGGGCCAGCTCAACGGCCAAAGCCACTACAGCTTGCTGTAGGCCACTCTTGTGTTTAATTTATCTTGTTTTGGTTTGCCTCAGTACCACCATTCTACTCAAGTTGGCATGGATACAGAAAGACACTTCACATAAAACTCGGACAGGGCACATTTACAAACGAAGAAAGAAACAAATCGAGCTATTGGCAGTTTTCATTTTTGCAACCTCTATGTGTTCCTCACCGCAATCAGAGAAGCGGCGCAGAGCATCAGAAGACTTTGGATAGGGCCCATTTCTCAAGATGCTTCCAGCTCAGCTTTGCCAGCTCTAATATTTCCTGTAAGGAGCAGGAAATTTGGGTACTTATCCAAACGCCAGCTCCAACTTTTTCCATCCATTAACCAGCGATTTCAATGGGGTTAAAGGCCATCAATTAACAGCAGAGAGATTTAGGTGACTTGTCCCATCCACCTGCCAGYAAGGCCAGGTTCAGCTCTCCACTGCAGCGCAGGCTGGGCTGTCTTAACTTTCAGGCACAGCACAGACCCATCCCATCCTGTCAGGCTCAGGTCTGTGCTACATCAGAGCAGAACGGGATAAAAAGAATAAAACCCCTACTAATTCTCGCTCTTTGGGGCTCTTTGCTTCTTTACCAGCTCCATTTTTATTTCACCAAGTTGCCCGTATCTCTTTGCACGTAAATATCTGCTGGCCCTTCATTTCCACAAAGGAGCACAGAGTGGGGAGAAAGGATGCTGTTTTCCTCTCTCCCGTATCAGTTTCCAGCATGTCACACAGTTCACTGCAAAAACCAAACAGCCCTAATGAGAGCAGCTCTGCGGTTTGTGCCCCCAGTGTCAGTAACTCAGCTCCCGCAAGCCAGCCCGCGTCTTCTCAGCAAGGTCAGCGTCTACGGGGCAGCCGGAAAAAGGAGGCTTCCTCTGCGCCTGGCGGCTTGCGCCRATAGCAGATCCTGCTGGTTAGGAAGCTGCACACGTACAGGTTGCACRGCCCCCGCTGGGGCTTGCGCTTAGAGCAGTGCCGAGTCGGGGTCACTGCACCAACTGCTGTATTTATACCACGTCAAAGCAAAGCAAAGTGACACCCCATGACTTTGTACCCCACACAGCAGCATGCCAGGAACCAAGGAAAAGCAGTTTTCCAAATCGGAATGTGAGAGGAGGCTCAGAGGGTGTCAAGAAGTGCTTCTGGCTCAGGCCCGCTCTTGCAAGAGCAGGTAGCAGACACGTCCTAGGTAAGCCAGGAGAGGAGTGGTGAGCCCACAGGATTTGACCCATGAGGCTGGCCACCAGTCACAAACCAAGCTGCCATACGCTTTCCTTGGAGCATCACCCCACTGACCGCAGCTCTGATGTTTGCATCCTGAGGACCCTGCTGGGCACTGAAGGACTAGCTGAAAGCACCAGATTTCCCAGCTGACAAGAGCTGGGTTGGAGCAGGCGCTTTCAGGAGGAGCCACGCTCAGCAAGTGGAGGACCAGGTTTAGGCTGTGGAGGCCATCCCAGCCCATTGGCCTCCCAGTCCCCATCAGACCTGAAACATCTTCCTTCCATAGTCACACCGGCATGAAGGTCAGAGATCATCCCATTTGTTTGCTCCCGGATGCCTTTTCTCAGGCCAGGCTCTTCTTTTCACTTTTAATCAACAATCCACTGCTTTAATTTGACTCTGGCTCCCATCACAATTATTTCCTTATACATCCTTGCCTTTTATTTGCCCATCAGAAAGCTGTCCATCAGATTTAGGGTGCCCCACAAAGCTGCTCCTCAGTCTTTGAGTGTCCCCATTGATTCAAGACAGGAGCCCAGCCTGGGGAAACCTCCAACATATCCTCATTCTTTACCCAGCTTTAATTTACTCTTGACACCAGGAGAGCAAAGCTGCTGGTCTTTGCCTTCGCTGTGGTCTCCAGCCACCACAACAGCCCCACTGCGCTTGCCTCACACCGATGGGGAAGGGACAACGCAAAGCGCCGTTGCCATGGGCGCAGACAGTGGCCATCACCGGTTCCCATGGCACTGCCCCAGACATGCACCAGGGTGAAGAGAAGGAATATGCACCCGCCAAGCTATTTGTATCCTCTCTAATCACCTCGCAAGTTAAACACTTGGCCTTTATCTCCCCACTTTCCATCACCCAATGGCCAACGATGAGCCAGCAAAGCCTGAAGACTCTGCAGATTCCTCCATTCATGGCCTCACGAGGGGAGCAGCAGACAAAAGGCCAAATACTTCTGTCCTGACCAACTTCCTGGAGACTGAACACATTCACCTCGGGTGCTCAAGCGTGGCCGAGGGCAGGACTTGGCTTCAAGGAGTTGCCCTCAGCCATGTTAGCAAGGCCGTGAATTTTTGGCGTAAAGTTCTCGTCTTGGGCCCTTGCTGCATGCCAGGGACTATGCAAAGGCAGGAGCGAGCCTGGGGTGAGCAGGCTCTCAGGAGATGGGCTTTTTTTTCCCCTGGGGAGCATATAACACAAGAGCATTGCAGGAAGGGTGGGAGACAGATTGCCCCAAACTTAATTGCACATGAGCACATAGGACACACAGAAAGGACATAGCAATAGCAGCCAGGACCTTCTGGCCAGAGACAGACACACATGGACCAACTCCCAGTTCACCCTCTCCGTTGCAGGCAGGCTTTAGCAGAGAGGGTCACTTGCCCAATATAGGGCAGTTTGCCTCAGGTAGCAAAGCCTCATCCAGCCCTTTTCCAAGCCTATAGAAAGACTCCTGATGATATCTGTAAAGCTCTGCCCTTGTGCTGGTCACCCCACCAGATACAAGGCTTCACCAGCTGCCAGCACTGAAGTTTTGCATCATTTAAGATTTGCTGCTATGTCCCACTTCCACGGTGATGTCAACGGAGAAGTATTTTGGGGGGGGGAGGAAGGGAGGGCTATAAGCATAGGGTATGACCATATGACCAAATCCAGAATAATCTTTGGATACAATTTAGGCATCTTCCTCCTTTAAATGGATGCCCTCTTTCTCCAGACCTTCAAACTGCTATTGCCCCTCAGATCTCCCCATCAGCAGGGGAAATAAGCAACGAGCTGGGCAGCTGAATGTAAGCGAGTGCTGATAGCAAGAGGAATTAGTCACCATAATATATGAAAAGAATTGGAACCATTTAATCTGGTCCTCCCCTTATCAGTGGTCTCAAATGTCACATTTAGAGAGGGAAATGCAGTGGAAATTCCTATGAATCAGTCCTACAATTAAGGAATTGACAAGATTTTTCAGCTTTTTCTCTCTGCATTTGAAAAATTACTGCATAAAGGAAACAATCTTTGCAGAGTATATAACTCACAATAGGCTGAAACATTATCTCAAACTATTCCTCTGCTTCCTGCTTAAGTAAACACATTAGGAATGTGTGTATATATTTCTCAGGCAGCTTAAAAAATAAAATGAGGAGAGGTATATCGTGTCTCCTGCTTTTGAGTAGCACATTGTTTATGTTGTTATAAGCACAGTTCGTATTTATAGTCGAACACTGCATGAAAGTGCAGGCAAGCTGGGAAACATTTGTTAGGTTTCATGATCTTTTATTTAACTGGTGCAGAAAATTGCACCCCTTTGGATTGATTCATGACATGAATTGTATAGAAGCCTTCTTCAACAAGAAAAGAAAAACCTCAAAAGGTCAATCTGACATTTTAAGCTTTTTCAAACATCCAGCAAAGATGTTCACAGAGCAAAATCCCCACCCTAAAGAGCTGGATGGGGCTAGAGCAGGGAAAGGACAAACCACAGCTACAGATGCATCTCAGGACAAAAAGCAGAGTCATTCCAGTCATCTGGGCTGGAAGGGATTCATCCTGCACTACAGCTGCAGTGAGCTATGAGCGCCGCTCCAGTTTGTTGATTAAGTACATTGCACACTCTGAAAGCAATGTTGGGCCAGAGGCTTCAAGGGCCACAAGGCAAGGTTTGGCCAAGCCTTCTAGCTGGTATGGCAGCTTCCCTGTTTCAGCAACAGGCTAACTACGGCCCAGATCTCCACCTGAGCTCAGCCAAAGTCAAAACCAGAGCTGAGTAGAGCTTTTCTCAACTCCCAGTTGCCAGAGCTGGCTTCCCCAACAGTGTCCTTCAGAGAGCAAACACACAAGGGCAGAAAAATCACTCTTCACGCAAGCCCTTGGTCAAGCAGCCATGGTTGTAAAGCTCAATCCCTCTTGCTTTGCCGAGGATGTTGCACCTCTTCATTGCTGCAGAATTAACTCATCCCTGGACCAGCCTCTTCTGAGTAGAGCAAGAACCTGCCAGGGAGCACCGGAACTCTGTAAACTGGCCRCTCCACCCCCTCCACTGCTCCTCTAGTGCACACAGGTGTGCACACACATGTGTATGTATTAGCATCTGTTGCCCACAGGGGTAGAGGCTGTCTGAGAAGGGAAGCACTTTCATGGTAGTGAAGGGGAATGCTAGTTTCCTGGGAAGTCACAGGGAACGCAAGTTTGGTATATGCTAAAAATGCTTTATCAGGAGGAAGTAGGAGAGGAGAGGAGAGGAGAGGAGAGGAGAGGAGAGGAGAGGAGAGGAGAGGAAAAAAATCATTTGGTTCCAGAGGTCACCCAGGAGAGTCGTATAATATATCCCCAATGCACAGAAGCAAGCAAACATCTTGGTTTCTTTGCTCTCTCTCTCGCATGTATGGAGTCAGGTCTCATAGCCATTTCCTTCGACCTTGTAGCCCTTGGAGGAGTCTGGTAGTCAATGACATGTGGAGCAGCACTTCCATGGAACCAGCAAAGGGAAGCTGCTGTTTTGCAAGACTAACTGCTTTCCAGGCCTAAACTAGGTGAAAAATGATCATGGACAGAATCATAGAGTCAGTAAGGTTGGAAAGGACCTCTGGAGATCATCTAGTCCAACCCCCTGCTCAGGCATGGTCACCTAGAGCATGTTAGACAGGGTTGCATCCAGGTGGGCTTTGAATATCTCCAGAGAAGGGGACTCCACAACCTCTCTGGGCAACCTGCTCCAGTGCCCTGTCACTCTCACAGCGAAGAAATTCCCCCTCACATTCAGGCAGATCTTCCTGTGGTTCAGTTTGTGCCCTTTGCTGCTTGTTCTTTTGCATGGGACAACTGGAAAGAGTTTAGCCACATCCCCTTGACACCCTCCCTTTAGGTACTTATCCACATTGATAAGATCCCTCCTCAGTCTTCTCTTCCCCAGGCTAAACAGGCCCAGCTCTCGCAGCCATTCCTCACAGGGCAGATGCTCCAGCCCTCTGATCATCTTTGTAGCCCTACACCGGACTCTCTGCAGTAGCTCCATGTCTCTCTTGTCCTGGGGAGCCCAGAGCTGGATGCAGTACTTGAGATGAGGCCTCCCCAGGGCTGAGGAGAGGGGCAGCATCACCTCCCTCCACCTGCTGGCAACACTCTTCCTAATGCACCCCAGGATCCCATTGGCCTTCCTGGCCACAAGGGCCCATTGCTGGCTCATAGTCAACTTGTCCACCAGCACTCTCAGGTCCTTCTCTGCAGAGCTGCTCTCCAGCAGGTCAGCCCCCAGCCTGTACTGGTGCATAGGGTTATTCCTCCCTAGGTGCAGGACCCTGTGCTTGCCCTTGTTGAACCTCAGGTGGTTCCTCTCCGCCCAGCTCTCCAGCCTGTCCCGGTCTCTCTGGATGGCAGCACAGCCCTCAGCCACTCCTCCCAGCTTGGTGTCATCAGCAAACTTGCTGAGGAGGCACTCTGTCCCTTCGTCCAGGTCATTGATGAAGAAGTTGAACAGGATGGGACCCAGTACTGAGCCCTGCAGAACTCCGTGCCACTGATGACAACCCTTTGAGCTCTGCCATTCAWCCAGTTCCAATCCACCTCAATTTTAAATAAAGACCTTTATTTACTACTCTTTCCACTTCCCAATGTGCTCAGCAGGCTTCTGGGGTGGGGAATGGCAAGAGAGCATGAGCTGCTTGATACTAGCTATATTTTTTAAAAAACTTCAGGTATTTCGATGTTTGACAAGCCACAGAGTAAAGTGGAAAACAAACAAAACGTCAGCAGAGCAAAGCCCTCATTGTCAGCTGCACTGTCTTCACCTGCCTAGACTTTATCTAACAGCTCCAGGAGAGACAAGTCCATAGGCAAAGGGAAACTATCCCCAGGTGCATAGTTTCACCCTCAGCATCTAACCCTCCCCACACACTCAGCTCTCACATGAATTAAAAAGCATCTTTGAAAACAAAACACCCTCAAAGAAGGTAGCCCCAGGCTCAGCTGATCTCAAGCCAAGCAACTTTGATTACTCCTTCTAGATTATTACTATGCTACTTCTCTGAGAATCAGATCATCTTCTTTCTCCCAAAGACACACATCCTCCACACCCCTAGACACCCAACACCACTGCCATAGCCCTGCTAGATTCCCAGCTGAGCACCCCAACATATGCACGGCTCCTTACATGCATCTTATCTTTGCTGAGTGTAGCCAGCAAGCAGGGCTGATTTTGCAGGTAGGCTGACTTAATTCATTTAATAGATGGGAGGCAGAGAAGACACCTCCTACCTTGTTGCCAGTTGGCACCCCCAGCCCTCTCACCTCAGGCAATTGAGAGGTACACAGTTGCAGCCACACTTTTGAATCAGCAGCCCCTTTTTGGCAGGTGAATGCATAGCGACACTCGTACGGGACAATCACTTCGATAAACTTAAGCTGAAATTTTCTCCAGAAAGAATTTGCTAGTCCTATCTGCTAAACAAACTAAACTGTACTGACAAAGTCTTCCATGACAGGTTAACTAGAGCATTTCAGCTCTCACCCAAGCTCTCACCAAGTCCATGGCTGCAACAACTTAAGACACTAAACACACACCTGGTCTTTGTGATGGCCCTTGGCAAGAGATGTTTGCCCCCAAAGCAGAATGAAGCTTGTACCTTCCTCCTGGCTGCTTTGGTTTACACTTTGGTACCTTGGAACAAGCCTACTGAGATGGACACCTAAGGAAAGCAATGTCTTCAACATCTGCAAAAAGCACTCAACAGAATTTGTCTGTCAGAGCTCTTAGTCAATTTAGAAATGCCACCAAAGAAACCCAAGGCTCCACCCCTCAATGAACATGACTGTCAAGGCAAAAGTTCCCAGAGTGGAGTTAACCCAAATAACCATTTTCTATGTTAGAGTTTGAGGAGATAATGAACCAATGTGTGATTCACACCGAATGAACCCAAAGCACCAAACTCCATCCGTCCTTCTTTGGAATGGTAAAGTTTATCCACAGAACTCAACTGCCAATGAGCCATTAATTATGAATTACATAAACCAAACAAATCTCACACCAAATCTTGCAGTGCTTGTACAGTGACCTTCCTCAGAACTGGAGCAGGCCTCCAGGATGGTTCAGCTCTTACTGAGAGACCACCCTGCCACGCTCCTCTATCATGATGGGCAACCTACCCAACAGGTTGCACATGGGCACCCCAAGAGATTTGCATGCTGCCTGCATTTCACTGGCAAGCCTCCTCTTCTTTCCCCTACCTCATGGTAACCCAGCACTTTCCCACTCTTACACGTAGCAGCAAAGTCTCTGCCAGGGTTTATGGCTTCAGCTTCCAAATTTCTTATGCAACTGCCTTTCTCAGTCTGTACTGAACACCTCCGAAGAGGCACCAGAGATCTGCATGCTCCTCACAGGATGTTGAGGCAGCAGGAGCATTGCAAAACTCTCCTTGCTGGTGGAGCTCAAACCACTGAAATACAATGAGCTGCTGCTGGGGAATGTCTTCTTCCAAGGGCTAACTACCAGGCAGGCTTGTGGGCTGGGGGCAGTACTACGATCTGCTCCAAGGAGCTTGTTTTCCACCGTTTTTCCTTCCAAATCTAAGAAACACAATGAATGCATTAAAATTCATTCTTTGTGCTGGACATGCTAGCTGCTGTGTAGCTGTGGAATTTGCACATTTTGGTGGGAAATGTTCTCCTTTCCTTTCCTTTAAAGGAACCAATGCAAGACCCATTTGCTCATTGACTGCTATGTCTCCTAAGCCTCTTTTTTTTTTTTTTTTTTTGTTTCTTTTTGTTTTTTTTTTTTTTTTTTTTTTTTTTTTTTTTTTTTTTTTTTTTTTTTTTTTTTTTTGGTGTCTCTTTCTGTAAGCTGGGCATTGAGACACCATTTTCCACAGAAGACAACGGAGAAAGCTTCTGAGGGAAGCCACATAGAGCACCACATAATGTCACTGTGCAAATGCGCTCTGGGTCAATTTTCCTGCCCGTATAGCAGTGTTCAGCCAAGGCCAAAGGCTGCAGAATAAAATTAAAGATTATACTAGAGACATGAGTGCTACAGATCTCTTTGGAACAAATGTGTGTTTGTCTTTAGGATGAAAGAAGGAATTCAGAAAGGATTTCTCTGAAGCTGAGAAAATGGGGGAGATTTTAATGGGAGTTTAGTCGGTGATTTTAATGGGATTTTCTAGAGGTCCCACAGGGCATCTAGGAGGACCAGAGCCCTTTTTTTCATCACTCTGGGTCATACCCTGGGGGAACAGTGGCCTCGCTGTACAGCTCTCCTTCTGCTACTACTGCTACCTCCATCCTGGCAAAGAGAGGTCTCCTCCACCCTCCCTGTGATAATGAAGCAATGAGGATCTGCTTTGGGGTCAGGATGACAAGTGATTCCTTGCACATGGGGAAGGCAAAGGAAGCATTTTCGCTTCCTTCACACCATAGGAAAGAGGCTTTAGAAAGGCCCATGCACTATTTTCTGCATGCARTGAGATAGAGAAATGCCTAATAGACATCATTCTTGATATACCACTCGTCTCAGACAGGGAGAGCTGAGAGCCAAGCGCAGCCCCTCTGGCCATGGCAGTGGGGCTCCAAGGCCCTGGGCAAGATGGAAGCAGGGAATAAATGGGGGGAGAGCAGAAGGGATATAAAAGTGCCTTCTGGGTGGCCTGGGACAGCCAGAACTGCAGTGGGGATTGAGCCAATSGTTACCCAATACCCTGAGCTCAGAGAGGAGCAGATGGAGGTGCCAGGGTGCCCACTAAGGCAAGCACATGATGAGCACAAGAAGCCTTTCAAATCCCTTTGCACGCTTAGGCGGTAGCTCAGCACTTGCCAGGCAGGGAGGCAGCCCATGCCTGCTGGAGATCGGATCCAGGTCCTGCAGCATGGTCGAGCTCTGCAGATGGGAGGAGGAGCACTGTGGTGGGCAGCTCCAGCTAATGCTACTCATGAGCATGAGCAGGCCCACAGCTCACCTCCAAACAGCATGTTGAGCCCATTCACCTGTGTAGTCAAAGCAACTCTGCTGACAGCAGTGCAGCTCCCTTGTATATGCTCTTATGCCAGCGGATGCCCATTTTACACTGCAAAGGGAAAAGTGACACAGGGCTCCAAGGACCATTATCTGCCTCCCACTCAGCACCGTTTGGTGCCACATCTACGTGAGCAAGTCARCTTCCATCAGAAGCAGCCTGCTTCACAGCAAGAAAGGTGAAGTCATGTCAGCTTGAGTTACATGGATTATCTTGGCAGAGATGTGAACTACCAGCCATAAATCCAGCTGAGCAAATCCTGGTCAGCTAAAGCCCTGTCTTGCCTGTACCATGACTTTTACTGGCCAGCAGCAAACACTTAGAGAAAGCATTTTTGAATCAAGTCAAGTATGGAGCCTAGCAGCAGTGTAGGGACTCATGGGACGATGTTTGTAATGGTCACAGAAAGACACATTGACTAGGAATTTGTCTAACTTCATGTACAAATTCAGTTCTAGTTACACATCCTCAGAGCTGCAGGCTGAAGTGAAACAAGGCAGGTTTAAACTGGCAATAATGTCCATGCATGGAGTTGCATCAGCTCAATTAATCGGTATGAAAGCACGCTGCCAATTAACTGGAATCACTCTCTGCACCAACCAGAGCACAGGGCACATGCGGGCCGGGGCTGTGGGTGATGCCTTTCTGCTACAGGATCACAGCACAGGGGATCTGCTTCACTGGAAATGCTGGGAGGGAGTCTGCTCTGTCCACACCATAAGTGAAGCACTGACTTCTTGTAGGGAATGCTTTTTCTAAATTCAGCATTCATGAAACTGGATAGCCTTGGAAGGAGAAAAAGCAAAGTCTTATAAGTAGCCATAGGACACGCATTAGCAAGAATGGCACAGGAGAGAGCAATGCTTGAAAAACACAAGGGGTTGGGGAAAAAACACAAATTTTCTAGAGCCCAGTGCTAAGAGCAGTGTGTCTCGTGGTTAGAACAAAAACACAGACATCAGCAACTCTGCATCTTCTCAGCAGCTCTAGGAGAGAGGCAGGTCAGCGGCTGGCAGAGGAAGACTGGGGCAGGCCTCATGGCCCCGCTCCTGGCCCTCTGAGCCACCACGAGCCACTTCACCATGTCGTGCCTCAGTTTACCCACCCACAAAGAGGCAGCAGTAACTCTTTGCAGGCATGCTGCAGGCATAGGTGAGCCTTTAGGACTGCTTTAAAGAGCTTTGTGAGGGTGCTACAGAAATAAAAACAACTATTATCTTTCACCATGAAAAATGCACAAATTTCGTCGAGTGGTCAGTTTGCTCCATGCAAAGAACAAATTGTTGCAACCTCTGCTGCTTCTTTAAGCAATTCTCCTGCCGAGCAAGAAGCCGCCAGGCTGATCCAGAGGGAACCCTCCTTGGGAAGGTGGAAAATGCCTGGCATTGTGTCCAGCCTGTGTTTGAAGTGGGAGAAAAGCAACTTTGAATAAGCTTTTTACGGGCCTCATGGCTCTGCTTGACCATAATGTCAGCTTGTAATTAGCAACAGATACCACTGCTGTCACTCGTGATGTTATCATCAGCCGTCTTGCGTTTCAAAGTGAGGAGAGGCATGTAAATTATGGGCAATTTGGTCTCTGAAATGGGCTTTATGGTTTTTTTCTGCAGGGCGACCAAGAAGCCTGGACTTTGTTACAGAGATAGCGGAGGAGCAGGCAGCGAAAGGAGCAGGAGAAAAAGCAAAGCATGCTGTCGAGCTGCTCCACCACTCCAGTGGGTCTCCAGAGGAAACGCCTTTTCCAACTCCCCAGCTAGAGCTGAGCTGAGCCCAATRTCTGAGATCTCAGAGGGGCTGTCTCTTTACAGAAAAGAAGAGAGGAGGTTTGGAAGCAGCCACCTTGGTGCATCTGAGGTGGGTAGGGCTCTGCAGAGCCTCCTTCCCAAAGCAGATATGGAGACCTGGAAGTGGGAAACACGCCCTTACTCCTCCTGCTCGAGCAGCCAGCACAGGGTCATTCCCTAGTCAGCATATTGTAACTATTTTGGCTGACAAAGTGTTAGATGGCCCAAGTACAACTCATCCATTGTTCCCCCATTTCGATAAAAATCAATGTCTTCAGCTAAAATACATTTTTTGGAGCAAAGAAAAAGTTTGCATTCCCCAAAATAGATTTGATTTTTTCTTTTGTATGAAAATCAAAATCCCCAAACTGACATCGTTTCCAATTGTGACCAAAAGCACTTTTAATTTCAGCTAAAGCAAAATATGTTGCAGTAGGTTTTGGGAGCAAAAAGTCTAATTTTTTTCCATCAAGCCCTACGACTTTCCCACATCCTTTGGCTCTACTCTGCAGCCTTACAGATCCCACTGTTGGAGCCCTGGGCCAAAGCTCCGTGATGGTATTTGATTTCATCTATCACTGTGTGAGTTGTAGAGCCTCCTGCTTCTTCCTTTGGATGGCCTCCTGCAGAAGGAGTCACGCTGGAGCTGTGCTTTGCTATGGCTCCCCAGGAAATGAGCTAAAGCAGCTTTTGGCCCCACATTGACTTTGCAGTGTCAAGTTCTCCCCTTTTATTTGCTGGAGGAATTCAAGCATCACTCTGCTGCCACAATCATTCTATCTACCACTGGCCAATAACACAGCCAAAAAGGTTATCTGCCTTCAAACAGAAAGAGCGTATGTTTAGAGAAGAATTAAATTTTGTTCCCTTTAGACTTGCAACCACATCCTCCAAGCTGTTAACCTGAATGTGAACTTCAGATAATAAAACCTAACCTCACTCCTTCAGCAGAGCAAGGCAGCAGGAGCTACCTTGGGTTGTCCCCGACTATCTGCCCCAATGATTGCTTGATCACGCAGCTTGTTTTCTTTCACCAAGGAAGACCGCTACTAAATCTATGCTCCCTTCCCGCTCCATAGCACTCTTGGGCTTCTCCACAGCTGTGACGCTTTTCCATCGGCCCTGCTCCCAGTTAAATAAACATTATGACACATACTGATTACTTTAACAAACTTTACTGCTCTGTGGCCTCGCAAAGCAGAGTTATCTTTTTACGGGGACATTCTTCTCCTGTTGCTATGCCTCCTCCAGCGCCATCCAGCGCTGTGGCCAAGACAGCTGSACCAACCAGTGATTTCCAATCACGACGTTTTGCTCATCTTGAAATAGCTGGGACGGGGTGTGGGGCCAGACCGCCAGCAGATGTGAGCTGTCAAAGCTGTTCTGATTTCAGCTGAGGTCTAACAGCTTTTCATAGTTGAGGACCTGGCCCCAGCCTGTCGCAGGGTGAAGGCTGTCTTCTGAAAAGCCCCTGGTGCTAAAACCAGCTGCCTGGAGGGATGTGTGGGTGAAGGGAAAGACAAAAGAGGAGTAAAACTGCCAGCAGAGCAAAGGAAGGTTAGTTTTTATCTTCACTGCAGGGCTAGATTCAGCCTTCTGTAATTTGCAATAAAATTGCAGAATCCAGAAATATTTCTGGCAAACAGGGTATTTCACAACCATTCATCAGCGTCATACACAATTTCCTTCACATGACACCCTATGTTTTAAAACTTGCATAGCGAGGGGAAACAGCCATTTGTTTTGGCCAAGCCAAAATAGCACTTGGCCCAGCTATTCAGAGAGCTGTGGCTGCTCCTGTTGATAAGCGCTTTGGAGGCCAGCTTGTGCCAGGCAGGCGCAGGCATCCCATGTTTTATGGCAGTTCAGCTAACTGTTTCATGAAAGGAGTGTCTTTCAGTTTCCCCTAACCAGCTTGTTTTTCTTGTTTTTCACATTTAAAAGAGCAGCCCCCATCATCGATGTGTTTGCATTATTTTGCTGATTACTACTGAGCAACCTAGAGGTTTTAATGACAAGCTACACTGGAAGTCAGTGATTTCACTTTTTTCCTATTTTTTCCCCCTTCTCCTTGTGCAAACATTTTCCTCTCAATAAAGGACAGGCTGGATCCTCAGATACTTAAATTATCAAAGCTCTGTTGGAAGCACCGAAACTCTTGTCTATCTTGTGGAGATCCAATTGCAACAGCTACAAAATGTATCCAATGTGGACAACAAGACAACAGCAGGACAACACAGCCAGTGAGGCTGCAGAGGATGTCTGGCAGTAAACCAGTTGTAAAAGATAGTTCTTCTAGGCATCAACCAGAGTCTTCATGTGCCCATGGTGCTATTATATGTGCTGCCCTTGCAGGTGTCCCTTCCAATACTCCGCACTTCTGCACTTCTCAAACCGAAAGTACTTTCTCCTTGTTTCAAAGATATGAAATGATATACAGGATCTAATTAAGCTTATTTTCTTTAATCTTTTGGTGTATGATCTTCATTAGCTAACTACAGCAGCTGTTTCCTGCAGAGCACACATTCCCAACCACACAGGAGCTCTGGGGCAGCTGTGAGACCACAAGGGGCAGCCTCCATTTTAAGGCTGTTTCCCACCCATGGCTCTGCCCAGACTCACATGCTATGGAGCCCGAGAGGAGCTCTGTTGGAAGGTCAACCCCCAGTCAAACCCACCACTATGCCACTTCCCCATCCCACAACCAATGGCATAACCTTGAGTGTGCAGTCAAGTGCAATGGAGGGAGAGACACCTCTTTCCATTCTCCTCCAAGACTGGGTTGCAAGCGAAAGTTCTGCAGAGATCTTCCACGTATCATGCCCCAGGAGGCCCAGCAACAGCAATGGGCTCCTCATGGTTGAAGCCAGTGGCACCGTAGGCTCTTTCTGCAGGTAGTGAAGGTGCTGCAACCCAAGGAGGACTCTTCTGGTGGCTGTAACACAGCCAGGGCCAGCACTGCACAGCTCCATGCGCAGGAACTGAAGGCCTGTCTGGCTCAGGAAGCACGGAAATCAGAGAGCTGGACAGTCCCAAACCCAGACAGCCAAGCAAATGGAGGAAATGATTCAGAATCTGGAAATGTGAAAAGCCCAGGCTGCATGTGCTGTGTCTTGAATTGGCCTCTCTGAATACTGAGTGATTTTTTTTTTTTTTTTTTTTTTTGAGACTCAGACAGGGATTCTTGGAATTGTGTCAGGAGCAAGCTGGATGCAAACGCCAGACCTGTATGGATAAAACCTCCTGGTCTGGAATGTCAACTGATTATTTTCTCTTTTAGCTTTTTCATACAAGCTGAAGTTTAAACTGCTCCATTCCTTGTGGTCATTTGCTTTTATTAAAAGAACGGTGTATATGCACATTACAAGCAAGYCCTACACCTAGGAGATGTATTGTGGGTTATTACAGGATCCAATTGGCCTTGCATGGAAAAAGCATATCCAAAGGCAGGGTAATTTTGTTAAAAATTTCATTAATCATTCCCACTGAACAGCAAACAGGTCCATGCTAGCAGCACTGAAAAGGGATCTTTCTAGCCATAACCTGCCTGGCAGAGGTCCCTCTGATGGCCATTCACCAGGCTGTCAAGCAGGGCCCCTGTTACTGCTGTGTGTTTCAGCTCCCATTAGCTTAACAAGGCTGTAGTGCTGCTCCTTTTAGCTCCTCTGGCCCATTTTCTAGGCACAAGCTCTGTTTTCTACTGCTCCATAGAAATAGGATTGCACAATCTAATTGCCCTAGCCTTGGGATAAAAACTATCCTTTGGGATACCCTAGTGATGTCCACAGTGTGACCATTCCAGCTTTCCAGCTCAGCTGTTTAGGGCCAGCAGACCCTCCATCCCTGCTCTGACTTCTTGSGACTCTCACTAGGCAATAAGGGCACCTAAGCCATCTCAGCTGCTTTTGAAGAGGGTTCCCAGGATCATTTCACAACTTCGCTCCCCTGTCCCACCCTCAGCCATCTATTAAATTCTTTTAACCTTTGACCTCCCAGAAACTGTTTATTTTCTTAAAATTATCTAGTGTCTTGCCTGTTCAACCTGCAGAGGTGGAATAAGTTCACCTTTCCCTACTTCCTTCTGTGCAGTCTCTGCCAATTTACACCTCAACCAGCTAATAAAAGATCAAAGTAGTGACACTCCACATGTAGACCTGTATCCTCAAATGCTTGAATAATTTCCAGTGCCTCTGAGGGAGCTGTGACAGCTGCAGGGGTAGGGGAGAAGAAGTTGCAGGAAAGTCAGTTGCAGATATCATCATTTTGAATTTTACTTCATTAAACTGAAACAGAATTCAATTTCATCCTAGACAGTCACTGAGAAACACACTAGTGGGGTGCCAGTGGCAGAGTGGCACAAATGTCCTATCATCCTTTTAGGAAAAATGCATGGTGAGTCTTTGCACATCTCTCAACAATACATGCAGGAAAAGAATGGTTCAATGAAGAAGTAGGAAAAAAAATTAACAATCTTACACTGAGATTGAGCCACAGATGAGATCCTGCCTCTAAAGTAATGACATAATGAACCTGGTGAGGAGAAAGAACAGACTGTTTGTTGGCTTTTCTATCTAGGAAGCAGTAGGCTGCCAGAAGTCTCATGTAAATGAAAGTCCTGGAAGAGATTAGCATGATCTATCAAAGGAAAGGGATGGTGCTAACCAACACAATCCACAATTGTTGACAGATGACCCTTCCATAGACTTACGGTTCTGGAGAATTTCTGAGGAGCAAACAACTTCTGTCTATTACAGAGTCTCTTACAAAATCCCTAAGAAATCCCACCTCAGCCTCAGCTATTCCAGAAACAATCACATCACTTCAGAATAGCAAGAAAATATCTAAGTAATCCCTCTTGATCTTGGGCCCAAGAAGGGTCTGGAGGGAAGATACTGAGCACCCAGATGTGTGGAGTGTAGGTGGAGAACATACTGCTTCTGTCCCCTCTGCAACCATTGCTCTCCTTGAATGATTCCCTTCCCTTGGCTGACCCCTGCCCCAATCTTCCCACCAGATTTGCTTGATCAACAGGGCCAGGTTTACCACTTTTTTCCTTTCCCCTGCAGCAGCCACTCTTGCTGTGTCTGAATCAGGGAGCTGAACTGTTCTGCAGTCTAGGGATGGCTTCCGACCTTAGTGAAGAAAGAAGTTTCTCTCCTGTTTAGCCCCATTCCCACTGCCTTAGCTCATGAGTTCTTATGTGCCAAAACCAGTAGCCACAGAGCAGAGTCCTTCTGGGCACTAGATAATGAAGCTGCTACCTCCAGCCTGTTCCAGCTGCAGAAATTACTGCTCTCTCTAATTCACCATCTCTTTGTGTGAACACCCATTCCATGCCATATGAACTGTGTTTCTACACTTCCTATTTCTAATAATTTCCTATTATTCACACCAGAATGGGCCAGGGAGCAGTGGAAGAAGCCACTCACTCAGATGGGGGAAGGCAGTGACTCCCAGAAGAAGGCTGTGCCAAGCAGATGGGACAGGCTGGGTAGTCATAACTTCTTCTGGCAGCACAGCTGCAGCCAAGGAAGAGCAAGTGGACATGAACTAAACTGGGAATTTGATAGTGAGGAAAAAGAAACTGCCCAACAGGATGACTGCGGTAGTGCTGTCTCTGTATGGGATGACCTTCGCTGTCACAGAAAGCCCTGTCATGGCACAGAAATGTTCAGGCCTGTTCAGCATGAGCAGAGTGGAAGCCCAGCATCACCTTGACTCTCCCCGCAGTGTCCTGCTGAGCAGGGTGGATGCTGTACACRTACAAAAGTGTGACTTTGGCTGATGGCTCTTTACTCTGCAGAGGCAAGTCAAAGCCCCCAGCATTCCCACTGAAGTCTGGCACCTCCATGCTCTACACATCTCAGGGCCATGCTCTAAAGGCATGTACTGGATCCAAATAACTGCATCTTAGATAACATGAGGTAGAAACATAGCCAGGTTTGGCTCAGTTGCCTCAGCATGAGGCACAAGATCAAACAACAAATGCCTTCATCTACCTGGGAATGACAACTACTCCAGTTTCTTTTTCCCACCAAACTAATTTAATGCTGTTACAACCCCTGCAGAAGTATATGCACTAGCTGCTTGCTGTGGTCCACCCTGCAGTAAGAGGACACATGCAGGGTGGCTGGAGGACCATACTGGGTTGTCTGCCCATCTGAGGCATTCCTTCTCCTTCTTTCCTAGTCTGTGGCCACCTAAATGAGATTTTAGTGACTTATGTTTTTCTGCAAAAAGCAGAGATTCCTACCTCAGACAGGAGGCATAGAGCATGTAAATGCATGCGTTTTTTCCAAAATCAGTACAGATTTTGCTGGGAGACTGCCCTGACTGTGAGCTCTCTGTTTTAAAAGATGTCTTACAAGAAAAGATGGCTTACATTTACATTGCCTTTTTAGAAGCAAACAAGTGCTGTTCAGAAAACAGCTCAAGTCCATTTGCAAAAGCCTGAAAATACCAGATTCATTCTCAAGGTTCCCGCCACCTGTTCCAGTAACAGATCTGGATTCATTTTTCAGCATGCTAGGTTTAACTCCAGCCTGAGCTGTAGATTGCTTAAGCCCTGAAGCAGTAAGTTTAATATCCCTTCCAGAATATCATTAGCATTAACTATTTTTACTGCGTATTCTTGTTATTCATGTAAATGGATCCCCCTTTCGGATCTTGCTCCAGGCAATCCCTGGAGCATTTGCTCAAGTGCATTCACTTTGAACCTCTGCAAAGGGCTGAGCCCAGATTTCCTGCACACGCACTGCTTAGCATTTGCTTCAGAGCTGGACCAGTGGGCACCACTGAGAGTTTCCTTAGAGTTCACCAGGCACTTGGGAGGCTCAGAGCTCAGTCGCATGATGTTCCTGAGGCTCCTGAGCTAGAGGAGAACAAGCCAGGTACTAGCATGGCAGAGAGGAGTAGAGCAGTGCCATGATTTCACAGCCAGCAGCTCAGCTGTATGAGCAGAGTACACCCAGGGCAGCCCCCTGCCCTGACATGCAGCAGAGGCACCTTCCAGCCCTGATCCACCCATGCACACCACTGTGGGAGAGAAACCTCTGCTGATTCTCGAAGGTTGCTTGCCAGCCTCTTCGCATTGCTTCAGAAGTGCAAAACAGCCTGATCTGGATCTCAGGGTCACACCTGGAATTTGAGTGATATTTTGGAACCAAGCCAGGTTCTTATTTTTGAAGGATGCTACCTGATGGCACTGGTGTGAGGATCGGCGCTAATACATATTTCCTCCGATTAGATTTTTCCATTTGTTTTGCAGTAGAGGTGATCCTGCAACCTATACAGCCAACGATAAAAGAAAAAATACCTTCTCCTAGGAAGTCTCTTATTCTGATATGGGTGTTTTCCTCATGTGCTGTGAATGCCATTGCAACAACATTGCCGTCTAGCGTGCTGTGCTGTAGCTTTATATTAGGCCAACAAAAATAACAAGTCCTGAAGTGAAAACCTTCAGACAATCTTGGCAGAAATAGCACGTCCATCACAAATGGAAATCACATTCAATACTCTACAATGGCAGGAAACTCACCTGGTTTTATTTAGTGTCCACACAGCTATGTACTATTGGCATTTTTCCAGGTATTTCTTTCGAGAGACT